>NC_066620.1:324973-627446 GCF_025201925.1 Gopherus flavomarginatus | reverse complement strand
TGACGAAAGAGACCTAAGGAAGCTGGAGGCGTCTGTACCAATGGAAAGATCCCAAATCAAGGAAGACGCCCAGAGAACCACAGGCATGTTATGTACCTAAGCTAGTTCAGCCCTAATTCATTATAATTAAGCACTATCCCCAGAGTGCTGCTTGAGAACAGCACATGATGACATTGGTAAGAGGAGAGACATCCGAAATTAAAGCGAAAGAGTTCTGATAGAAGCCAGAGCTCTGAAATACTTGGGAATCAAAGGGCTCAATTGGTGTGGAGCTAGTGCTAGGACCCTGGTGCTGGAACAGCTGTGAATTCCCAATTCACACAGGACATTCTGATATTTACATGGCAAGGATTTGTAAAACTGCTAAAACGTCCTCAATCAATCAATCAATCAATCAATCATTATATAACAATTGGCCTTTTATTTTCTCTGACCCATGTGAGCATCCAGCGTTCCAAAAGCAAGGCTTATAAAACAGCCACAAGCGTCCTCACACCTTCCTCTGAAGCAGCTGGTACTGACCACTGTTTAGCCAGGATACAGGATTTTGACGGAGCGTTGCTATGACAGCTTCTGTGCAGAGCTGTGCAAGTGGTGGGCCAGGGGCTTTAACTTCATTACAGACTTTGGGCCCAAAGCTGTTGAACTCTGGGCACTGGCCACTTTAGGAGCTTTTTCCCCAGCACCCCCGTCAGTCAGTTCTGCCCCTGCATCCAGGCAGCAGGACTAGGTGCCTGGGTCGGCTGGTGGCTCCTCTCCTCCAGCTCGTGGTTCGGCGCTGGCTGCGTTACTCCAGTGGATTTTTATTTGGCTCCCGCAGGTGTTCTTGGAATGAGAGCAATCTGTTCTTGGAGCAAGACAACGCTTTCCGTTAGGCAGCCTGCCATTTCCACCCACACACTGCTGCATGCCCACAGCAGCCGCTCGCAACAGGGCCCTGCCTGGGGAGCTCTTTTCCCAACAGAGTACACAGCCTGCCTGGTGAAACGCCAGCAATGGGGGGACAATACCCCCCGCTCTCTTCAGCCAGGGGGCAGGGGCTTGGCTGGGTTCTCCCTAATTGCTTTTATTAATGTTTTCACATCAAGTGAACATCTTTTTAAAATGCAGGTGTTCCTAATCCTTAACACCTGGGGGAGGAGGGCAGTGGAGGAGGGTGGCACACCTGTCAAAGCGTTAGTAATAAAGCCTCAGTAGAGGTGACAATGTCAATGCTTTTGGGCTTGGAAAGATTCAGGTGTTGTTGTTATTTTGTTCTGTAGCACCTAGAACACGCCCCCTCCCCAGTCAGGTGCTGCATAAATTCCCTATCGCAACCCAGTGGGGTCATTGACCTGCCTGGAGCCGGCTGGTCTTCAGGCTCAACCCCGACGCAGACTGTCCCTTCCACCGAAGAGCTTCCTATCTAAAGAGACAAGACGGCCCAGGGAGTACTAACTTCTTTGCGCCTTAGGTCCCTGTCTGAGTAATGGAGACAAGCGACTTGCCCAAGGGCCCAGACGAAGTTGGAGGCAGAGCTGGGAGCTGAGCAGTGATCTCCTGTGTCTCAGGCCAGGGCCTTTAACCATCAGATTCACAGATTTTTAAGGCCAAAATGCATCATTAGATCATCTAGTCTGATCTCCTGCTTATTACAGGCCAGAGAGTCTCAACCATTGTGCCAGTACTGAGCCCACTAATGTACATCTGGCTAAAGCAACTCATCCAGAAAGGCAGCTGGTCAAGCCCTGAAGACACCGAGAGGTGGAGAATCCACCACTTTCCTGGGTAGGATGGTCCAGTGGTTAATCCCCCTCACAGTTATAATAATTCTGAGCCTTATTTCCATTTTGAATGTATCTAGTTTTAGCCTCCAGCCATTGACTCTTGTTCAGACTTTCTTCATTAGGCTAATGAGCCCCTTTTCTCCCTACTGCAGTCTTGATTTTCTTTTTGATAAGCTAAACAGATTGTCCTGAAGTCTCCACTCTAAGCCATGTTTTCCAGACCAGTCTGCCTTCCTTTTCCAAGTCTATATTCAGGAAAAAGCATTGGCCACCGCACCAGCTGTTCAAGCATTTTGCCAAAAAGATTTGCATTTAGCAACACAGTTATGGGACAATGTGGCTAGATCATACACATGATACCCTGGACAAATAGCTAGATTGACTCTATTGTCCTGCTTGTGTGCAACTGTGGCAAATGATCATTGCATGAAACACTAGCACTTCAATTCAGCAAAGCTCTTAAGTGTCTAACTTGTACACCCACCCTGTAGAAGGGTTTGGCCGGAGCTCACCCCTCCCCGGGGTGGCGGGGAACCACACCGCCTCCCTGCACACTCCCACTCCAGAAAGCCCTTGAGCACATACTAAAAGTAGACAGTTCAATATGTTTTATACAAAATGTTGCTGAAAACGCTAGAAGTCAAACAATTCTAGCTGAACTTTGATCTCCGTTTCTTCAGGTGCTGCCTCAAGTGGTTCTGCGAACACTTTAAAGCTCTTTACTCTCTATGGTGACACTTCCCAATAGGGTCATTCTAATATTTATTGAACGATTATTGGCAAAAAACCACTTCCACTCTATTTAGAAGTCAGTTGCCCAGCAAGGAAGATAAGTAACCAAGGTGCTCTTTGCGTTGCAATTGGAGAGCCGAATAATCAAGGGATGATGTAATGCCCGAGAGAAATGCAAGGTGTATTATGTATTGATATTTCTATTGCAATAGTGCTGGAATCCCCAAACAAGATCAGGACGACACTGTGCTAGGTGCAGCACAGAACAAATAAACGATTGTCCTTGACACAAAGACCTTATTATCTAAAAAGACAAGAAAGACAAATAGAACTGTATCCAGAACAGAGGTGAGCCCTATACCCATCTCCAGCCCCTTTATTCTGGGAGTAGCATAGAGGGGCCCTAGAAGCTTCAGATCTGGTCAGGGAAGAATTTCCCTGATGCAGAAGACAAGCCTAAGGCTGCTTTCTGAGACCTGCCTGGCAATCTCTACCCAAAGGGACATGCAAGGAGCAGGGCAGCAGTGGGAGAGGGCATGCTGGGATCAGGTGGCAGCAGCATGCAATGCTGTGGAAATCCTGAGCCGGGCTGCAGCCCATCTGAGACCCTGGGGAGGCTGCCATGGGCAGGACAGGCCTGCAGAGCTCTCTCAGTTATGCTGGGGGCCTGTCTGGCCCCCAGAACAGCCCAACGTCAAGAGGGCAAATGAGAATCTCACCCCAACTAAGCAACTTGTCAAAATCCGAAGATTAGTAAATTACAAAATTGAGCTCTCCTAATAGAATGAATAGCAGGATATTGAGATTCTGGAAGTATCTGGAGGGGACAACATTTCTGATTTAAGACCTACTTTTATTAAGTCTATAGCTGCTTCAGACACAGATCTCCAAGTATTCGAGATAATCAGGATAGCAGATAAAACTTCACTACTGTCTAAATTGCTCACAACATGTTTTTCTTCTACTGTAATTGTAGTTTCTGCCTCTGTGTCAGGTAGGGAAATGATTACTCATCATTTATGGGAGAAAAAGTGACTAGTGTCTATTATCACAATACCTTTATTGATCTTTCTAAGGATTTACAGGCAAGAAAAAAGAAATTACAACCACAGCTGGTCAAAAATTAGAATTTCTCTTCACAGGAAATTCTGATATTTCAAAATTTATTTTCATCTCAAATGCACTGTGGTCACATGACTCCCGTGATGCACTACGTCAGGTGAACCAGAGGGAAGACTGCAGTGCTTCA
This sequence comes from Gopherus flavomarginatus, assembly GCF_025201925.1. NCBI lineage: Eukaryota > Metazoa > Chordata > Testudines > Testudinidae > Gopherus > Gopherus flavomarginatus. The sequence continues at coordinate 623,699 of NC_066620.1, read as the reverse complement.
TGGAAGATGTAGTCCAATGAATGAGACTCATGCAGATTACTAGAATCAATTTCTTAGCAGAACTGAAATTTTCTCACGGAGAAAATTGCAGAAATCACTTTTTCTGTTGAAAAGCGTTTTGGTGGAACATTCTGTTCTAAGCAGTGCTGGTCAGGAGATTACTGCTTTAGGTTTTTCTGCCTCAATTCTTTATCCTGCAAAAACTATACTTATCTATAGACAATTAAAAGCACATATTCTTTGATTAGGCAGATGACCTTCAATGATGGCTGAAAGGAGTGTCTGATCTCTCCAAAATTAGTCAAGAGGCTCTCTTTCTGTAAGATATTAAGGTGATTATGAATAAGAGATTTAAACTATCTCATAGTTTTGATGTCCTGCAAATCACACACTTTATGTGACGGAGCACTCACATATTTAGCACCTCCTAGAAACTGGGTGCTGTACTTCAGTTCTCTTCTCACCTTGGCATTCCATAAAGGCTGCCAGCTGAGCTTGGCAGAGGGCTGCTTAACACTCTGGCCAAGTCACAGAGTCCAAACTGACCCTTACCAGGGGAGCAGAGAGCCAAATAAATGAACAGCTCCAATGCCCTCATCAGGGGCTTTACATTTTCAGATTTTAAAAACTGTCCTGTCCCATTCTTGGGGTTTGTATCACTTTACCTGTGACTGGGAGGGGAACCACTCCCAGGGTCCGGGTTTTACCCCAGGGACTTTATAAGTAGCCGCTATGCACTATTTGATTTCAATTCCTTGCTGCTTCTTCCCTGGGCCTCTTCCAGCTTCACTCTTATCTCAGGGCTAATGTTCTTAGGTCTTCTCTCCCTGCAAACCCAGCTAAGCAAAATGCAGTCGGAGACCAACTCTGGCTCTCCCTCAAGCCCCTTTGGACAGAGAAAAGCACTCTTCCTTGCCCCTCTGGTTCCAGCCAGCAACTGCCCCTTGCTGGGCTCCAATTAGGTGCTTCCTGGGGCAGGATGTAATAGAACCACAGGGCCTCCAGTAGGCACCTGAAAGGCCAGGTACACCCCATCACAACATGTCATGATATACATGCAGCTGTTATGGGCCAGGATGTAGGCAGTCTGGCCCAGCAGTCACAGCAGGAGTCAGGTCTTGTGGGTGGAGTAGACATCCAGCTCAGGGAACAAAGCCCAGGGTCAGCACTAGAGTCAACAGCCAGTTACCAGAGCCGGGGTCAAGTCAGAACCAGGAATTGAAACTGAGGGTCAGAGAGGAGGTCAGATACCAAATGCCAGAGCCAACAAGCCAGAATCTGGGTCAGAGCTGGGACTGGGAACTGAGGCCTGGCGGCAGGGTGTAAGGGCAGGAACTGGAGGAGAGGGAAGATTAAGCACAGTGGGAACCAGAGCAAAGGCAGGCATGAGGCAGGAGCCAGGAACAGGGTGACCTCCTGGCTGCAATAGCATGATTGGATCAATCAGTGGAGCCGGGCGATCCTCCAGTCAGGGCTCCCGTGGGTGGTGCCTTGGCTGAGGCTAGAGTCCTACTAGCTCGTCAGCCAACTGGCTTTCAGCAGACACACTGGGGGATCAGTTGGGGTGTAGCAGCTGTCTGAAGACTTCCAGGCCTGGGCCCTTACAGCAATATGCATTCTGATTATATATATATATATATATATATATATGCAGATGAGCCTCCTGTTAGGATGCTGAGGTTTAACATTTGACCAGTGATTAATAAACTGGTTTCATTTCCTCTGTGAGTTCTTTTGCCAAAATGGTTAATGGCCTTTAATATTGGCGATAAGATTCATTGTACATAATGGTTATGAGGTAAGTGAGTTGCAGTGATATGGCTCTTGTCTTGCAGACTGTTCTTTTTGTTATAGTTTCTGAAATCATAAACAACAGGTTTTCTAAAAGCACTAGCCCCAAGGAGGATGCAGCAAAAATGTGAGCTAATGTCCGCCGGAGGGAAAGGACAGTACAAAAAGGGGGTTTATGAACACTGAAAAGAAGGACACAGGTGGAGGGAAGGACGTTAACAGTAGGACCTACGGTCAATTTTTCAGTGTGCTTCTGAGAAGACCATAGGATGATGGTGGTGAACAACAAGAAAAAGGACTAGAAAAAAGATGGCTGCTTAGGAATGTAGAACAGAGGGGACAATCACCTGCATTTAAGACTAAGTAACTTCCATCATATAGCACCCGAAGAGAGCATACTGTCAGTGAGAAGAGACTGAGGCCCTGAGGGAGCCAGTAGCATCTTCCTCTGTCACTGGGGTTCTTCTAACACCGGCGTATCTGTTAACTTCAGCTAATGGGGGTTCTCCTGATTTATGTAAGTGAGAGAAGAACCAGAGACTAGCAACACTGGAGCTTGCTGAATATTGTCAATGAATTTCATAGACATATGTTTTACACAGACTATTCAACCCACTCTAGGGCTGGTCAAAAAGCAGAGGGAAAAGTGTGTAAATAAATTATCTGATGAAAAATGGTGACCATCACTGAATAACATAGTCCATAGAGATGGATGACATTTTCCATATTTCAGCTTGAAAGAAAGAATCTTTCTTTATAAAATTTTAATGAAAAAGTATCCTATTTATTTTTCAAACAGCTACAGAGCAGGTTAAAAAATTTAAGATTATGATTGAGGGAAAAAAAGAAATACATTTTTGGAAACTGAGTCCAGGCTCTATTGCAAATTTTTTTCCCATTTTCTGCCCAGATCTAATACTTATTGAATCATATTAGACAAAACTAGCAGACTGTGTCCCTCTATTAATGCAGAGATGGTCCCTTAGTTACAGTATGTATGGACTGGTTTGAGAAGGTGTAGAATTCCTGAGTACATTCTTACCTTCCCTCATTTTTTATGTTGCAAAATAATAAGCATAAAATAATAAACCATTTATGGTATGAAATAACAGTGCAGTAACAGAGCAACTGTAGCAGGCCAGATGGCATTCACGAGAAATTAAAATACGAGCACGCGTCAATTACTGCAATATTCAGCCTTCATAAACTTTCAACAAATATGTTCACATAAACAAGATCTTGCATTCTGCATCCTAATTAATCTTCAGATTTGTACAAAACTGCTTTCTGTAGCAAGTGAAAATGTTAAAGAAAAAAATGGCTCAAAACTTTTTTTAGCTCTTTTTTTTTTTAAACTCATATAAAGAATATTCTGGTTTCCTAGTTCAGAAGAATTCTTGAATTTTCTTACCGTTAGTTTGAGAGAGAGAGAGAGAGAGAGAGAGAGATTCCCTGCTGATGAAAATGGGCTCAGCTCTATTGATTTCAATACGATGTCATCCATTTCTTCTGCCAGAGAACTTGATGTGTATTGTGATTAATGTGTACTGTATACGCTTGCTCATCAGACAGCGGGCAGAGGGGATAACCAGTACTGTCTTAGCAAAAGGCCAGCATTTGCTAAATCAGCTTGTTTTTATTAGCACTTGACATTTTCAAAATTCTGATGAAAAATTTTCATGAAATTTTTGAAGTCAAGTGGGCAAGATTTTTCAAAAACTTCAAAATGTTGATGAAAAATGTCCAAGATTATGGCCAGTTCTAATTTTTAAATGTTGCACCAATGTGTCAGTGGTAAAAAAAAATGACATAGCTAGGTGTAGTGCTCAAAAACCATCCACCACACCAACATCCCCTCTTTTCACCATCCCGCTCCCCCCTACACCAGAACAAATTCCAGAGGCCTCTTTCCAGTCCATCCCTGTCTGCAGGGGACTGCTCATTTAGTTATCAAGTGTGTTTCTCACAGCGCAATTGCTTTCTCTGAACCAATCAACTTCCCTCTAGCATTCCTGGCTAGCCAGCCAAGGTGCATTAACACTGAGTCATGGAAGAGCATAACCATCTACAGAATCCTGAGAGAACTTCAGGGTGGTGGATGTATCGCACAGACCACCCTCCCAGTCTCCAAATCCTCACCTGAAGAGCCTTCACTGTTATCTGTTGGCTGGAGCTAGGAGGTTTGGAGACAGGCTACAAGTTCTACAGACCATCACAGAGTCTAACTATGTATGTATCTCAGAAGCTTTCCTGGCCCCCATCACCATCCAACCTGAGCACCTCACAGCCTGTGATGCTCTTTCCTTACTGTGCCCCTGTGAGATAAGGCAGTGCTCTTCTCCCCATTTTTCAGATGGGAACTTGTGCACAGGGAGGCTGAGGCCTGGAAGTACAAAGGGAATTATGTGGCATTGCAGCCCCTAACTTTTAGGGGCCTAGAAAAATCACAAAAACACACTGGGATTCCCATTACATCAGTCAGGTGCCCAGGCTCCCTAACAATGAATGGGGAGAGAGGTCCCTTCGATGGCGATCCACAGAGCCAGCACGCTTGGCAGGAAGCTGCCCACACCAGAGGTGTATGCTAAGCCCTGTGCCTGTCTCAGAACCAGGCGCCTCAGTCCAGGCTGCTGGGAGCAGCTGAGCTGTGCTTGCGGTTCACAGCTGGGAACCCTTCTTAGAGTTAGGTGCCCATGTCGTTTTCCCCATCAGTCATGGGCACCTCATAATATGCAGCCCAGTGGTCAGGGTACTCAGTGGGGAGAGGAGAGCCCCCTCTGTTCAAGTCCCCCTCCCACCTGAGAGGGAGAAGAATGTGAACTAGGATCTGCCACCTTGTAAAGCCCAGCAGAAAGAGATACCAGGCAGCAGACATCTCCATGGTTTCTTATGGTAAGCAGCTACTTCAGCAACTTGCATTCTGCATCTCAGGCTGCCCTGGCTTAAATCCATACCAATGATCTGGCAACATTTAAAGGGCTGAGCCCTCCAGGGACAAAGCAGCGTGCAGGGATTGGAAAGCTCTGTGTGATGAGACCTGAGGAATCTGATGTCACCCTGCACCAGTCAGGAGGTGTGTTGGATGCATATAAAATGACAGTGTTTGTAATAGAGGTGTGGTTTGGTCCTCTGACTCTGCAAATTCCTAATGGCTTGCACACAGGGAAGAGTTGAGATAGGATGGCTGTATTGTGTGGAAAGTGTTACCTTAACTCTATGGCTGGTCTGAAAAAACGTATCTGAAAGCAAAATATTTCAGCCAAAAAGTGAAATACAGGCAGTCCTCGACTTTCCAACCTTCAATTTACGACGAATGGCACTTATGATGTTTCTGAATTGACACCCTGATTTGATTTATGACCATTGGTTTCGACTTTATGATGCTTGGTCCCACAATGAAGTGGAGTGCGGTTCCGAGTTACAACGTTTCAACTTATGACACAATTTCCAGGAACCAATTTTGTTGTAGGTCCGAGGTCTGCCTGTATTTCAATATGGGAATGCTCAGGAGCGGCCCCAGGGTTTCTGGCGCCCAAGCAGAATTTGGGGAGGGTGGCATTTTGCGCGCACCCCATGGGGCGCACGGGAGCTTCCGGTTCTGCTCTCGTCGCGCCACCAAAGAAGGACCCTCCACCGAAATGCTGCAGGCGACAGCGGCAGTCATTGCTGAAACGTCAGCGTTAGCTCAATTGCTTGCTGCTGTTTTCCGCAGCACGTCGGTGGAGGGTCCTTCTTCGGTGGCGCGATAGGAGCAGAACCCGAAGCTCCCGCGCGCCCCATGGGGAGCGTGCAAAATGCCACCCCCCGAATCCTGGCGCTCTAGGCAATCGCCTAGGGTCGCCTAATGGAAGCACCGGCCCTGGGAATGGTGCTACGGTGCCTCATGTTCCCATTGTCATGTATAGTCTGGGCTCTTTGGTAAAACAACGTCTCCCATGATGCAAGGGGGACTTCCCCCTTGGTGAGGGAGGCAGTGCATTGTGGGAGATGTAGTCTGGCTGGACATCTTGGCCCGTAGGGGAGAGTGGGGACACGAGGGAACTGAGCAACAACTTCCATGTGGCACCGTAGCAGCATTTCCCGTTCAAAATATTTTGGTTTGTGAGCATTCAGTTTTTTGACAAAAAATTGATTTTTTTTATAGTAACGCTAGGGTTCTGGTAAAGGATTTATGCCGGGAAGTTAACTGAGCATTTCTGCTTTTTCCTGCCCTTGAATTAGGGGGTTTAAGTTCCGTGTTCTGGATGCAGGGAGTAGAAAGCACTGCTGTGTGGCAGCAAACTTAACACTACTTTCATAATATTTTTCATAGGAATATGCTATTTTAGTGGGGTCTTAACTAGCCTATTTGGATACAAACAATGGGTTGGAATACAGGCCAAACCACATGACACTACCTGCTTCCATTACGGAACCAGCACCTTTTAAAATGTCCTAGCTCCCACAGCTACCCTTTGTTTTGCCTATTCCCTTTTAGACAGGTATCAGAGGGGTAGCCGTGTTAGTCTGGATCTGACGCAGTGGGTATTCACCCACGAAAGCTCATGCTCCAAAACGTCTGTTAGTCTATAAGGTGCCACAGGATTCTTTGCTCCTTTTAGACAGTTGGTGATTCTGCATAAATCAGCTACAGCGTGTGTGTGTGTGTGTGTGTGTGTGTGTGTGTGTGTGTGTGTGTGTGTGTGTGTGTGTGTGTTATGGCTGTGTAGGAGTTTATAAAATTACAAGTTTCAGTTCCAGTCAAGCCTTCAGTTGTTAGTAGAAGCACAAGATGGAGCTAAGGGCTGGCAGAGAGACAATGGGCTTATTTAATGCAGCAGGCACAGCACACCTTTCATTTTATAACTCTGGAAAATATTATTTCAGGGTAGGAATTGTCGGTTACAACCTAGCTCTTCAGGAAAAAAAAGTCGACAGGTATGTAACACTTGATCTGTAGCAGGCTGACAAAGCTAGCATTAGAATCAGCCCGAAAACAATATGGCAGTGTGTAGACACTGGTTTCCCTGGCTATGGTTATTAAGGGCTTGTGTACACATTCAAGGGTATAAATACTAGCGTGTTGCACACTAACTGGCCCATGTGAACCCTGCTGGCGCGCACTAAAAGTTCACTGGCTGTGAGTTAATGTAGTACTGTTAGAAGCAGGTCTGCATTAATGCACATTAGGGAACTCTTAGTGTGCACCAGATAGTGGGTGACACACGCGGGCACACTGGAATTTACACCCCTCTACTGCAGACTAACAGTATGTAGACAAGCCCTGACTCAATCTGCTAGTTCATCATGCTGGGTTACACATTGAATTCTGTTGAGTCATTCTGGATTAAGAGCTTTGATCACTTTTTTGAAGGTCACTTGGATTTATTTTGCATGAATGACGCTGAGTTACAACACCACACCAGTCATCATTTTCCCCAGCATGCACTATTGCTGAATGCTTAGCCAGAGGCTATGAATTCAGCTACTAGCACAGTCACCTTGCTCAAATCTGGCATGGTCATTCTGCAGCAATGACTCTGACAGCTATTATTTTGTTTCAATAAATGTTCTCTTCCCAATCCCTCCTTTTTTGGCATCTAGGCCTTTCACACTCTTGGAATATCTTCTTCGCGGGGCTCAGGCCACTAGTTCAACCCCTAAATTGCACACCGGAGTGTCGCGTGCTGGAGTACACGATCAAGCCTGCAATGCCTGCTTTGAAACCAGACTCTTCCTTGTGTTGTGCCATTGCCACGGGCTGGATGAGGAAGAAAGAGAGGAGCAGCAGCTGGGGTCTGGCGCAGAAGACAAATGGAGCTCAGATATTGAGCACGTTGCTCAGGTAGGCCTGGATCCCACTCCCATTGTCGTCTGTAGGCTCAGGCCCTAATTTCAGCTGCAGCTCGTGGAATGGGCACGATACAGTCTGAGCCATGATGTAATCCAATCCAGAGTGAGGAGCAGGGCTGGTCTTTGGGGTACATGGACTGCCTATGGATTTGGGGGGGCAATTGGAGGGCTTAAAGGGGAGATTCTTGAAGGCTCACAGGGCACCTAAGGCCATTAACGGGAGTTGAGGTACCACATGTCTATTGTGCCCTTGAGAATCTCCCTCGAAGCTGCAAAAGCACATCCAGAGTCATGCATGCAGAGAGAGAAGCTGCATCCAACCGGAGGTGTCATGGTTGCCAAGAAGGTGTTGAAAGTAGGGAGCTGTGCCTGCTTGAAACTGTGGCCCCAGGCAGAATAGTTGGGAATAAAAGCCACTGTGAGGAAAACTTCCCAACTGCTTGGCTCTGCAACCCCTGCTTGGGCCCAACCAGTGCGATAAAACCCAGTCCCAGCAGCAACTGTGGGGAATCAGGACACAGCAGAGCTGCTCACGTGAGACCACCGTATTAGTCTGAAGCTGGACTAGGAGCAAATGGACTTGCATTTACCAGCTCACAACCATCTCCCGTGCGTTGTTCAGAAGCGAGATGTGCTCCGCACAGGGCAAACACAAATGATAGCCCAAAGGGAGGAATGCCAGAGAGCAGCATGGGGTGGTGACCAAGTAGGCAAGGCCATTGTGCAGAGTTCTGTTCTCTTCTGTCTAGGGTCTTGTGCTACCCTCGTCACCATAGCATCTGGGCACCTCCCAGCAGGGCATTAGGCGACAGACTAACATCTGTCACATGCGGCTCACTCTGCCTCTCCCCAGCAGAGCAATGCGTGCCGTGCAGCATTTGGGCAGGGTGTATTTTAGTTACCACGTGGACGCAGCCAGGCGTTTCTGCTGGAGATGGCAGGTGGGAGATGTATTCCTCGCACTCAGCGCAGAAGCTGGGAGTTTGTGGCACTCTCTGTGGGCACATCGAGTTGACTGAAGGTCGGGGATCCAAAATATAAGTTCACACATGCTTGTCCACACAAGAACATTAGGTCAACACCTCCCTCTCCTTTGCCTCAACTCAAAGACTTCATCAGTCATTGTTTACACTCTTCAGTGTACCTAGGAACATGGAATTACCCTACAGCATAACAACTCTGGCTGTTCCTGACACCCATGTAACTAGCCAATCCCTTTTTGAGTCTTTTTAAGTTCTTGGCCTCAGTGACCTCCTGTGTCAACAAGTCCCAGGGTTTAACTACACCTTGTGTAGAAAAGTGTTTCCTTTCATTGCTTTGGAGTTTCCCATTGCTCATCTGTCGGCCTGCTCCTGTGTGTGCCACATGCTGGCACCCTGAGTAACACATGGCCAAAGGTGGAGCAACGGGCTTTCCATGGGCATTGCACCGTAAGTGACACATTATCCCTTTTTTTATTACCAAACTGGTGTTGCCATTGGTAGTGGGTTAACTGGTGGGTAAGGAGAGGGAGGATGGTGGCTTGCTACAAGTGGAAAAATTGGTTTCTTGTGGGGCCCCACGGACAGTAGGGTTAGGAAGGAGGAGTGGATCTTGCTCAGCGGGCTCCCAAACTCAACTCATGAATTCCCCCACACAATGAATGCAGCCTCCGATTAATGCAGCCCTTCCAAACAATTAATCTCCTCGACCCCACCTTCCCCTCTACTAAACAGTCATGCCAGCCTGTCCCTCAACATGCCGTGAGTACAGGTCCCCTCCCAACTAGCACTGGCTGTCCCCCACCCATACATGCAGGATCTCCCCACACATGCTGCCCTGCCTTAGGACGATGGAGGCTGTGGCTGCCACCCAGAACACCCAGTGGTGCCCTGCTCCTTCCCTTCAGGGAGTGGGAGAGGCCCAGCAGGCTTCAGATGGGGTGGGGTCACTCTGCCAGCCCCACACACTATCCACAAGGTGGGAGGAGGGAGCGCAGAGAGCCAGCAGCTCAGGTGGTTCCTTTCTCCAGCTCTTGCAAACAATGCTTGGACCCAGAAGAGCGGCCCTCTCTCCCTCCCTCAGCTGAAATCTGACTCTTGAGCAGCATGGAGGGAAGGGGACCCTCTGTTCCTGCCCCCAGCAGCCAGCTGGCAGCCCCCATCCTGTGGCATGCTGCCCAGCAATGCAGGGCAGGCAGGCTGACCCGCAGGAAGCACACGCAGTGCAGTGCAGAGCTCTAAGCCTTTTTACTTTCCAGCTGACCCAGCCAAAACTTAATCAAGATTTAAGGTCTATGAATGCGGAATGAGGGGTTCAGACCATAATTGCGGCTCAGGGAAGATTCTTATCTCCGTACCATTAGGCCACGGCAAGGAAAAGCAGTTAGCTGTGAAAGGCTTTTACTCTGACCCACCATTGGCCCGGCTTGGTTATAATTTGGAAAAGTGCACCCAGCTAGCACCAGTCGATGCAATTACCAATAAAGGAGAAACTTGATTGTTTTTCCATGCATGAAACATTAAGAAAATTAAGGCATTTCCCTCTAGTCCAAGAACTGGCTGTAATTATAGATAGCTGGCAGTCCTAGCTACTATAAAATATTGAAGTGCTTTTATACAGCTACTGACTAAAGTTTATTATTTAGGCCTTGTAGAAAGGTTGCAATTTAATGAAGTGCAGTTTCACAGAACAATGGAAAAGGCCATAATACTGCTGCCCTTTCCATTCTTAGCTGAAAGCACTTGCCAGATGAAGAGAAACAGGTTTAAACTTGTTTTATTACTTCTGTAATGTTAATTCGCTCTGAGCTGCTCTCCCGCCATATAATCTCTTCTTGGAAAAGAGAGGCATAAACTCAGTTGTCCCAAGAGGGTTTTGCTTCCTGCAGCATGGCATTTTTGGACAGGTTGTCTCGGTGTGGACAGGGGCTGTTTAGGCACAGGGAAAAGCAGATGCTCACGCCCTCTGTAACATTGTCTGCCGTTCTTATCCTTAAATTGTCGTCAGCAGGAGATTCCTGCTTGAAGGATGTGCTAAAAAGCTATGTTTGCATGTCCCTTAACGACTGATGCTGGAAAGACACAGTTGCAAATACAAGTCACATCTCGAGCGATGGGAGGAGAAGGATGGTCCATGAGCAGGAGTGGTGCCAGGGTTTTTAGCGCCCTATGCAGGGGTCCTTCCGCGCTCCCAGTTGGTGGCAATTTGGCAGCGGGGGGGGGGCCTTCCATGCTTCCAGTCTTTGGGGCATTTCAGTGGTGGGTACTGGAGCAAGTGAAGGACCTGCCACAGAATTCCCGCTAAAGACCCAGAGTGCGGAAGGACCCCCCGCCGCCGAATTGCCGCCGAAGACATGGAGCGCGGAAGGATGCCCTGCCACCGAATTGCTGCCGAGGGCCACAAAATGCTGCCCTCCCAAATCCTGGTGCCCTAGGCGACTGCCTAGGTCGCCTAAATGGAAGCGCCGGCCCTGTCCATGAGGGAGGGTGTTAACCAGACCCCTGGGTTTCATTCCTTGTTCTCTGGGTATGTCCAGACTACCCGCCGTACCGGCGGGTAGCGATCAATATATCGCGTCTCATCTAGACGCAATATATCGATCCCGGAATGCGCTCCCCGTCGACTCCGGAACTCCACCAGAGCGAGCGGCAGTAGCAGAGTCGACGGGGGAGCCGCGGATGTCGATCCTGCACCGTGAGGACAGGAGGTAAGTTGGAATAAGATACGTCGACTTCAGCTATGGTATTCCCATAGCTGAAGTTGCGTATTTTACATCGACCCCCCCCCCCGCCCGTGTAGGCCAGACCTCTGTGTGACCATCACTTCGTCTCTCGGGGCCTCAGCTCTCGACTGGTCCACAGGGGACAAGAGCACAGCTCCACCTCACAGAGAGTTGTCATGACAGACATGGTCACAACATGCTGGTGCTCAGGAACGGAGAAAAAGGGGCCATTTCGCTACCACAGGAAAGGATCACTATGCTGACACTGGCTCATGTTTCAAGAGGCAGTGGGCAAAGTCCCCCATGAGTTATAGTGACGCATGCATGTAACAAGCACAACAGTATACATCAGAGGCGACTCTGGCCCACTAAAGTCTAGTTACTCAAATGGAAAATACAGGTCGGCCGTGTGTGTGGTTATTGTTATTGCAGCAGGGCCTAGGGGTCCCAAACAAGGATTAGGACCCCCCTGCCTAACCAGATAACACAAAGACAGCCCTGTCCCAGACAGCACACAGAAGAATGGATGGAGGTTCAAAGTCCAAAGGAGTAAAAGGTGACATGTACCATGATTATAGCCAGGCCTTTTCTGACCCCCAGGCCTCCGGTGTTCACAAAGTAGGATTGGATGAATTGATTGGAATGCCAGGGGATAATCATCTCCTCTGGCATAAACACCGGAACCATGATGATGGGTGACTGTGGAGACATGCCAAGTGCCCCACAACCATCAGTCCTGTTACAGGACCAGTAGGTAACTGGGTGAGTTCTTTGGGCCGATAGTTTATTCACTGAAAAATGCAGTTTCAGTCAAACTGAAACTATTTGCAAAATTGACACAAATTCACTGAATACTTTTGACCAATTTTTCTTTTTTGGGGCATGGGGCAGAATTTAGGCATTATTCACAAACTATCCAAGGGAGGAGGTGATGGTGGCAGAAGTGGGCTGCCTTATAGCCTTCAGCTCAGTGGCTTGGGTTCTCACTTTTTGCATGGGAGATGCATGGCCAGTTAAACCTCTGTCTGATGTGGAGAAGGGCTTTAAGCTTGGGTCTCTCACACTATGGAAGACTGTCCTAGCTAGTGGGTTATTTTAGGGCAGATCTCTCCTCTTGAAGTTATTCCATTGTGTATAACTAAACATCATTGGAGCAGGGACAGGAACTTGGGATGCACAAACAAGGGACTCTCAAGTAGAGAGGTTATTTTTCCTCTGTATTTGGCATGGGTGTGAGTGCTGCCGGAATGCTGAGTCCAGTGCTGATGTCCACAGTTCAAGAAGGACGTTGATAAGTTGGAATGGTTAAAGGATTAGAAAACCTGCCCAAGGAGCTCTGTCTGTTTAGCTTATCAGAGAGAAGGTTCAGGAGCGGCTTGATGGCAGTCTGTAAGTGCCTATGAGGGGAGCACGTATTTGATAATGGGCTCTTCAGTCTAGCAGAGAAAGGTCTCCCATGATCCGGTGGTGGATGCTGACCTAGACAAACTCAGCCTGGAATGGCCTGTGCACTGCTGGAACCCTGCTGCAGCCCTCTTGGGAAGAGGGTCTGAGGAGCCCCAGGAGGGGCAGAGGCGGGCTGGGGAGTCAGGATTGATTTGGAGGTTGGGGACAGGATTAATTGCTAGGCAGGGGCTAGGCAGACGTGGGAAGAGAGCTCCTGTCAAATCCCCCTGCCCAGTGCATAAGGGAGCATTGGCAGCACTGATAGCCACCCCCACACTGGGGCTGGGCAGGGGAGCGCAAGCATCAAAAGACAGGCCAAAAACCACCACATAAACTCGTAAAAAATCCCTTAATTTTGTGTTGCGGGGGGCAAGCTCATGATTTTTTGGGGGGTCTGATAGAGGATTTCGGTGGGGTCTGACACCTGCTTTTTGATCTCTTGAGGTTCGCAACAGGGAGTTATGTTAAAGTCAGAGTTTGTCGGTCCTCTACCCCTGAGCTGTATGCTCTTCTTACGACAGGGTGGAGCTGTTTCTCTCAGTGTTATCTGACTCAGAGACCCTGTATCTGACAGCCTGTCCAGCAAGCTGCTGCTTCTCTTGGGTGTCTGGCACTCTCCCTTGAGTTATAGCTTCTGCGAGGCTGAGATCAGGGTCTGACCAAAGATCTTCTGGCAACTTCGTGTCTTTCATGCCTGCAATTACCTTGTCCTATAACTCCTCCTCTCAAGGCCCCCTATTTGCAAAGTTGCAAGCCTATGAACAATACTCTCCAGACCACCAGGCCTGGAATGAACTGGTGGGCTCTGTTCCAGTAGTGTTAAATGATACTCGGGCAAGTACTGAAAGGGTCTCCTCCTTTATGTGAGCATTGGGGCAAAATTCTGTCTCCACTGAAGTCAGTGGAAGTTTTTCCCAAGGAGTCATGAACAGGGATGATGCCCCCAGGCCCATGAGTTTGGGAAATATCAGACTGAGCTGCAAAGACGTTTTGTCCAAAGGAGGCCACAGGGAAACTTATTTTTTTGGAGAAGAGCTGTCACCAGGGTTGAGTCCGGATTTGCCCACTCAATGTTAATTTCTACGTAACTCTCAGAGTGGGTCTTTCTTTCTTTTAAAAATGGAAGCTTTATTGCATCGGTAAGGTTCATAAATATCAAAATCATTAACAAAATTAATTTCACACTTCATTATAAAATGTAGTCACTGTAAATAATGACTTTATTTTGTTTTCTTCTACTGGCAAATTGCCTTTTAAATTTTAATCACTTCTCTGAGCAGCTGCCAGAAGTTCTCTCTCTTTTTAAAAAAAGTTAATTTCATCGTGGGTGTCACATAAAATGGGATTATATTAAAATGATAAATAAAACAATGGAATCCCAGATGCAGAAATGATTTTGTCAATACATCACATTCAAAGGGTTCTCCGAGATGGCTTTTTTCCCAACTTGTTCTTTTAAATGACTGAAGGTGGGTTGGCAAGCAGTGGAGTATTTAGCAAGGGTTTCTCTCCTGGCCATGGTAAAGATTCTCCATAGTGGACACATCCCAGAACTTCTGCATTTGTTCTGAGCCCTGTGGCCTCGTGGAGAGCTTGTGCTCTGAACTGAGTTTCAGGAGGAGACAGGGCTCCTACTACTAGTCACTCAAGGGAGGCTGCATGCAGAGATTTTTTGACCCAGTGAATAAAGAAATACTTGAATCCCTGGCAGGAACTTGATCGTGGAGCTGGCTGGAGAACCGTAGTCCATTGGAGTATGTGGTTCTGTCAAAATCAAAATCATTTGGGAAATTGGGTCGATTTCACTAGAATTTCATACTGACAATTTTGGAACAAAACACTTTGATGTTTCAGTTTCAAATGAGTTTTCATTTTGAATTTTGTATTTGGTATTTTACTGCAAAATACAAAAATTTGTAATAGTCGACATCAAAACAAATCATTTTGCTTGACCTGAAACTATTTTTTCCCCAGAATTTTCTTTTGTGGAGAATTTCAAAATTTGTGATGTCATTCAAAAATCCTTCAGAAAACAGAACTTCCATCCTCTGCTCTCTTCACTCACACTCTCCCAGTTATGCAAAGGCCGTAACTTCCTGACATGAGGCTCTTGTGGCATGGAACTGGCGCTGCACTCTCAGCACAATCAAACCTGTGGCCTACTGTGATGTTCTGTACCTCAGGGGAACACCCAGCACCCCCATGTTCATCCTTATAATATGATTGTGGGGTATCTAATGCAGTTTGTCATGTCGGGTATCTTTGAAAGGCTCGCGATGCACTGAGCATGGCTGTTATAGTGATGTTATAGTAATTGTTACAGTAGTGTTATAGGTTGTAATGTCATGCATATAGTTATGAGGCTAAGAACGTGTCCTCATGGCTTAAAACAAGCCCAGGCAAAAACTTTTCAAGAGCAGAGAGGCAGTTCACACCTCATCAGGGCATGTATGCGACAATCCAGCCCAGCCTCACAGGAACAAAGGACACTGGCTTAGGCAGCAACAAAGGATCTGTTGGACTCTCCAGTGAGTCACACCTCTTCCCTTGGTCAGTTTGGGACTGCGATGAGGTACTGCTCACCTGACTCTGAAGGGGGAAGAGTTTGCCTTGCTCTTCCTCTCTCTTCCACCTCCCTCTACAGACACAACCACCAAGTGACAAGCACTGATCTAAGGGGAGAGCCTGGCTTAAGGGCAACCAGCCAGCCTGTGGTGAGAAGCATCGAAGTTTGTAAGGGCATTGGAAGTGTTAAGATCAGCTTAGAATGTGTTTTGCTTTTATTTCATTTGACAAACTCTGACTCGTTATGCTTTGAGTTATAATCACTTAAAATCTATCTTTCATAGTTAATAAATCTGTTTGTTTATTCTACCTGAAGCAGTGTGTTTGGTTTGAAGCATGTCAGAGGATCCCCTTGGGTTAACAAGCCTGGTACATACCAAGTTCTTTGTTTAATTGATGAACTTCATATAAGCTTGCAGCGTCCAGCAGGCATAACTGGACACTGCAATATGGTGGTTCCTTGGGTTGTGTCTGGGACTGGAGATATTGGCTGGTGTCATTTGGTTGCAAGTAGCTGGGAGCAGCTTACATTCCAGAGGCTGTGTGTGAACAGCCCAGGAGTGGGGTTCTCACAGCAGAGCAGGGTACGGCTGGCTCCCAGAGTCAGAGATTGGCATGACCTAGCAGATCACCCGTCCAGGTAACACCAGCAGGGAATGTCCCACCTACCCACTGAGGATGATGCTGGCGTCAGTGGGTAGTGTCTGATTAACTAGATCTCTTTAGGATGAGAACCTTGGCAGTCTGAGATTGAGAGAGGCCTTGAGGACAAAAAGGGAAGGAAGTGGAAGACAACAGGGTCTGAAATTGAAGTTGGCAGGGTGTGAAGGTGGTGCAGGGCACATCATGGGACAGACCCTCAGCTGGTGCAATGGAGCGATTGCAATTTAAGCCAGCTGAGGGTCTGCAGCCATGGCTTGAAGCCAGTGGGGCTGGAAGATAAGCACATGCCATGCTGAATGGGGACCTCTGATACTTCCATGGCCAAACTACCAGTTATGTTCAGCCACAAACGAAGGTGGCATTTGACAGGCATGATTTTTAGCCAGGCGACCCAGGAAGGGGAACACTCATACAGGTATCTCTGGCAGGATGAAGCAATAGATGAAAACATGTGACTCTGGAATGCCGAGATGAGGTTTCGTTGTAGACCATGTAATTGCTCATTTTAATTCACACCAGCCAAGAGGAGCTGATTGCAGGGAAAAGCTGAGCTCTTGCCAGGCTGAAGGGTGGAAGGGCCAGAGACATCTAAACATTTGGCTTCACAGATTACAGAGAAAGTGATCTCAGGGAATGCCTTGGAAGGGAAGCGGATTCAGGTATCAGAAGCTCTGAGAAATCATGAGATTTGGGATGTTGTGCCTGTCCCAGTCTCATGACTAGTTGCATCTCTGCCCCTCTCTGGTTTCTCAGCATAACTCCTCAGCTTCCGGCCCACTCTCAGACCTGGCCCTTGGCTACCGCACCCTGTGTATCACTTACGCTTACCCAGCTGTGTTTGGCACCTGCAGTGCCTTCCTTCACGGAGCTGTGACCTGTGGTGAACGCAGCCATCAAACAGCCTTCTTCAACCCATGTATTGCTTATTTGAACAGTAGGAACACAGCAGAAAAGAGAAAATTATTTTTAAATCAGTGGAGACACCCATCTATCTTACACCATCTCTTGATAGTAGCCGAGGCAGCCCTAACTTCTTCCCACACCCCTGGGGGTGCCCTTCTCAGGCTGGGACCCCTGCAATGCTACCTCCCGGTTGAGAGAGAGCTCTGTTTTAAACCGGCCATGATTCGCTTGATGGGCTGTGTTCCTGGCTGAGATGATCTCTTCACAACTGCCAAGTGTTTGCTAGGGGTGGCTCACCTTGAGCCATTCTTTCCCTTTTCTGATTGTTCATCCTGATGAAACCAAACCTATATATTTGTACAGTAACTCCTTGCTTAATGTTGGAGTTATGTTCCTGAAAAATGCAATCTTAAGCAAAACAGTGTTAAGCGAATCCAATTTCCCCATAAGAATTAATGTAAAGGGTGGGGGAGGGTTAGGTTCCAGGGAAATTTTTTTCACCAGACCAAAAAATATATTATATATATACACACACAGTATAAGTTTTAAACAAACAATTTAATACTTTACACAGCAATGATGATTGTGAAGCTTGGTTGAGGTGGTGAAGTCAGAGGGTAGGATATTTCCCAGGGAATGCCTTGCTGCTAAATGATGAACTAGCACTCGGCTGAGCCCTCAAGGGTTACCACACTGTTGTTAATGTAGCCTCACACGCTACAAGGCAGCACGAATGAGGGAGGGGAGACAGCAGAGAAGCACACCGTGTGTGAGACAGAGAGACGGGCATTGCCCCTTTAGGGCTGACCCCACTCTAAATACATTGCCCTTAAAAAGATCAGAAAGTTGAGACAGCAGTTGTGGCTTTCTCCCTCCTGAGCCCTGTCCTGTCCCCACCCTGCTCTCTATATAGAAGGGGTAAGCGGGGGTGGGGACACCCTGATATTAGCCCCCTCTCTCCCGCCACACACACAGCAAGCGGGAGGCTTCCAGGAGCAGCTTCAAGGCAGAGGGCAGGAGCAGCACACGGCAGTGGGGGGAGGGACACCTGAACTGCCCGGCAATTGATAGCCTGCTGGACAGCTGCAGCACAGGGAACTTAGGGGAGCTGATAGGAGGCTGCCAGACCACCCTGGTTCCAAGCCCCCACCAACTAGCTCCAACGGGCTGCTCTTCCTGCAAGCAGTGGACAAAGCAGGCGGCTGCCAAACAATGTTATAAGGGAACACTGCGCAACTTTAAAAGAGCATGTTCCCTAATTGATCCACAACCTTAACAGTGAAACAACGTTAACCGAGATGACTTTAAGTGAGGAGTTACTGTACAGCAAACGTCCCATGATCCAGGTCAACTCACAGCATTCATAGAGGATTGCAGAGCAGCTCCACACCCCTCACACTGCCATTACAGATGGGATAGAAAGTCCAAAATAACAGTGTCATAAACAGATAGTAGGAGTTAATAGAACAGAACTTTATATCTCTTTTGCCTGTAACAAAATCAGTGAGCCTGGCTGTCACCTGACCAGAGGACCAGTCAGGGGACAGGATACTTTCAAATCTTGAGGGAGGGAACTTTTTGTGTGCGCTTTTAGTGTTTGGTTGTTGTTCACTCTGGGGGCCCAGAGGGACCAGACGTGCAACCAGATTTCTCTCCAATCTCTCCGATACAGGCTCTTATATGTCCAGAATAGTGAGTACTAGGTAGATAAGGTGAGTTAGGCTTATGGTTGTTTTCTTTATTTGCAAAAGTGTATTTGGCTGGAAGGAGTTCAAATGTGTATTTGGCTGAAAGGATTTTAATTTGTACTTGTATACTTAGGCTGGGAGGGTATTCCCAGTGTCTATAGCTGAAAGACCCTGTACCTATTCCATTTTAAATTTACAAAGATAATTTTTGCTGTTTTTCTCTCTTTAATTAAAAGTTTCTTGTTTAAGAACCTGATTTTTTTTTATTCTGGTGTGAGACCCCAGGGGACGGGTTCTGGATTCACCAGGGAATTGGTGGGGAGAAAGGAGGGAAGGGGGAGAGAGAGGCTAATTTCTCTCTGTGTTAGGATTACTGTCTCTCTCAGGGAGAGTCTGGGAAGGGGAGAGAGAAGGAGGGGGGAAGGTGCATTTTACTCTCTGTTTTAAGATTCAAGGAGTTTGAATCACAGTGGTCTTCCAGGGTAACCCAGGGAGGGGAAGCCTGGGAGAGGCAACGGTGAGGGAAAGGGTTTACTTTCCTTGCATTAAGATCCAGAGGGTCTGGGTCTTGGGGGGTCCCCGGGCAAGGTTTTGGGGGGACCAGAGTGTACCAGGCACTGGAATTCCTGGTTGGTGGCAGCGCTACAGGTTCTAAGCTGGTAATTGAGCTTAGAGGAATTCATGCTGGTACCCCATCTTTTGGACGCTAAGGTTCAGAGTGGGGGTTTATACCATGACAAGCAGTTTCGCAACGGATTCCTTAGCCAACCACAGCCCACGTGCCGAAGGTGATTCAGGAATGGAGCTGTGTGCCAGAGGAGCTCCTAGGGCACTACTAATTAATGATTAATTAGACACTGTTTGGACAAAACACATTTTTAGTGATCGGTGGCCATTGCTGATTACAGTCACTGCAGAAACTTGCTGCGTGGTCAGTGCCCTAAGGGCCCAACCATAACACCAATTCTGGTATTTATTGGTGAATCAGCTCGGATGCGTGTTTGAAGACTAAGTGGACAGGAGAGTCTCCTATCCAGAACTAGCTGTTCGTGAGGCAATCAGGAATTTGCTTCTCCCTACATGGGAGGTGCCCAGCTTACAAGGGAGTTATTGAATTCACCTATCATTTCTTTGTGATGACAGTAGATCCAAAGCGCTCTATACCTGCTCTGCACCTGACCAAGCCTGCAATGTTCATCTGAATGGATGTAGCCGTTTCCACCAGCATTTCCCAGTCAGGCATCCCATTTTCTGTAACAAGTTCACCTTTGTATTGGGCAGAACAATAACAGTCTTCATGGAGAGCAAACGCCACCATCTGCTGCACCGTGCCGGTTGATGAAAGGGTGTAGCTTGTACAAGGAAGCAGAAGAGGAACTGTTTTGCCTTCCCAACAAGCTTTAAGATAATTGGTTAGTTTTGGTTGGGCTACACTCCCAGGTTTAAATTCCATCTGGCAGAGAACAGACCCTAGGCGTGAAGGAACAGCAGACCCTCTGCATATCATCACCATGGCTGCTCACAGCCTTTTCCTTTCCACCCCTTCAGGCATATCATTGGCTGGCCAGTCCCTGTTTTCAAAGACATGGTGAGGCCCCCATGGCACACGCTGCTGGGAAGTCAATGGGAGTCTTCCTGTGAGTTTCAGTGGGTTTTGCATCAGGCCCTAATCCTGAAGCATTTAGTAAATGAGTGCGGATTTTCTGGTCAGATGGTTAGCATTGCCCCAACATGTCTCTCTCATCTCATGAGATGTAATTTGGTGGGCAACTGCTTTTTTCTAATATCTCCTTCTTACTTCATCTTTATTCCTGCTTCCCTTGAAATACCATGCAGAAGTGGCTTTTTGTGGCTAAAAATGTAAAAGCATCCAACAGGGACAAGAGTGTGTGTTTTGGCAGGAAATGTTTTAGGAGAAACATGACTGCTCTAATCTGTACTGTATTTATCCATATTTTTCTAAATCCATGGCAATTTGGAGGACTAGCCAGGAGCATTGTAAACTCTAAGCCAGGGAGCTGCCTTGGTCAAGAGCATAGGCGTGTTCATGGGCTCTTGCTGGCTGTAGACTTTGCCATCATTACTCTCGTCTTAGTTCTGCCAAGATTAGCGTCCAGTGAGATGCATTACCTTAGACTACACACAGTCCGTTTGGAAAATGCAGAATGTGGCTACCCGCTCAGTAAGTGGTATGTCTCAGGGAGCGCACATGACACAGAGGACCGATAACCTTGCAGTGAAGGCACTGAACTAGGACTCAGCATCTAGGTTCAGGTCCCAGCTCTATGATAGACTCCCCATCTGACCATGGGCAAGGCCCCCATTCGGAAAGCACTTCTCCTGCATTCCTGAATCAGCGGCTATGGGCCTAGCTTCCCCAGCTGTACGATGGGGACACTGCCTATTTTAACTGTGAGTGCTGCACGGCAGGGACTGACGCTTACTATGTATGTGTGCAGCAGCGAGCCCCATGGGGCCCTGAGCCCAGCTGGGGCCATCAGCTGCTACTCCTGCTAATACCCCAGTGCTCTTTACTCTGCCAGCGAGTTCTGGGTGTGTTCAAGGGGTTGGATGAAACCTCCATGAACTTGGGACCTGCCTATGTGAGACACATTGCGGCACTCCCGCTGACACACTGCCATAGCTATGATCAGCTGCGTCACTGCTCATTGAACAGGACAAGGCTGCTGGCGAGTTCTCCATAGAGGCCCCTTGGCTTTGGGACTTGCTTCATGCAGGGTTCACCACAGCCCAGGCAGGTTGACCTGCCAGGTGTTCTGCAGAGCCCCCTTTTCCGCGCAGGCATCAGGGTTAGTGAGCGGATGGTCGTTCGGTGGGGGTGGGGGGTGTCTAGGGGATGTGACCAGCTGGAGTTTTATACCGGAAACCGTCATGTCACGTTTTGTGAAGCCTCCAGCATGTGAGATGGATGCTGTCAAACATTTCACCTTGACCGTTCACCTGACAAGGTGCAGTACACAGAGTTCGTGAGACACCCCCCTCTTCGGCATTGCCTGCCTGCCCCAATCATCATTATGCCAACACTTAATGAGCTCCCTGCGGCCTGTGCTGCTCCACTGCTTCCTGTCTATTTCTGATTGTGTTCAAGGTATTAAACTGTTCAAGGGCTGACCATGCCTGGGGAAAGAGGGGGCAGGGTGAGGGGTTAGCGCATCAAGCTACAGGTTAAAAAAACTCCCTCTTTGCTATTTCCCTTCTCCTAACCTCTGCCTATTTGTCTGTCTGTCCTTAGCTTGTGTGTTCCTTAGGCCAGGAGTCTTTCCTTCTGGTCTGTCCAGAAAGCACCTAACATAGGGGCTAGGGTGTTATTGTCAATCCTGGTTATGCAACATGAACAACTGGAAAACAGAAAGTGACTGTTACGGTGTGAGATTTCTAGATGCAGAATTTCAGACTATATTAACCCCTTGCAATCCTTGCCTTTTTTACTCTTTTACGTGTGTTCTGAATGGAACATCTTTCCTTCCGGCATGCAAGAGGAAATGCTAACATGGTGGAGAGTTGCACTCTGAGCAGGGGGTGAGCTATATATTCAGAAGGATGAAGCTTCTGGAAGGTTGTATTTGAATTGAAATTGGGCCCATCGTGCTGAAAAACTTTCCATTTTCCTTCAATTTCTCCTCCAAAGCAGGTTTCATCACAAAGGGGCCCATAGCTTAGCTGAAAAAAGAACCTGCTGCTGAATGGAAAGGCGTTCCAACCCTGGACACTTCAATTTCTGGGTGCTTTGTAGGAGAGGAAAGAGATTTTTTCCCAAATTTTGTTGTACAGCAACATTTGGAAGGCAAAAATGTCCCAAATGGCAAAAAGTTTCATAGAATAATTGTTAGATTTGCATGTCTGATTAAGTAGCGGACATCAAGCATTAGTGCGGCGCTCCTGAAGATACCCTCCAACATGCCATATAAATATTATGGCAAACCAAAATGTCGGCAGGCTCTAGGTCAGACCTTCATTCACATCAGTCCTCCCCTCTCTGGCCCTGATTCAGCAAAGAACTTACCTTTACTGCTTCAGGAAAGCGTCTCTAATTCAGGAAGGGAGCCTAAGCACGTGCTTAACTTTAAACACATGCTGACGTGCATTCGTGAATACGCACAAACATAGCAGTATGTACATGTGCAGGTCCATCAATCACGTGTACTTCAGTTTTCTACCAAGTATGGATGGACCGAAGGACATGCGATGCCAGTGCTTAAGTGCTTTGCTGAATCAGGGCCTTTTCACACAGTTTTCTTAGGTAGGAAATTGCCAAACTCTGCTTCCCCTGCTGAAATACCATCATCAATCGATAGAGAACACGTCGGTGTTTAACATGTACCCAGATCTCAGTGCTGACCCTTCTGGGCCCCTCCACTCTGAATGAGATCAAGTGGATGTACTACTGGTATGCATCTCTAGCTCTGGTTGACGGGGTTGCTTGTACATGGACACAGGACATCCGATGTATAAATACACATTTCACCAGGCCTGGTATGCTTGCACCACGAGATTTGGGGCATCTTACGTTTATTTTTCTTTTTTATATTTATCAGATGATACCTAATATGGAAATTGAGGAAGATTGTCCTGTCTTTTTCCTAAATAAACAAACAGGCCCCAAAATTGTCTCTGTGGAACCTGTGTTTACATTCTTCTTTTGCCTCTTTGACATATTTATTATTTGGGTTAAGAGAGGCCGCAGAATAAACCACAAAAATTAAATTCCAACAACACGACTTCTTGGAGAGACATTTGTCTTGGCCTCCCTTCCAAATGAAGCTGAGCTGTGTTTCAATGGCAACATAAGGATTTTCCTTATAAGAGAGCTGGCGAGCTGCCGTGTTTCATTGCGGAGAACTTTTAGTTTTCATAGTAAACTGAATAATTGCATCGGGGAGGTGGCAAAGCACATATCCCACTGTCCTACTTAATATGAAAGCCACAACCCAAAGAGAGATGGATTCTAGTCCAGAGCCGAGTAAGTGCCCCATTCTACAGCCTTCCTTATTTCTAGATTGCTTTATCTTGCTGCTGGGACAATGCCAAGAGTTATCACATGTCACCACCAAAATTTTTTGGGTGGGCTCTAGAAAGGTCTTTTCCTTGGGTACAGTCCATGGTGAGGTCGATTTGATTATTATTGATATTGCGGTAGCATGTAGAGGCTGGGGCCCCATTGTGCTAAGCTCTGTACCAAGGTATTGCAGACGGTCCCTGGCCTGTACAGTTACACTCTGAGTGTCAGACTACAGTTAACAGGTGGATATAATGAATAGATGGATGAAGCACAGGAAAGAGGAAGACATGATTGGTCAGCCTGAAAAGCAGCCACCACAGCCCAATCATTGTTGAGTTTTTTGTAGGCATCACAACGGAGAAGAGTTTTAAGGACGGATCTGAAGGAGGCCAATGAGGTAGCTTTGCAGATGTTTATGGGGATTTCCATCCAAGCATTAGTGTGAGGAGCAGCATGGGAGAAAGCACAAAGATGCTTGCTGGAAATTTTAAAAACTGGTCAGTTGAGACTGACAAGTTTGTGGAATGAAGGCCAATGCCTCAGGCCCTCTGAGAGATGACAGGCAGGTGGGGCTTGGTCACAAAAGGCCTGGAAGTGAAGACAAGTAGTGTGTGTCTGGTGGCATGCAGACAGGGGAGCCAGTGGAAGGCTGCAAGCGGAGGGGTTATGGGTCAAAGTAAGAAGCCTGGAAAATGGTCTTTGCAGAGCATTCCAAAAGGATGTGAGTGGGGCAAGACTGCCTCTGTCAAGGCCAAGCAGAAGCTGTGGCAGTAACTGAGATGTGAGATGAGGAGAGCCCAGATGAGAAATGTGTGGATGGACGGGGCGGCTGCATGAAAGACATTCTGCAGGAAGAATCG
Source organism: Gopherus flavomarginatus (assembly GCF_025201925.1). Taxonomy (NCBI): domain Eukaryota; kingdom Metazoa; phylum Chordata; order Testudines; family Testudinidae; genus Gopherus; species Gopherus flavomarginatus. Next base: position 599,228 of record NC_066620.1, on the reverse strand, counting down.
GCAGGACACAGCCTGGGTATGAGCACTGAGGGAGAGAGAGAGACGAAGATGCTGCCCAGGCTCTGGGCTGAGTGACAGGCAGGATGGAGGTGTTGTCCACAGCCATCGAGAAAGGAGGTGGGTAGAGCTTGGGGGTGTGTGGAGATTAAGAGCGCCGTTGTAGCCATGGTGATGGTGGCTGGACACCCACAAGGGGACGTCAGAGACAGGCTGAGATTTTAGTTTGGACTGAAGGAGGCTGGTCTTGCACAGGGAGGGAAATCTCCGAGTCATTGGCATAGAGATGGGAGCTAGACATGTTTGCGGATGAGATTACCTACAGACAGGGTGCAGAGGGAGCAGAGAAGGGGACCAAGGATGGAGCCTTGTGGCATCCCTGCAGACAGCTAGAGGCAGGATGAGGAGGACCCACAGTGAAGGAGCGATTAGAGAGGAAGAGAGAGACCCAGGAGAGGACAGGGCCATGGCAGCCAAGGGAGGACAAGTATGGAGAGGAAGCGTATGGCTGAGGGAGCTGAAGGCAGCTGGCAGGTCCAGGAGGATGAGAATGGCCTGCTGGGTGGGTGGGAGGTGGCAGCGTGGAGGAGAGTTGGATGCTGTGATGCTCGAAAGAGGAGAAAGCTTGGGAAGGAGGAAAGGAGTTGGGTGTGGTGGGATTAGGACAAGAGAAGCCCAACATCCCCCCTCTCCCCATGGTGTGATCCAGGGCTGGGAGTGTGAGGGAGGGAGGGGTCCCTGTTGGAAAGGGCAGCTCCGATGGAGAGATCCAGGACTGGGCAGGAGGCGGGAGCTGGAGGGGTGGGTGGAGCTGGAGCAGGAATTCGAGACAAGAGGAGAAGAGCAGGGATGGAAGTGAGGTGAAGGGTGGCACAACGGGGGGAATGAAGGGGGGCACAGTTGGGGCAGATGCTGCCAGGGGTGAGGGTTCAGAGGTGGACGCTTGGTCTGTGCCCGTGGCACAGGAAGAGAGATCCCCCCGCCCAGGCCTGGCTCTAGGAAGCACAAGAGCACGTGCATCAGGCCAGGTAACCAGTACCCCACCAAGTGGTAGAGCCTGAGGCCCGCTCAGGGTCAGACCAGCTTCGTGCTGTACACACGGGTAAGGAGAACAGTCCCTGCCTCAAAGAGCTCAAAAGGATGAAACAACAACGGGAATAACACAAACAAATGAGGCGAGGCAAGGCAAATACTAAAGCCAACCTGCTGAGCAGAATCAGGGAAGGATCAGCCCAGACAGGCACTGCCATCATCTGAAGTTAGAAAGCTCTTTTCCACAGGAGAGAGCACAACAATCCTTTGAAATACAGCCCTGTTGAGTTCAAATCTAATTCTATGTCCCTGCTTCAAGAACAATCACACATTGAACCCCACACAAAGCAGCATGATCCAAGGCCCAGCCAAGGCGGTGAAGTCAGCTTGATTCTACTGCCCATATATGTGACAGTAACATGAGTTACCCGGAGACACTTTGTGGCAGAGCCTTTGGCTGGAACAGGCTCACTAAGGCTGTATCCCAACCTGCACATAACCCCAGCATGCCCTTCTTTTCTCAAGCAAGCCGGAGAAGGGAAGTCAGAAATTATGACTCAAGCTCCCAGTGGCCTGGTACAAACGCTTGGATTACTCAGAGCAAGGGGGAGGCGTTCAGCATGGCAGCATTCAGCCGCACACTTGGCCATAATTACAGCAGAAACTCGAAGAAGCTCAGGCCTAAGTTGGTGGCTCCAGTTGTGTTGTTCAAATGAATCGTCTCTGAGTGCTGTGGGCCTTACTCGACTAGCGCCTTAAGAGCAAAGCTAGCTCCGTGATCAGCAGGTGCACGCATGCATCTCAGGAGACATGCAGATGTTAAAATACTACTACTATCTCACACACTCTGGTATCCCACAGATTGGAAGAAATGACTGACATTTAATATTTTTTACCTACTTTCTCCTTACCCTCCACAGTGAAAGTGCATGTATTGTGGAATAGTCATTGAGTTTGTAGTTATGGACACGAATCAAACACCTCTGTAATGTAGCACAGGTCAGTGCTACATCCCCTACTCACTACTCCTTGGATGCATCTAACATTCCAGACCCCTGAGCACCTTCAAATCAGCCTTTCACTAGAGAAACACTGCCTCCTTCTTCCCTCTAACGTGAAATTTCCCTTAAAATTACACCTGTCAGAGGCACCCAAGCTGGGCAAGTTCATTCCTGAGTCAGGGACAGTTTTTCTTGCTGTAAAATTGCCAAAACTCTAAGATCTGTGAAGATCTAGGGTGTGGGCTGAGCTGTATTGAGGGAGGAGCCCTAGCAGTAACCACTCCTGGGGAGAACATAACATACAGCTCAGACATGATCTTGTTGTTAATCTCTGGGGCCATGACTTTCAGGGGTGAGTTGACAGTACATGGGTGAACTATGTTTTAAAGCAGGTTGGAAAATACATCTGCTCACATTTTAGTACTTTTTAAATAAAACAAAAAAAACAAAAAAAACTCAGAGTGACGCTACATCCCATATTTTTCATAGTAATATGATATGATTGTGTCATAATCATAATGTACTTTATGCAAGATATGTCGTGTGAGGCATCATTGGAAAGGTTATGATTTACTGAATATAATTATCCTATTTGTCGGCAAGTATCATTTTTGTATCTAAAGTTAGGAATATTGACTATACCTCTGTGCTACAAAAGTGTTTGCACCTGGGGAATGCCCACCAGACAATATGCAATCAGTCTGGCTGGCTAGTTGGGGACCAGTAAATGAACCATTAGGGAGAACAATAGGACTTGGGAACATCAGGTGGCAACCCGTCACACTTTGAATGGTGGATTTTATTATTTTTAATTATTCCTGATTTATTTGCCATTAGTTTTCAAGATCTTCTAAGTGCTGGCCTTTGTAGTGATAACTGTAATTCTCTTATAAGCGTCACACTTGCTCTCATTCTGGAAATTGTTGTTTGCCCTTTGCTTTTCCAGTCACCTGCTACAAAAGACGAGTCCCAATAACCAATTTTCAAATCATGCAGCTGTTCCATACATACACACATTTTCACCCTGAAAGCAGCTATGTTCCATAAAGACCAAAATATAGCCACCGGAAACTGTAGTTGAAAATAACTAGTAGATGGCATGACTGTACCCATATCATTTTTACTATTAAAAGGAGCATTCCAGGAAAGAGGCCTATGTAATTTTTTTGGAACATCAGAAGTGGAAATAGAGATAATGTCATCTTTCATATAGCCAAAAAAATATTACAGGAAACTAATTAGATATAGGTAGTAACTATTGCCAGAGGTGACTTTTGATTATATGTAAAACTTTAACAAAAATCAAATTATTTACCAAAAATTATAGATCCATAAATTTTAAGACTAGAAGGGACTAGTAGATCATCTCGTCTAACCTCCTGTAGAGCACAGGCTATTAAATTTCATCCCAACTTAGTAAGCCCAATAACTTGTGTTTGGCTAAAGCAGATCTTCCAGAAAGGCATCTAGTCTAGAAGACATCTAAAGACGGAGAATCCACTACTTCCCTTAGTAGTTTTTTCCTATGGTTAATCAACCTCACTGTTAAAAATGTGTGCCTTTCTTGTAACTGGAAATTGTCCACCTTTAACTTCCAGTCATTGGTTCTTGGCTTTACCTTTGCTAAATTAAAGAGTTTTCTGATCTCTGGTATTTTCTCTCCATAAAGGTACCTACACATCTTAATCAAGTCATGTTGATATCTTGGTTTGAAAGACGGATTCAAGTTCTTTGACATTTTTCATCATCAGAATAAATAACAAAAAAATGACAATATATCACCAGCCCTACTTGGGATTGGACCCCTAGAGCTGTAGCATGAGAAATATGGACTTCCAGACATCTTGAGGGGAAGGACTGAGGTTTTTTAAGCCAGCTAGGAAATTGAGACACACAACTCCAGTTAAAATTAAGGAGGAGATTTTCAAAAGCACCTCAGAGATGGAAGTTGATGGGACTTCTGCTCCCAAATTCCTTATGCTGAAGCAGTGGCACGCTTCTCAAACCTCTTACACAGTCCAGCCACTAGAAGGAGACAGAGAGCCACTCGCGCCTAATGCAGATACTGCAACCGCTGTAAATGCAAGTGCCAGACTCTGCAGCTACAGAGTGAAAAATGTCGTTCCTGAGTCAACTAGTCCCACCTTCATTAACAGACAGCCAACTCATTCACAATGCAAGGGTATCCCGGAGGTAAATACAACAGCCTTCCAGAATCAGCAGTACAAATAAGTAATGATTAGTACAGAGATGGTCAGTGAACCCAGAGCCAACCTCCCAAGTCATTTCTCAGTAGAGCCAGTTTATCAAAAAGCCTGGACCTTCTCACTGAAGCCTAGTTATTTCTCACTCAGTTTCACTATCTTTTAACAAATGGAGCAGAACTGCTCTGTTTATGGTGAGCTCTGCTGTGCTGTGCCAGTGTTCACAGGCTAAATGTATAAAGCTGAACAATGCATCAGCAGAAACACCCATTGTTTGCAAATGTTGAGCCACACTCTCCACTGCCCGGCCTGTGCTGAGTGTGAGACAGCCAGATCAGAACTTTGGTCACAACTCTTCATTCCACATGGACCCTTTTTGCAAAGCAAACCCACCCCTGCAAAGGGGGCAAGCGCTCAGTAAGACCAGCTCCCTGGGTGTAAGGCAAACCCCGGTTATCGCTAAGCCAGCCCCACTCCTGGTGCCCTGGTGGATGCCCCATTCCTGGTGAAAGGAAAGCATAGCTGTAGTGTCTCTGCTGGTTCTAGTAGCCACCTTAACTACAGACAGGCTCCCCGCTCTCGGGGCGGTGTATTGGAGTCAATAGAAGCCCCTTTGACTCTGGAGTGAAACACGTACAGCATGGTGTTAAGAGCACTGTGCAGCTGAGAGCTCTTCTGGATGAAATGTAAAGCAGAGACCCGAGTACATCCTGTTGCTGATTTCATATGGACCTTTGCCAACACTGGTGTGTTAACCCCAGTATTCAGGCCAAGCAGTAATAATACTCCACATCTCATCGTGTCCCCTACAGCGTCATTTCAATTTGTTTAGGGCAGCAAATGAAGAACCTACCATTTGTGTCAGGGTGATACGCCCCTTAAACAGCTGCTGTGTTTCACCCCAAGAGCATCTGTATTGCAGCCCTGGGCTAAGTCAGTCTGATGTGGAGTTTGTAGGGCACTGGGGGATCACTTAGGGGTGCTCTATAAAGGTAAGTTATGGTTCTTATTATAGTCTAACGGGATGTGTTCCTTTAACAGATTCATTCATTCCAAAGGACTCTGCTGTGCTGTGAAATGTTGATTAAGGGACATATATAATAGAACTAATGAACAAATTAATTCTCTATGGAACCTGTTTTCTATTGCAATTTTACTTTGTGTTGCATTGGAAACATCCTTTTACTAAGGTCATTCCTACAATCACATGCAGTGAGTGCCACTCAAGGTTGAAGCACAGGTTGCTAGACAACTGAACAAACCGAGTTTGTATTGTCACTTACACAGTACAGAAATCCAACAGGTGGTGTATCTCCTCCAGTGCACTAAATGCCCCAATAACAGCTATGTGAGTGAAACAAGACAACCACTGCGCTCCCAAACGAGCTTGCACAGAAAAATGATAAAATGCAAAGTACTCCACTTATGAAGGAACAATCAGTTGCATACATAGAAAATGGGCAATGACTGCGTAGGAAGGAGTACTGCGGAAAGGGATCGGGGGGTCATAGTGGACTACAAGCTAAATATGATTCAACAGAGTAATGCTGTTGCAAAAAACCGACCGTCATTCTGGGATGTATTAGCAGGAGTGTTGTAAGCAAGACACCAGAAGTGTTTCTCTAAGATGTTTTGATGTCACATCTACACGGCGATAAAACACCTGGGGCCCTGAGTCTCAGCTGACCCAGGCTCCTGGGATAAATATAGCAATGTAGACAGCTGGGCTTGGGCAGGCGGCTGGGCTCCAAGACCCACTCCCCTTGTGGGAGTCTCAGAGCCCGAATGTCAACACTGCAGTTTTATAGCCCTGCAGCATGAATCCAGTCAGCTGACCAGGGCCAGCCACACCCATACAACAGGTCTTTTATCGCAGGGTAGACATCCCCGCAATGCCCTGCTAGATGGCCCTCAGACCTACTGGCAGTAGCATAGTCTGAACAGAACAGTGCTCTTCTGTCTTTCTTGGCTTGGTTCATTACAAATATGTTGCCCATTGACGCCAAAGGAGCCCCGTCAGTTCCCCATAACCGAAGAGCCGCCCCTTAATCTATGTGGCTGTGCTGTGAGAAGACAAAGAACATGCTCCCGCAACTTTCCTGGGCTCCCTCTCCTAGGGTACCTGAATTATCAGCCAACAGCCCTCGCTCTCACTGTTAAATGCTAGTGCACCCTGGCCATTTATTCCACGTTCGCCAGTAGAGACAGCAGTACCACTAGAGACGTCTCCCCGCCAGTGCTCTGGGCAGCCTGCCAAACAGGGACAATCTGACACAATGGAGTCAGCCAGTTGGCGAGCATCTCCAGGGCAGTGCCGGCTTGCTGCTATTGGTTACCTTTGGGGGGCAAAGGACGAGCCCTCTCTGTGCCTTGTTGTCGAGCTTGGTAGGGCTCTGCACTGCGGCTGTGCTTTGGAATCCAGGAGTGGTGGCCAGCTGCCTGGGCTAGGCGTGCAGTGATGTGTCGCAGGGCCTGCTTGCTAACCAGGTATCTCTGAAGTGAGCCATTTGGTTTGGGGCTGGAGAGGCCAGGGACTGAGGTGGCTGAGCGAGAGGAGCTGAGTCCCCCATTCCAGCTGTGTGTGTGGGGGGGGGGGGGGCGCTCGCAGTCTCCCTGTGGCTGGCGAAGGGAGTTACTCAGTGAAACTGGCCAGAGGCAGGCAGGTAGGGGCCTGTGTTGTCTTTCATTTCCTTAACTTACAGGTTCTCTGCAAGGAAGAACACATCATGTAAGTTAAATGGCGCATCGCCAACACCACTCCTAGCTCTGCCCCTGTGGGACCCCCCAGATCTAGGGGCTCTGGTGGATCACAAATTGTGAGGCAGCTGGGAAAAGGCTAATATCATTCTGGAGTGTATTAATAGGATATCGTCTGTAAGACACAAGAGGTAATTTGCATTTCTGGGCTTTTGGGCTCCTAACCTCGTTTGCAATCCTTAACTATTTCCTACCATTGTACAAACTGCAGAAAACCAGAAAAGCCACTAACATGAACTAAAGGAGAAAAGGTCTAAGCTTGAATAGTTCCTATGTGTAAACCCACTGCATTAATGTGTCCTTCTCCTTCATCATTTTTCTATGTTAATTACAGAATTAGCATTGACTGCCCCATATTTCCATACCTATAACCTTCTCCATTTGCAGAACGCTTTCAATCACACTGGAAATGGAAGACGGTTCGGGCATCAGGTTAATTAGGTAGCTTCTGAAGAGGAACAGCTGATCTTCTTTCAATAGCTAACATTTATCCCAAGATCAAGGGTTAATTTTCCTCAAGAACTGTGTATTATTTAGTATTTATATTACCATAGTGTGATTTAGCTGGGGATTGGTCCTGCTTTGAGCAGGGGCTTAAACTAGATGACCTCCTGAGGTCTCTTCCAACCCTAACACACCTCTACCTTGCTATAACGCTGTTCTTGGGAGCCAAAAAAATCTTACCGTGTTATATGTGAAATCATGTTATATCGAACTTGCTTTGATCCGCTGGAGTGCACAGCCCCACCCCCCTGGAGCACTGCTTCATCACATTATATCTGAATTCGTGTTATTTTGGGTTGCATTATATTGAGATAGAGGTGTATTCTGATTCTATTATAGTGCCTTGCAGTTCCAGTCAAGATCAGAGCTTCGTTGTGCCAGGCGCTGAGATTTAAAGGGCCCGGGGCTTCCCACAGATAACTGAGAAGTGGCAAATAACATTCTTGGAAATAATTGCTCTGAATTCTGGAAAAATGCATGGAAGGAAACTGCTGCATGATCACCACGCACAGTTAGTGGAACTCCCAAGATCAGTTTCTGAGACCACAGAGTTTATTTAACTCCCTTATACAGGCTGAGTCAGAGCTGGGTAAATGCTACAGATGAGATTAGTGAATATTCCACAATGAAATGGAATTCATTGCTCTGCTGATTTTCATGTAGGGGACTGCTCACTGTTCACCAGTATTTACATAACCGCCAGGTCATCGGGGGAATGTTTTATGACCCCTGAAAGTTGCAGGAATGTTAGCACAGATGATTACTCAGCTGAAACATGTTGTTTATTTGCTAGATGTTATTAACTAGGCAGTATTTTCTCTGTGTCACTCTCCTGGTTAAAAAGGTTCACTTCTCCAAGGAGCAGTGAAATCATTCACTCTTATCACTGGGTAGGTAAAATATCACACCCTGCAAACCAAGAATCCAGACCCATAATGGGCTCATGTAAACCATGTGGTGAATATTCACAGCTAAAGAATACCTCCCTAGAAATCAGGATCATAAACAGAACAAAGAGCAGCATTTGCAACAAATGCCATCCCCAGGAAATAATGTGACCAGCCTCGCTTGCAGCAGCACAAGCCCCAGATTTCCCAACAAAGCTCTCGGGACCAGATCCCAGGGTCTGACCTTCTACACCTAGAGCAGCTTGGGTGAGGGTGGTGCAAAGATGGGTTAAATCACCTTTCTGACCACCAGTCCTGCCACCAGCTCATGGCTGCTGTATGCCCATTGTCCCAAGGGCTCCCTCCAGCAGCTGAGGATCGTCAGTGTTCTGACCTGTTCTGGACACTCTCCCTTTCCCCAAGCCACATGCCTGTTTGGAAGAAGGGCTTAGGAGCCACTATTAAGAGCTCATGTAATGAGCTTCACAAAGCAGCCATTTGCACTGCACAGCCTGAAGGAATTAGATGGGTCCTTCTCAGAGGTGAAAGTAAGCCGGTCCGGTCCAGTGCACCAGCAAGACCCAGTACATCACCGATCATATGGGCAGGGGGCAGCTTCCCCAGGCTGGCTCCTGGCAGCGGCCGGAGCCCCGGGCCCTTTAAATCAGTGCAGAGCACCACGCCAGAGCCCCGGGGCTCCCAGCCACTGCTGCTACCCCTGGGGCTCCGGCAGCAGGGCTCTCATGGTGATTTAAAGGGCAAGGGGCTCTCGGCTCCCCCTACTGCAGCTGGAGCCCCAGGCCCTTCAAATCTCAATTGAAAGGATCTGGGGATGTAAAGGCTGCACCCCTTCCAGTTGAGGCCCCGCCACCCACTCGGGACTCCAACGTACCAGGAGGTCCTTTAAGTTGCTTTCATTCCTGGTCCTACAACATTCAGGAATGGTGCTATACATGCCTGAGCACCATCTCCCAGCACTGCAGCTATTAGCTATTCACATGTATGCAGCTAGCTTTTGTAACTGTCACCATAGCAGCCCTTGCCAGGTGAATCTGCAGGCAGAGGGACTGGATGGCTTTATGGACTGGTGCAGAGTAGGAGCCATGGTGGGAGCTGGCTGCATGTCAAAGTCCATGATGTTTATAGTCTCACTGGGACCATGAAGACCAACGTATACCGCAGAGATTACAGCTGCTAAGTGCTGTGCAGCGGGGGATTTATGAATCAGTGGTCCCTAGATCTAATTTTTGGAATCTTTGGCGTAATCCAGGACCTCTACATGACATAATTCAATGCGCACAAGCACGGTTTCCTTTGATAAATACAATGGTGAATACGGTCGCAATCTGCATGGAACTTGGAGAGAGGAGCACAAGTTGCAGAAGGGAAGAATTTGGAGGCAGCAGCGCCAGTAAATTAATCCGTGTGCACAGGGGTGGAGCACTGGCTGTAGGTGCAGCACGTCAGTAAATAGTTCTCTTAATAACAAGTCAGTTTCATTTTATAGGCATGGAGGCCTCTCATGTAATTACCCAGCATGTGATACATTATTGTGATACATTACAACAAATACATTTGCTTACCTTCAGGGCTGCCTTCCCTTTCCACCTCTGCCATGGCCTGCTAGGTGATTGCAAGTCACTTCCCTGCTCTGTGCCTCAGTTTCCCCAGCTGTAAAATGCAGATAATAATACTGGTCTCCTTGGTAACGTGAGGTCAGTAGAGATTGACATGTGAAAAGCGCTATATAAGTGCAAGGTGTATTTATTTTGTAATCAATACTAGTACGACAAAAATGTTACAGTTACCAGCCTATGCTACAGAAATACATAAGTTAATTTGGCAGCATGGCACTGAACAATTAAAGCAGCCTGCAGTGTTCTGTAATTAATATGGGGATAATCAAAATGTAAAGCGCTTTGCATGTACAACACAAAACACCATAAGGGCTCTTAGGTCCAGTTCCACTTGTACTGTGTGTGTTTGGGTTTGCTGAAGTGCACGCAGTGAAATGTTAGGTAGCAGAGGTCATTAATTAGAGAACCAAGGTACTCCCCTGCTCTTGGACCAAATAGCATTGCACAGTCAGCAGGGTTAGAGGAGAGTAACTTTGCAGCATATTTGCAGGTGCAGTTGTGTCTGTGTGGTTGCTGTGTCACGTTACAAACCCTGGGGAATGGCTGAGGGTGTTCGGGGTACAAAACCGGCAGGCTGGGCACTCACTTTTGCAAGCCCTGCCATTGCTGGGGATGAGGTGTTACGGAAAGTTTTCCCAGCAGGTGGCAGAAGCCAGGGCTATGACTGCTCAGGACTTTGCCGTGGCTGAGTATGAGCCTGCCTGGGATAACAGACGCTTTTCAGGGGGCAAGAGACTCTCACAGAGCTGAGCAATTCCTGACAGCAATTCCGGGCCCCAGAGCAGAACAGTCAATGGGCCCCCACACGCGGACACGGTCCCCCTGACGTTTGGGTGGTGCTGCTGTCAGGGTATGTTGTGAAGTCCAAGACTACAAGATGGTTCAAAAAAGAATTAGATAAACTATTAGCCAGGATGAGCAGGACTGCAACCCCATGCTCTGGGCATCCATAGCCTCTGACTGCCAGAAACTGGGAGTGGACAACAGGGGATGGATCCCTCAGTAATTGCCCTCTTCTGTTCATTCTCTCTGGGGCACCTGGCATTGGCCACTGTCAGAAGACAGGATACTGGGTTGGATGGGCCATTGGTCTGACCCAGTATGGCCGTTATTTCTTTTTGAAACCAACACATTTTGAACATTAAAAAAATCAGATATGTTACAGAAAGAAAAAAATCTCAAATCACTTTACAAGTTTCCACAGAGGGAACAAGTTGGAATTTACTTTTGTTTACACCCCCGCCCCCGGAACGAATGGGAGATGGGGTGTCACCGGGTGACCTGCCCCTTGAAAGGGTCAGGGGGTCTGGGACCAGCCAGACATGTCTTAGCATCAGACCCAGCTGGGAAGGGGTCAGGCCATCCCTATGAAGGGCTGAGAGACTGCAGGAGGGTTCCTGTAGTAGGCTCTGGAGCATGGGGATGGCAGGGATGGACGTGTCAGGGGAGAAGCCAAGGGGACTGGGGGTCAGCTTGGTTTTGATGCTTTGCCTGAGTTTCTGTTTGAAAAATAACCCTGTGCCCTGAGGAGCCGCCCAGCCTGGGTGGGATGGTGGGAGTGAGTGCTGTCTTTAGAAGGTAGAGTGAATGCAGTCGTTCCCTGGCAAGGGAGCGCCAGTGTTCCCAGGAGTGTGAGATCAAGTCAACTAGTGTGTAAATTAAAATAAATTGTGTTTTGATAGCACTGTCCTCATCAGAAGATCAGGCTCCAGCAGCTCTCAGCTGGTTTCTAGTCAAGGGCATGGGAATTTAGGCAGCAGAATGGGTTCATATTTACTGCAAACTACACTACATCAAACGAGCTAAAGCAAAGCAAATCCTGCGGCAGCTCAGTGCTGCTCTTGGGCCACTGTATTTCAGGCTGTGCCAGCACTGACTTTCCAGTCCCTTGTTTCTGGCTATAAACCTTTGTTCTATAACATAGTGAGCAAGGTATCCTCCTCCCCTTACTCTGTACTCACCCTCCCCACCACTCAGTCTAAGGTTTGGTTACTCACAGAAGTGCCAAAATGTGCATCTCAAAGTGTTTGGGTCTCTTCTCGACAATCCTGTGCCCTCGCACTGCTGTGCCTTTGGACTGCAATTTTACAAGGCCCTGTGCCAGATCAGCTTTCTGAATGATTCAACACCTAGGCCTGGTCTACGCTATGCGTTTATACCAAATTTAGCAGCGTTAAACTGATTTAACTCTGCACCCGTCCACACAACGAAACCCTTTATATCGATATAAAGGGCTCTTAAAACCAATTTCTGTACTCCTCCCCGACGAGAGGAGTAGCGCTGAAATTGGTATTGCTATGTCAGATTAGGGTTAGTGTGGCCGCAATTCAATAGTACTGGCCTCCGGGCGGCATCCCACAGTGCACCATTGTGACCACTCTGGACAGCAATCTGGAGTCAGATGCACTGGCCAGGTAGACAGGAAAAGCCCTGCGAACTTTTGAATTTCATTTCCTGTTTGGCCAGCGTGGAGAGCTCACCAGCACAGGTGACCACGCAGAGCTCATCAGCACAGGTAACAATGCAGTCTCCTGAGGATTGAAAAAGAGCTCAAGCATGGACCGTACGGGAGGTATTGGATCTGATGGCTGTATGGGGAGAAGATTCTGTGCTAACAGAACTCCGTTCCAAAAGACAAAATGAAAAAACATTTGAAAAAATTTCCAAGGCCATGATGCAGAGAGGCCACACCAGGGACTCAGTACAGTGCCGTGTGAAAGTTAAGGAGCTCAGACAAGCCTACCAGAAAACCAAAGCAGCAAACGGAAGGTCCGGAGTAGGGCCGAAAACATGCCGCTTCTATGCTGAGCTGCATGCAGTTCTCGGGGGGTCTGCTACCACTACCTCACCCCTGTCCGTGGATTCCGAGGTGGGGGTGGTAATCTCAGCCATGGCTGAGGATTCTGCGGACAGGGAAGAAGAGGAGGAGGAAGAGGAGAACGAGCTTGCAGAGAGCACATAGCACTCCGTTCTCCCCAACAGCCAGGAGCTTTTTAATCATTCTGATGGAATTACCCTCCCAGCCCTCCCAAGCCACAATCCCACACAATGAAGCCATGGAAGGGACCTCTGGTGAGTGTACCTTTGTAAATATAAAGCATAGTTTAAAAGCAAGCGTTTTTTAATGATTAATTTGCCCTGAGGACTTGGGATGCATTTGTGGCCAGTGCAGTTATTGGAAAAGTCTGTTAACATGTCTGGGGATGGAGCGGAAATCCTCCAGGGACATCTCCATGAAGCTTTCCTGGAGGTACTCCAAAAGCCTTTGCAGAAGGTTTCTGGGCAGGGCAGCCTTATTCTGTCCTCCATGGTAGGACACCTGACCACGCCATGCATGTAGCAAGTAATCTGGTATCATTGCATGACAAAGCCTAGCTGCATATGGTCCTGGTGTTTGCTGGCATTCAAGCAACATCCATTCTTTATCTCACTGTGTTATCCTCAGGAGAGTGATATCGTTCATGGTAACCTGGTTGAAATTCTGGAATTTAATTAAGGGGACAGAGATGGCCATTCCTATGGGCTATTTGCCTGTGGCTTAAAAGAAATCCTTCCTTGCAGGTAGCCAAGCAAGGGGAAGAGGAGGGGGGTGATTGGCGTTGAGCTTTTTCCCGTTTGGCTAGCAGGGATCTTCCCTGCTACCAGCCACGCAGTGGGGGGAGAGGGGTGTTTAGCAGTGATCTTCCATGATATCAGCCACGCAGTGGGGGGAGGGGTAAAGCAATCATCCCAGAGAATTGGATGGGGGGGTGGTTTCTGCTGCTGCACGTTAACAGGAAAGAAGCAGCACTCGACGGGCTTTGCTTGCTATTTGCGAAAGGAGGACGCTGGATATATGAAGGCTGCAGAAGATGAAAGACAATGGCTTACCATGGCCGCATGCAAGCCGAATTCTGCTGCCCGGACCTGCATCTGTGAGACTCTAACACCAGAGCCGCAGGCACTCAATATTAAGATGCAAAATGCAACTTTGTAGTGAAATCACATGTGCTATGTAAGGTGAACAGTGTTGTTCACTGTGAAAGAGTATAAGCATTGTTCTGTAAAATGTATCTTTTGAAATACTTCTCTCCCTTTTTTACCTCCCTCATGCAGCTGCAAATTTTTCAAGCCTCCCTACTCTGTCCCGAAGGCTCTCTCAGATAAGCCGGCAGAAAAAAAAGATGCGAGACGAAATATTCTCAGAAATCATGGAAGTGACCCACAATGAAAGAGCTCATCTAAATGAGTGGAAGGACGTGGTATCAAAGTACAGGAAAGATGCCAGTGAACATGAGCACAGGAGGGAAGCTCGAGATGAGAGACGGTGGCAGGAAGATCAGTGGTGGCAGGATGCAACGCTGGGGCTGCTGCGTGATCAAACTGACATCCTCCGATGTCTGGTGGAGCTTCAGGAACAGCAGCGGGGTCACAGAGTGCCGCTGCAGCCCCTGTGTAACCACCCTCACCATGTCCCTTAGCCTCCTTACCCGCCAGACGAGTAAGAACGCGTGGGGGGAGACTCCGTGCACCTGCTCACTCCACCCCCGTGGACAGCCCAACCAAAAGGCTGTCATTACTCTGACATTTTTTTAGTGGCCTTTTCCTTCCCTCGTACCCTCCTCCCAAACCACGCTCGGGCTACCTTGTCAATTCTCTCCCTCTTTTTATAATTAATTAAGAAAGAATACCTGATTTTTAAACAAGAATGACTTTATTTCCTTAGAAAGCAAGCTGTGTTCGAAGGGGGAGGGTGGCTTACTGGGAATGAGTCAATTAAGGGGTGGTGGGTTTCATCAAGGAGAAACAAATACGACAGTCACACTGTACCCTAGCCAGTGATGAAACTGGTTTTCAAAGCTTCTCTAATGTGCACCACTTCCTGGTGTGCTCTTCTAATCGCCCTCGTGTCTGGCTGCGCGTAATCAGCGGCCAGGTGATTTGTCTCAGCCTCCCACCCTGCCATAAAGGTCTCCCCCTTACTCTCACAGAGATTGTGGAGCACACAGCAAGCAGCAATAACAATGAGGACATTGGTTTGGCTGAGGTCTGAGCAAGTCAGTAATTTGCGCCAGCGTGTCTTTAAACGGCCAAATGCACATTCTACCACCATTCTGCATTTGCTCAGCCTGTAGTTGAACAGCTCCTGACTACTGTCCAGGCTGCCTGTGTATGGCTTCATGAGCCATGGCATCAAGGGGTAGGCTGGGTCCCCCAGGATAACTACAGGCATTTCAACATCCCCAACTGTTATTTTCTGGTCTGGGAAGTAATTCCCTTGCTGCAGTCGTTTAAACAGAGTAGTGTTCCTGAAGATGCGAGCGTCATGAACCCTTCCTGGCCATCCCACGCGGATGTTGGTGAAACGTCCCTTGTGATCCACCACTGCTTGCAGCACCATGGGAAAGTACCCCTTGCAGTTTATGTACTGGGTGCCCTGGTGCTCCAGTGCCAAGATAGGGATATGGGTTCCATCTATCGCTCCCCCACGTTAGGGAATCCCATTGCAGCAAAGCCATCCACTATGACCTGCACATTTCCTAGAGTCACAACCTTTTGTAGCAGCAGCTTAGTGATTGCTTTGGCTACTAGCATCACAGTAGCCTCCACAGTAGATTTTCCCACTCCAAATTGATTCCCGACTGACCGGTAACTGTTTGGCGTTGCAAGCTTCCAGAGGGCTATTGCCACTCGCTTCTCAACTGTGAGGGCTGCTCTCATCTTGGTATTCTGGCGTTTCAGGGCAGGGGAAAGCAAGTCACAAAGTTCTATGAAAGTGCCCTTACGGATGAGAAAGTTTCGCAGCCACTGGGAATCATCCCACACCTGCAACACTAGGCGGTCCCACCAGTCTGTGCTTGTTTCCCGGGCCCAAAATCGTCGTTCCATGGCTAGAACCTGCCCCATTACCAGCAGGATCTCCAACGCACCGGGGCCTGCAGTTTGAGAGAATTCTGTGTCCATGTCCTCATCATTCTCGTCGCCACTCTGCTGTAGCTGCCTCCTCCTGGCCTGGCTTTGCAGGTCCCGGTTCAGCATAGACTGCACAAGAATGCACAAGGTCTTTAAAACGTCCACGATTGCTGTCTTGAGCTCAGCAGGGTCCATGCTTGCCGTGGTATGGCGTCTGCACAGTTCACCCAGGAAAAGAGGCGTGAAACGGTTGTCTGCCGCTGCAGAGAGGGGTGAGGCTGTACCCAGAAGCACCAACGACAAAGTTTTTTGCCCCATCAGGCACTGGGATCTCAACCCAGAATTCCAATGGGCAGGGGAGACTGAGGGAACTATGGGATAGCTACCCACAGTGCAATGCTCCAGAAATCGACGCTAGCCTCGGTACGTGGATGCACACCGCCGAATTACTGTGCTTAGTGTGGCCGCGTGCACTCAATTTTATACAATCTGTTTTAAAAAAAACGGTTTCTGTAAAATCAGAATAATCCTGTAGTGTAGACACACCCCTAGAATACAGTCCAGAGATGCTGCTTCTTCTGTAGCTCATGCCTTTCTAAGAGAGCAGGTAAGATGTTGCAGAAGTTCCTTAACACAGAGTAACTCTCAGCAGGGAACTGCAAGGCATACAACTAAGCAGGTTTGGAAGGCGTAGATCTTTATCAATAAATATCATTAAACATCGATTTCATCGCACACACAAACCAACAAAAAAATTTCCATCAATGAAAATTTAATGACTGCTCCTTGGAGCAGCTAGCCCTGGAACCCACAAAAGGAGAGGCAATTCTTGATTTAGTCCTAAGTGGAGCACAGGATCAGGTCCAAGAGGTGAATATAGCTGGACCACTTGGTAATAGTGACCATAATATAATTAAATTTGACATCCTTGTGGTGAGGAAAACACCAAAGCAGCCCACCATGGTAGCATTTAATTTCAGAAAGGGGAATTACACAAAAATGAGGAAGTTTAACAGAAATTAGAAGGTAACAACATAATGCAGTATGCATCCGATGAAGTGGGTATTCACCCACGAAAGCTTATGCTCCAAAACGTCTGTTAGTCTATAAGGTGCCACAGGACTCTTTGCTGCTTTTACAGATCCAGACTAACATGGCTACCCCTCTGATACGGAGCATAAACAGTGAAATCCCTGCAAGCTGCATGGAAACATCATAAAGACACCATAATAGCAGCAATGATCCCAGCAATTACTGGCTGGTAAACCTGAATTCAGTACTGGGCAAACTGGTTGAAACTATAGTAAAGAACAAAAAATTGTCAGATGAACATAATTTGTTGGAGAAGAGTCAACATTGTTTTTGTAAAGGGAAATCATGCCTCACCAATCTACTAGAATTCTTTGAGGGAGTCAACAAGCATGTGGACCAAGGGGATCCAGTGGATGCAGTGCACTTAGATTTTCAGAAAGCCTTTGACAAGGCTCCCTCATCAAAGGCTGTTAAGCAAAGTAAGCTGCCATGGGATAAGAGGGAAGGTTCTCCCATGGATTGGCAATTGGTTAAAAGATAGGAAAAAAAAGTGTAGGAATAAATGGTCAGTTTTCACAATGGACAGAGGAAAATAGTGGTGTCCCCCTGGGGTCTGTACTGGGACCAGTCCTATTCAACATATTTATAAATGATCTGGAAAAAGGGGTGAACAGTCAGGTGGCAAAATTTGTAGATGATACAAAACCACTGTTAAGTGCCAAACAGACTGTGAAGAGCTACAAAGGGATCTCATAAAACTGATTGACCGAGCAACAAAATGGCAGATGAAATTCAATGTTGATAATTGCAAAGCAATGCACATTGCAAAACATAATCCCAACTATACAGACAAAATGATGGGTCTAAATTAGCTGTTACCACTCAAGAAAGAGATCTTGGAGTCTTTGGGTATGTCTACACTACCTGCCGGATTGGTGGGTGGTGGTCGATCCAGCGGGAGTTGATTTAATGCGTCTAGGCCACATTCAAGTCTCCAAAATTCATGTAGATCTTGTTTAAAGATGGAGAGAAAGGTATCCAATCTATTAGCAGCATTTTGCACTGGATTTGGTAAGCAGGCATTCTCTATTCCTGCCTTGACACCAAATTCAGTGGTGGCTCCAATGGTAGTGCAAGTTACACATCTCTAAACTGGTGTCAATTGCACAGCGAGGCAGAGAGCTGGTAAAGGTGGCTCCGGGAAGGTATAAGGAGTTATAGGAAGTTTTGTCTGGTGGCTAAGGAATGTTTGGGATACCAACGGGTGCAGTGCAGGCCTACCCCACCGCCATTTCATCCCGGGGAATGACCATCAGCTCCCCGGCAATGGCTGCATATTGACCTTGCAGGACCGTTTTTGGGACCGGTGGAGGCCCATTCCCAACGGCTGGAAGTTTTCTGCATGAAAATCACCACAGTCACGCAGACAGCAAAGAATCTACGTTTTTTGCAGGCACTGGCCTGCCAGAGAAAGCTCAGTGATAACGGGTCTCGGTTTAGTTCAGAAGAGTTTCAGCGCTTCATGAAGAAAATGGTATTAGACTTACCACCTCAGCAGCACAGCACCTAGCACAAGAGGGCCTGGCTAAAGAGTTTGTGCAAACTTTCAAGCAAGCCCTAGGCTCCATGACCAATGAGAAGGGGTCAGTACAGCAGAAGCCACCATCCTCCTTGCTAACCTATTGAAACGTGGTCAAAATTCAAAATGATCTGGACAAGTTGGAGAAATGGTCTGAGGTAAACAGGATGAAGTTCAATAAAGATAAATGCAAAGTGCTCCACTTAGGAAGGAACAATCAGTTTCACACATACAGAATGGGAAGAGACTGTCTAGGAAGGAGTATGGCAGAAAGAGATCTAGGGGTCATAGTGGACCACAAGCTTAATATGAGTCAACAGTGTGATACTGTTGCAAAAAAAGCAAACGTGATTCTGGGATGCATTAACAGGTGTGTTGTAAACAAGACACGAAAAGTCATTCTTCCGCTTTACTCTGCGCTGGTTAGGCCTCAACTGGAGTATTGTGTCCAGTTCTGGGCACCGCATTTCAAGAAAGATGTGGAGAAATTGGAGAGGGTCCAGAGAAGAGCAACAAGAATGATTAAAGGTCTTGAGAACATGACCTATGAAGGAAGGCTGAAGGAATTGGGTTTGTTTAGTTTGGAAAAGAGAAGACTGAGAGGGGACATGATAGCCGTTTTCAGGTATCTAAAAGGGTGTCATCAGGAGGAGGGAGAAAACTTGTTCATCTTAGCCTCCAATGATAGAACAAGAAGCAATGGGCTTAAACTGCAGCAAGGGAGATTTAGGTTGGACATTAGGAAAAAGTTCCTAACTGTCAGGGTAGTTAAACACTGGAATAAATTGCCTAGGGAAGTTGTGGAATCTCCATCTCTGGAGATATTTAAGAGTAGGTTAGATAAATGTCTATCAGGGATGGTCTAGACAGTATTTGGTCCTGCCATGAGGGCAGGGGACTGGACTCGATGACCTCTCGAGGTGCCTTCCAGTCCTAGAGTCTATGAGTCTATGAGTGGTACACGCCACAGTGACCCAAGCCCCTGCAATGCTACTTATGGACTGAAATATGGCTCTGGAAAGAGGGGGGAAGTGATTTCTCCTCTCCTCTCCGCCTGGCCTAGCTGTGCGGTGTAGCAATGGTAGCAATTAATGGTCACACACAAGCATGATTTTTTTAAGTTGTTGCTGCCTCTATTGCTCTGATGGTTGTTATTTGTCTAGGGTAGTCCTAGCTCCGGGCTGGGTGCTGCACACGCACACTGCCCCGATCTGCTGACAATCTGCATAGCCGAGAAAAGCAGCAGGTGGGAGGGGAACTGGATGGACAGGGAGGGGCAGGGAATAGAACACAGTCCCAGGGCAGTGCTCTAACCATTGCACCCCACTGTCTTGTCCCAGAAGCAGCTCACAAGCATTCCTTCAGCTGCCACCTTTGCCAGCCCCACATACGCTGGGCTAGGGCCACCCCTCATCATTAGGCAGTGGCACACCAAGGATCGCGCCCAGACTGAGGCTGCCCATGGGGGATGCACAAAGAACCTCCCCCATCTGCAGCCAGCCTGGGGCCAGCCACGGTGCTCTCCAAGTCCCAGGATTGCTCCAGGCCAGCTCCAGCAGTGGCAGGAGCCGTCCCAAAGAAAGCAGGGGTGAGGGGCTGGTCTCCCTTTGTGCAGACCAGGGAGGCTGCCCTGGGGTATGTGCATGCATGGTAGGCTGCTCGGGGGGTTGAGATGCTTCGGTCTCTCAGAGGCTCCTGTTGGTGTAGGCAGTAGCTACACAAGCAGAGGTGCTGTAGTGTAGACAGAACCTGGGCAGCTGTGACTCATGACCAGCCTAGGTGGCTCTCAAAGTGGGCATGAACAAACAGGCCTATGGGCTCAAAGGCTGAGGAGGTCTGTGATCATCTGTGAAATTATCCTGAACTGCCAGGCGGTAAATTGGCAGCCTTGGATCGAGTTCTGTTCAGGAAGAAACTCCTCTCGACTGCGTTTTGAAAACACAACTCCAATCAATAACCATCTATTAATGAGTTCTCTTCATGTTCATCCTGGGGTTATTAGCTGATTAGCCTGCATTGGCACAGACTCCCAAATACATAACAATTCCATCAACCACCACTTTCCTGTCCGTTTGCCAAGACCCCAAACTTGGCTGATGGCTCTTTATTTCCAGAAGGAACTGACTAATCTACATTGGATTTCTTAGCTACAGAGAATCCATGTGCAATGAAAGTCTGTGTGTGTGCAAAGCCCAACACGAGCTTAGAATTCTTCCAGTGTATACTAAATGGCATGTTTGATTATTTCAGTGTAGTTTGTGAGGAATTAGAGTACATCATTTTAATAAGTCTAGGAAGGTTCAGTGGAAATATCCACACTCGCAGTCGTTGGTTTGTTCTGAATTAGACACCTGGAATGAGGCTGCAGCTACATCTCACATACCAGATGTGTGGCTGCCTGTAAGGCACTGCAGTATGGCCAACCCCAGGCATTCAAAATCCAAGAGGCAGCCCCACTCCCAATCATGAGATTGGTTTTATAAACTATGAGCTTTTAAAATCATTATAATCAGTGGGTCTTTTATTGGTTTTGAGCCATTGGATGGCACTCGGGTCACATTTTGAAGTTTTTTTCAGCAGCCTTGAGCTGAAATTCTCACGTAATCATATGCCTACAGAAGCCAGGGCCTTAAGACAAACACCACTAAATATCGCTGGATTCACGATAAGCTCACAGGAATTGTACTTAGGTGGCTCCGTTCTTGTGGGCACTGTATTCTGTGTCTAATTTCCCAGCCATGCCTCCCTAGTCTAAGGTAAGTATCATTACCCAGGCAGTAGTTCTGCTCCAGCTATTCCCCACTGTTTCAATATTTGATTGCACGCTTTTCCATCTCACATTCATGTGCAGCACACAGTGCTGGTTCCTGCCAGCCACTTCCTTTCATTCTGTGTCTCAGTGCCCTACAGAGATGCTATCCAAAAAGGAAAATCTACCTCCCGTTTGATAGCTGAATGGGCCATAAGGGTAAACTCAGATATCCTGTCTCAGCCGCATCTGAGTTGTAATTAAATTGTCTTCTCTATTTCAGAACATTTGGAAGGTTAAAATTAAATTAAGGCTATCTTAATTAATTTAGCTTGATGCTCACTAATCATATGTATAGCCAAGACAACAAAGGCAGTCTCGTTAGTACTATTTATAGCGCCCGCCCCTTGCATGAGAGAACTGAGGCCAGGAGTAATCTAACCTAATTCAGCTGAGCAGAACACAGGCAGTCGGAGACACATTAAGAACATTGGAGAGTTTGATGCAGGATTCTGCCTTATTGAACTAACGGAGGCTAAGAAAATCCATGGCTCCGACCTCAATGATTGTGCAAGTGTCACATCACACATTAACATTAAGCAAGAGGCAGCATGGTTTGCTGGCTATGGCAGCTGGCAGGGGAAGGTGGGTTCGGTTTCTCACTGGCTGGGTGACCTTGGCCAAGTCACTTCTAGAACTGGGAGAAAGTTTTTGGTTAAAACTTGTTTTTTTTCTGCCAAAAATTCAGATCTGAGTCAAACAAACATTTCACCAATTTGTGCCACTTTCAGCAAATTGCTGTGAATGGAACAGAAAAAAAAAAGAGGCGGGGAGGGTTTCAGAAATGTTGAAACAAAACTCTTGAATTTTTCAGGCTAACTGCACACCCACAAAGAAGAGAAAGTGGTGCTTCCTTCCCCACCCCAAGAGCCCAGTGATTAAGACGTGCGTGGGACTGGGGAACCCAGGTTCTGATCCCATGTGAATCAGAGACGTAATGCCAGGTTTTGCCCCCCAGGCGGGTGTCCTAGAGTCACTCGCTCTGGCCCAGTGACTAATCAAGCATTTGATACAGTGCAGAACAGAGATGCCATGACCCCTCATCCCCTCTGACCTGCAGCATGCTCTGTCACCTGACGGGTTAGGGCATGGCCCTAGAAAGGGGGGTGGCTGGTTCCAGGCCTGGCTGCTGAGTGTGGGGTTCCCCATCCTTAGTGCTCTCACCATAGGGTGTTAGGAGGAAGCACCACCATCTTCTTTCGCATCTGGCCTCAGCCCTTCATTTCCTTTGCTTTTGTTACAGATGTGCACCATGACAAAGGTTTCCTTTTGTCTCCAATGGAACCAGGTGGCTGACTCCAAAGGGAAATGTTTACGAGCTTTTTGAATTGCCAAAAATTCCAAGAAAATATGCTTTCGGTTAACCTAAACCAATGGAGTTTTCTTGGAACTGCCAGTGAATGAATCAACACACCAGTTAGTCACACAACTTTAGTCTTGTCTCCTTGCTGTTCATCAGTTTCCTCTTCCAGCCTTTGTCTGTTGGGCCTGTTTAGACCATAAGTTCTTTGAAGCAGAGGCTGTCTACTCTGCGTTTGCACAGCACCTTGCACAATGGGGCTCCCCAAACGCAGCTGGCAGCCTCTCAGTGCTACTGTAACAATCATAATAATGTGAACATTCATGAAAATAATCTACCCCTTTGGCAGCCATCATCAATTTATTTCCTCCAAAAGTGTCAGGAGAAGCAGAATTTCCATGAGGAGAGAGAGACCATTAGAGAATGTTGTTAGAAATATGAACTGAGCAGGTGAATCCATTCAGAGTTTAGTGGCACAGTTCTCTTTTTTGACAATTTCTTTGTCTACAAGAAGTGATGGTTTGACCCTGAAAAAGGTCACACTGGATAAACACCCAAAAGTTCAACTACCTATTCGGATCTTATCCAGACATAGCTGAATCTTGATGGAGTGAAGACCCCAAGACCTTGAATTGCAGCAAGGGCGGTTTAGGTTGGACATTAGGAAAAACTTCCTAGCTGTCAGGGTGGTGAAGCACTGGAATAAATTGCCCAGGGAAGTTGTGAAATCTCCATCATTGGAGGTTTTTAAGAGCATGTTGAACAACCACCTGTCAGGGATGGTCTAGATAATACTTAGTCCTGCCTTGAGTGCAGGGGACTGGACTAAATGATCTCTCCAGGTCCCTTCCAGCCCTACCCTTCTACGCGGACACATTCTCTTGCAATATTTCCAGTTTTGGCTTGTTTCATTTTCCCACCTAAGACCAAAACAACTCTTTGTTGCGTCATTTTGACCCCTCAACTGGCACCAGAAACCACAGGGGGCCTGAGAAAAAAAAGGAAAGTTGAACCTTCTTCAGCCTAAAGGTTGTTTAAGCAAAAATTGAGATCACAGGCCAGATCCTCAGCCCCTGTAAACCAGCACAGGTCTATGGGTATCGGGGGAGCTACGCCAATCAACCCCAGCTGGGTAGCTGGCCCCCACTAAAATCAATGAAGCTATGTGGATTTACACCAGCTCAGGATCCTGGTCCCACCAACTTAATGGACCTGTGCCAATTTATGTCAGATGGGGATCTGGCCCCAGTTTGTATGTTAACGAATCACTCATTCTTAATTATATCATAGAATCACAGAATATTAGGATTGGAAGAGACCTCAGGAAGTCATCTAGTCCAACCCCCTGCTCAAAGCAGGTTCAACCCCAGCTAAATCATCCCAGCCAGGGCTTTGTCAAGCCAGGCCTTAAAAACCTCTAAGGAAGGAGATTCCACCACCTCCCTAGGTAACTCATTCCAGTGTTTCACCACCCTCCTAGTGAAATAGTGTTTCCTAATATCCAACCTAGACCTCCCCCACTGCAACTTGAGATCATTGCTCCTTGTTCTGTCATCTGGTCTAGATCAGGGGTCGGCAACATAGGGCATGCGTGCCAAAGGTGGGATGCGAGGTGATTTTTGATGGCACGCAGCACACGGCTCAGCCCACCACCACTCCGGGGTTCCGCTGCCGCCCCGTTGCCAGCCGGGGTCCTGGCCGCCGGCCCCATTCAGCGCCCGCTGCTGTCTGGGGACCCCTAGGGAACCCCAGGCTGGCAGTGGGCTAAGCAAGCCAGCGGCTGAGACCCCAGCTGGCAGGAGCCGGCAGCTGGAACCCCAGAGTGCCGGTGGGCTGAGCCGCTCAGCCCGCTGCCAGCCTGGGGTTCCATTCACTCAGCTGGCTGCAGGCTGAGTGGGGCCGGCAGCTGGGACCTCAGACCCACAGTGGGCTGAGTGGGGACGGCGGGGAGCTGAATCAGACTGGCGGGGGGCTGAGTCGCTCAGTCTGCTGCCAGCCTGGGGTGCCGGCATTACTCAGCCTGCTGCCAGCCTGGGGTTCCATTCACCCAGACCGGCACGAGGCTGAGCAGGGCTGGTGGCCAGGACCCCGACTGGCAAGGGGCCGGCAGCTGGAACCCCAGACCAGCGGCAGGCTGAGTGCTGCCGGCACCCCAGACTGGCAGTGGACTGAGCCATTCAGCCCCCAGCCAGCCCCGCCCAGCCTGCCACCGGCCCGCTCAGCCTGCTGCCGGCTGAGTGAATGGAACCCCAGACCGGCAGCAGGCTGAGCAGGACCAGCAGCTGGACCCCAGACCAGCAGCGGGCTGTGAGGGGCTGGTGGCTGGAACCCCAGACAAAGGTCACACTAAATTGATAAGATCTGCATTTTAATTGTATTTTAAATGAAGCTTAAATATTTTAAAAACCTTATTTACTGTAAATACAACAATAGTTTATTTATATAGTATAGACAGAGAGAGAGCCTTCTACAAACGTTAAAATGTATGACTGGCGTGCAAAACCTTAAATTATAGTGAACTTGGCACAGCATGTCTGAAAGGTTGCCGACCTCTGGTCTAGATCTATCCTCTTTGGAACCCCCTTCAGGTAGCTGAAAGCAGCTATCAAATCCCCCCTCATTCTTCTCTTCTGCAGACTAAACAATCCCAGTTCCCCAAGCCCCTTCTCAGAAGTCAAGTCAAACTGGATGCAGTACTCCAGATATGAACTCACCAGTGCTGAATAGAGGGGAATAATCACGTCCCTTGATCTGCCGGCAATGCTCCTACTAATGCAGCCCAATATGCTGTTGGCCTTCTTGGCAACAAGGGCACACTGCTAACTCATATCCAGCTTCAAATCCACTGTAATCCCCAGGTCCTTTTCTGCAGACCAGCTGCTTAGCCAGTCAGTCCCCAGCCTGTAGCGGTGCATGGGATTCCTCTGTCTTAAGTGCAGGACTCTGCACATGTCCTTGTGAACCTCATGAGATTTCTTTAGCACAATCCTCCAATTTGTCTAGGTCACTCTGGACCCAATTCCTACCCTCCAGCATATCTACCTCTCCCCCAGCTTAGTGTCATCCATCCCATCATCCAGATCATTAATAAAGATGTTGAACAAAACCGGCCCCAGGACCGAACCCTGGGGCACTCTGCTTGATACTGGCTGCCAACTAAACATCGAGCTGTTGATCACTACCCGTAGAGCCTGACAATCTATCTAGCTTATAGTCCATTCATCCAGCCCATACTTCTTTAACTTGCTGCCAAGAATACTGTGGGAGACCGTATCAAAAGCTTTGCTAAAGTCAAGATATACAACGTCCACCGCTTTCCACATATCCACAGAGCCAGTTATCTCATCATAGAGGGCAATCAGTTTGGTCAGGCATGACTTGCCCTTGGTGAATCCATGTTGACTGTTCCTGATCACCTTCCTCTCCTCCAAGTGCTTCAAAATGGATTCCTTGAGGTCCTGCTCCATGATTTTGCTGTGAATTTAAGTTGCTTTTGCTCTCCATCAACCTCATTAATAATTACTCTATTATAGCACTTTACTGAAGCCTGGCCAGGGCTGCCCAGAGGATTCAGGGGGCCTGAGGCAAAGCAATTTTGGGGGCCCCTTCCATAAAAAAAGTTGCACTACTATAGAACACTATATTCTCATGGGGGCCCCTGTGGGGCCCAGGGCAATTTGGCCCAGGGCAAATTGCCCCACTTGCTGCCCCCTCCCCCCCCGGGCAACCCTGGGCCTGGCTCTTCTCAGCTGCACTGCTATACATCAGCAATAGCTCCCCTGATGTTAGTGGGGTCCCAGCTCAGCATTGCACTGAAGCACACGTGTAACTTTACACACAAAGTTAAACCCATCCCTGCTTTGGATGGCTCAGCATTGTGCTGAATCTGGGCCTGGATGTGGACCTGGGCAAAAGTGGCATAAGTGAGAAATGAATCCTAAGTTTTGTAAAAACATTGTACTCTGAATTGAATAGAGCTCACGGGGGGTTTGGCCCAGTAGAACTTGACATAATTTTTTAAAATGTAACCCCCACACGCCTAGTTCCCGCACCCCTAGTTCCAACATCCATGCCCTAGGAAAGAACATAGTTTGAATGGTCAGCAATTCTCTCTAGAATAAGGAAAAATTAATACCTGAAGCTGGTACTCTGTTCCTCAAATACCTTGCATTTCCCCTGTTCAACAAGCAGCGCAGAAGAAGGGACACTCTACGATATAGATCTTTAATCGAGTGCAGAAAGGCATAAAAAGAACCACTGGCTGAAAGCTGAAGCCAGCATAGTCAAATCGAAAATTATTAGATGTAAAATGTGAACAGTGAGGGTGACTAACCACGGTGACAAACTATCAAGCATAGTGATGGATTGTCTGTCTCTATGTCTTCAGATCAAGAGTGGATGCCTTTCCGGAAGACCTGCTTTAGTCAAACACAGATAGTTGGGTTCAGTACAGGAGTAACTGATGAAATGCTCTGGCTTGTGATATACAGGAGGTCAGACTACATGATCTAATCATCCCTTCTGGCCTGTAGCTATGAGTCTGAAATCTTCCTCCAGACATCAAGAGATCATAAATAAACGGGAGCTTTCTGCCTCAAAGGTTGCTGCAAGTGACACCGAAAATGCTTTTGCTAAGTTTACTTATTTGCTGCATCTGAAGTTAAATGCATCACATCATGTAAGGATTAGGTTAGGTCTGAAATAAACCTGTTCAGACGTGTTATTTAAGAACAAAAGAATGGCTATACTGGGTCAGACTAAAGGTCCATCGAGCCCAGTATCTTGTCTTCCAACAGTGTACAGTGACAAGTGCCCCAGAGGGAATGAACAGACCAGGTAATTATTAAGTGATCCATCCCCTGTTGCCCATTCCCAGCAAACAGAGGCTAGGGACATTATCCCTGCCCATCCTGGGTAACAGCCATTGATGGACCTATCCTCCATGAATGTACTTAGTTCTTTTGTGAACCCCATTATAGTCTTGGCATTCGCAACATCCTCTGGCAAGGAGTTCCACAGGTTGACTGAAAAAATACTTCCTTTTGTTTTAAACCTGCTGCCTATTAATTGCATTTGGTGACCCCTAGTTCTTGAGTTATGAGAAGGAGTAAATAACACTTCCTTATTTACTTTCTCCACACTACTCATAATTTTATAAACTTCTATCATATCCACCCTTAGTCATCTCTTTTCCAAGCTGAAAAGTCCCAGTCTTATTACTCTCTCCTCATACAGCAGCTGTTTCATACCCCTCATAATTTTTTTTGCCCTTTTCTGAACCTTTTCCAATTCTAATATATCTTTTTTGAGATGGGGCGACCACATCTGCACACAGTATTCAAGATGTGGGTGTACCATGAATTTATATAGAATGTGGCAAGGCACCTCCTCAGTCTCCCCAGTCTCTGCTGCTTTCAGCCCTGGTGAGACAGGCTCAGGTAATGCGGTCCCCCTTGGGACACAAGGGAAATTTGCTCCCTGTATCTCCACTAGTCCTGGTTAGTGAATTCTTACCCCCCTCGTGGGAGAAAGTACGGCCTCTCCTCCTGGAGGGTCTCACTGTTTTTCTACTCCTGGCAGCAGGGCTTCTTCTCTCTCTACTCTCCTCCCCTTCCTTCCACAGGGAAGGGTTTAAAAAGGTCTCAGGCAGCCCCAAGTTGGAATCAGCTGGTCCCAATTAACCTCAGGTAGCTCCCCCCTCCGCTGATTCTAATTTACTACCTTGGTAACCTTTCCCAGCTGAACCTGATTGACCTGTGGTTGCCTCTCAGTTGATAAGGAGGAGGGCCTTTTAACCTTCTGGTACTGATTCCTACCCCTTCCTTGCAGCTATCTGTCCTGAGTTTATCACAAGAGGCAATGTGATATTTTCTGTCTTTTATCTATCCCTTTCTTAATGATTCCTAGCATTCTGTTTGCTTTTTTGACTGCCGCTGCACATTGAGTGAATGTTTTCAGAGAACTATCCACAATGACTCCAAGGTCTCTTTCTTGAGTGGTAACAGCTAATTTAGACTCCATTGTTTTATATGTATAGTTAGGATTATGTTTTCCAATGTGCATCACTTTGCATTTATCAACATTTAATTTCATTGGCCATTTTGTTGTCCAAGTCACCCAGTTTTGTGAGATCCTTTCGTAGCTCTTCGCAGTCTGCAGGACTTAACTATCTTGAATGGCTTTGTATCATCTGCAAATTTTGCCACCTCACTGTTTACCCCTTTTTCCAGATCATTTATGAATCTGTTAAATAGGATTGGTCCCAGTACAGATCCCTGGGGGACACCTCTATTTACCTCTGTCCATTCTGAAAACTGACCATTTATTCCTACCCTTTGTTTCCTGTCTTTTAACCAGTTACTGATCCATGAGAGGACCTTCCCTCTTATCCCATGATAGCTTACTTTGGGTAAGAGTCTTTGGTGAGGTACCTTGTCAAAGGCTTTCTGAAAATCTAAATACACTATATCCACTGGACCCCTTGTCTTCATGCTTGTTGACCACCTCAGTAGATTGTAAAGGGAAATCATGCCTCACCAAAAACCATGTTGACTATTCCCCAACAGATTATGGGCATCTATGTGTCTGACAATTTTGTTCTTTACTATAGTTTCAACCGTTTTGCCTGGTACTGAAGTCAGGCTTACTGGCCTGTAATTGCCAGCGTCACCTCTGGAGCCTTTTTTAAAAATTGGCATCACACTAGCTATCCTCCAGTCATTGGCACAGAAGCTGATTTAAATGAGAGGTTACAGACTACAGTTAGTAGTTCCGCAATTTCACGTTTGAGTTCCTTCAGAACTCTTGGGTGAATTCCATCTGGTCCTGGTGACTTATTACTGTTTAGTTTATCAATTTGTTCCAAAACCTCCGCTAATGACACCTCAATCTGGGACAGTTCCTCAGATCTGTCACCCAAAAAGAAGAACTCAGCTTTGGGAATCTCCCACACATCCTTAGCTGTGAAGACCAATGCAAAGAATGCATTTAGTTTCTCCGCAATGGCCTTATTGCCCTTGAGTGCTCCTTTAACATCTCGATCATCCAGTGGCCCTACCTGTTGTTTAGTAAGCTTCCTGCTTCTGATGTATTTACATTTTTTTTGCTATTACTTTTTGAGTCTTTGGCTCTGTTCTTCGAATTCTTTTTTGGCCTTTCTAATTGTATTTTTACACTTCACTTGCCAGAGTTTATGCTCCTTTCTATTCTCCTCATTAGGATTTGACTTCCACTTTTTAAAGGATGCCTTTTTGCTTCTCACTGCTTCTTTTACTTTGTTGTTTAGCCATAGTGGCTCTTTTTTGGTTCTCTTACTATGTTTTTTAATTAGGGGTCTACATTTAAGTTGAGCCTCTATTATGTTGTCTTTAAAAAGTTTCCACACTGCTTGCAGGGACCTTTTAAATTCTGTTTAACTAACCTCCTCATTTTTGTGTAATTTCCCTTGCTGAAATTAAATGCTACAGTTTTGGGCTGCTGGGGTGTTTTCCCCACCACAGGGATGTTAAATTTAATTATACTGTGGTCACTATTACCAAGCAGTCCAGCTATATTCACCTCCTGGACCAGATCCCTTGCTCTACTTAGGACTAAATCAAGAATTGCCTCTCCTCTTGTGGGTTCCAGGGCTAGCTGCTCCAAGAAGCAGTCTTTTAAGGTGTCAAGAAATTTTATCTCTGCATCCCGTCCTGAGGTGATATGTACCTAGTCAATATGGGGATAGTTGAAATCCCCCATTATTATTGTGTTTTTTATTTTAATAGCCTCTCTAATCTCCCTGAGCATTTCACAGTCACTATAACCATTCTGGTCAGGTGGTCTGTAATATATCCCTACTGCTATATTCTTATTATTAGAGCATGGGATTACTATCCATAGAGATTCTATGGCAAAGTTTGGTTCATTTAAGATTTTTACTCTATTTGATTGTACGCTTTCTTTCACATAGAATGCCACTCCCTCACCAGCATGACCTGTTCTG
Organism: Gopherus flavomarginatus; assembly: GCF_025201925.1. Classification (NCBI taxonomy): domain Eukaryota; kingdom Metazoa; phylum Chordata; order Testudines; family Testudinidae; genus Gopherus; species Gopherus flavomarginatus. Next base: position 568,616 of record NC_066620.1, on the reverse strand, counting down.
TCCTTCTGATATATTTTGTACCCTGGTATTACTGCATCTCATTGATTATCCTCATTCCACCAAGTTTCTGTGATGCCTATTATATCAATATCCTCATTTAATATGAGGCACTCTAGTTTGCCCATCTTACTATTTAGACTTCTAGTATTGGTATATAAGCACTTAAAATACTTGTCACTTTTTAGCTGTCTGCCATTACAAGATGTAATTGAATGGGACTTTTTTTTCTTTTCACTGTTTCTCATAAGATCCTAGCTGTATTTTATCACTTTCCATCCTCTGCTCTTTACTAGGACATAGAGAATCTCCATTAGTAGATCCTCCCCTAAGAGATGTCTCTGACCAAACCACCTGCTCCTCTGCACCTGTCGGCTTTCCCCCAGCCCTTAGTTTAAAAACTGCTCTACAACCTTTCTAATGTTAAGTGCCAGCAATCTGATTCCATTTTGGTTTAGGTGGAGTCGTCCTTCCTGTATAGGCTCTGCCTTTCTCAAAAGTTTCCCCAGTTCCTAATAAATCTAAACCCCTCCTCCCTACACCATCGTCTCATCCACGCATTGAGACCCTGCAGTTCTGCCTGTCTAACTGTCCCTGCACATGGAACCGGAAGCATTGATTGATTAACAAGGTGCTATCATAGAATGAAAATTTTTTTATCAATGTTATTGCACAAATAGCTTATGATAAACGATACTGGGATGTTATGTATTAGATAACAGAGTTCATTTTGAGAGACAGCATAACTCCTCTGAAGAGTGAAGTCTGGCTTTATTGTTTGGCTGGTCTCTGAAAGACCTGGAAAATGTCGAATGCCCAAAAGAACGGCTCAGAAGCTGAGCAGAGCTGTGCACGACATGGCTGAGCAGGGCGGCCGGGGAAACGTGACAGCCTAAGTCACCTTTCACTTCCTCAGTCCTGGGACACCTCGGTGTCACGGCGGTTCTCAGCACCTAGGAAAACAGACTAAGGGCTGATCTAACTTATGTTGGCTACCAACAGCCCCAGGAGACTTTCTGGCTGCCTGTGTCTGTAGGGTCACAGGGCAGCAGTGGCCATCTCTAATAAAGGGAGAAGGAGCTTCCCTCCCAGGGGATGACTTCATTTCCAGGGTAAATTATGGGACACGGTGGCCATTTCGAGTCAGGTAAACGTGACTATAATGAAAAAGACAGGACTTTGCTTGGTTACAACCTTATGTCCTGCTGAGAAGAGCTGGTTGGAAAATATCCCCCTCACTTCCCGAAAATGTTGACTTTTCATCAAACACACAAAACTGGACATTTTTTTTTTTTTACTTTCTGAAACTGAAAACCTTTTTAAAAAACAAACCAAAACCAAAACTAAAATTGTTTTGGTTTTCAGCTGGATGTTTGTTTCAGCCACAAATGCTCCATTTTTGGAAGTTTGGTTTGCTGCAAGAAATCAGAAATGTTCGTTTTTGTCAAAAATCCAAATTTTCTGTTGGAAAAAAAAGTTTGGCTGGAAAATTCTGACCAAGCCATGTGCGCTGAGTTTCCCTGTAAGGCAGAATTTTCATGCAACAATGGAGAGAGGGCAAGTGAGCAGCTGTGTTGGACCAAACCTCCCTGACAGAGCATCTCTTGCTGGAGGTTTCTCACTCACGTATCTCAATTATGCTGAAACAATATAATATAAACAGGCCTCGGGCACAGGGAGCTCTGCTCTCTCTTCCTGCAGCCCAACAGAAATATCTTAGCCAATCAAGAGTTTTGCAGTCAAGAGGTGTCGTGGAGAAGAGTAATGACCTCACAACACAGGGATTCTCCCCTGCACACATATGAATCCCCATTACTAAGCTAGGTGAGAACTCCACTCCCACAGGTATTGCCTGACCCAGGTTCTCTCCCAGGCTCTGGCTAGTGGTGTGCTGGGGCTGCCTAGGGGCTGGAGGAGACCCAGGAGGCATGTCAGGGGTGGGAGGGAGCAGGCCCAGAATAGCAACTTGCAAAGCTGCCAAGCTGCAACAGCAGCAATCAAAATATGTGATAAGGGACTGCAGTGTGGCACACCTGGGTTTTGCTGCAAGTCCCATTGTATGATGCCATCTCTGATTATGTCTCTCCTGATTGGAAAGGTGTTATATCTCCCGGTGTGAATTCAATAAGCCAGGTTTGGAGGGTGGGGTGGGGGGGGGTAAATGGAAAAACAACCCTACCATGAAGTGCCCCAAGCACAAGTCACTAGCAGGTTTATAACCCTGCACAGAGCACCACTGCTTCAGCTACAGCAGCGATTGCCAGCTCCCGTGGGTCAGTCGCTAGTGGGTGACTCAGCACACGCTTGGCCAGTGGGCGGCACAGAGAGGCTCACATGGCAGATCAGGAACCAGGGTGCCATGGAAATTTCAGTTTTGCAGAAAGACGTTTCAATGGAAGATTCCTGACAGGCTCCAATGCCGGCATCTCAGCTGCACCATCAGAGTGGGGGGGCGAGGAAGGGCGGGGCGTGAGGACCCTGGGTTCTGGGCCCCTACCACATCTGCCAGTGCAGGGGATGTTGTCATGTATTGCTGTTACAGGCCAGGTGCAAAGGCAGGGAGGGAACTGGTCCTTTGAGGGATGGCACAAGGCTTTTCTGGGGTACTCCTGGGACGAAGCACGGTATGCACCGTCCCTTGCTCAGGTCTGTGCCTATAACTCAGTCTAGCCCACAACTGCGTGGACGTGGTTTCTATTATGGTGACATTCTAGGGCCCCGGGGAGTGATACGTAAGGTGACATTTATGTCTCTTGCCACAGCTGGAGCACTCAGCAACAGGCATGATCATGTTAGAGGCAGTAAAGCCTGATCCCGAGTGACACGAGCAGAAACCAAGGGGGACTCCACTGAAGTCAGGGACTGTGTAAAACCAGTGCTCCAGAGACTGGTGTTATAGCCCAGCCAGAGTCAGTTCCTTCAGCGGGACAATGTTCTGTGCACAGCGCTGCAACCAGGAAGAGGTTTTCTCAACCTTCCTTGTTATGCATGAAGTGACCTTCAAATCAAAATCAAATAGAAAGAAAACCAAAACAAAGAAAAAGAAATTGGAGCAATTATAGTGCCTGCAGGGAGTCAATTCTTACCGCATCGCTCCCGCACAATGCCAGTACACTACAGAATGCCTTTACCATCCTGTGGTGTATTGTTTGTAATGCACAATTACAGCACACAGTAGAACAGCTCCTGTAGAGAAAATTGCCACACGTACACTGAATTCCCACAAACAATAGTGGCTGCTTAGGTCCTAGGGACTTATCAGCCCACGTGGCCTTCTGAGGTTACAAAGAGAATTAAAGGCCCTGCAGGTATGAAAAGCGGCAGCTGTGGATGCAGAGTGACTCCCTTTCATAAGGAGGTTTTGTGCCTGGTTAATGGGCTGAGTATTATGTATATTAAAGGGTGCAAACAATACGTGGGCAGTAAACAGCTTTTTCCAACAGGAAGAAGTAGGACACCTTTGTGGTAGTTTCTTTCCCAAAGGTTACATGCCGGCCTGTTCTCTTTAGGTTCTTGTGCTGCTCTCATCAGCACATGTCCGAGTACCCTTCTTGGCCACTTTTATGTCTCCAGACAGCCCAAGGTCCTGGCCAGCCTCGTGGACCGACATCAGCAGGTAGCATCTCAGCTTAAAGGCCAAGCCATCCCATCACAGGAATGGAGATGAGATGGCTTTGAGCTGGACTTAGGTTCTGTCACAAGCCCTGCATTTTGCTGCCCCTCCCCAGGAGGCAGGCAGGGTAGGAGAGGTGCCCCCGTGAGGTCCTGCTTTGTCAGGTGAGTGGGTGCTCCAGGTCCCTGTAATGATCCTATGGGGCACCCAGGATTGTGAGGCACCCCGTTCCACCTGCCTTGAGCAGGAGGAAGTTTCATCTATGCCTGCAAACCCCAGCTTCTGGCAACAAGCAGTGCCTCCCAGGTCTCTGCCAGCCTCGCCCTCTCTGCACACACCAACCCTCTGGCCTCTTTGCCATTGAACACTCACAGAATAACCAGGCTGCTGTTCCCAAAACAATAATACACCACAGCTTCTTATGAAACCTTAGTCCATGGCTCTCTCCTACTCATGGTACTGAGCTGTACTTATGACAAAACCAAGAAAAAGTATCAGCAGAGAACAGAGATTCAACCAATATCAAGTAAGAATATTGGAAACAAATTCGTAACAGGCTTTCTAGAGACTAAATTTGAACATAAGAGCAGCAATACTAGGTCAGGCCAATGGTCCATGTAGCCCAGTATCCTGTCTGCCAACAGTGGTCAATGCCAGGTGCCCCAGAGGGAATGAACAGAACACGTAATTATCAAGTGATCCATCCCGACGCCCATTCCCAGCTTCTGACAAATAGGGGCTAGGGACACCATCCCTGCCCATCCTGACTAATAGCCATTGATGGCCCTATCAACTAACATGTTTTCCTCTTGTGTAAAGAGGCTTATCTCACCCAAAGTTCTCTCCAGAATTTTCAACAAAGCCTGATTTAGGCTGCCAATGGATATTTCCTACAAGAGCATTTTTTTCATTAAGTACTTCACTGTGTTAGCCAAATGAGATGCAACTTCTTATCACGGTCCGCGGCAGCTATTCATGTCAACATTTGTGCTTCCAGCCCAATTCTGAAGCAAAAAGAGACTGCCATACCCCTAATTGTAACTGTCCTTGCTCAGGCAGGGTGCTGGCATTGTGGAAAGCAGTGGAGAGGAAAGCAGCGCGAAGAAACTGACCGAGCATGACCACCACAGCAGAAGGAAGGGATATGACGGAAATGACAAAGAAAGGAGAAGTGGTAGTGCTAGAGTTGAGGGAAATCTGTCACCCAGGGGCAAAAATACTGGGCTGGCCACAGATCTTACACTGGAAAGGATCCGAGAAATGAAACTAGAAGGACTGAGAAGAGCTGGGTGAGAGCACTGAGGCGGACCCCAAGCTGGTTAGGGTAACAGCACAGAGAACAGAGAATAGGGAACAGGGAAGCTGCATATCTTGAAATGGCAAGACAATTCCAGCCTCTGCATCTGAGTTAGTTACATCTCCAAGTGCCATCAGGACAACAATGAAAAGATAGAATGAAACCTAGAGATCCTCAAATGACATTGACCAGGAGTCATGTGATATCCTGGGGCCTGGAATGCAGGACACCTGGGTTCCAGTCCTAACTCTGACACTCACCTGCTGGCTGACCTTGGGAAGTCATTTCCCCTCCCAATGACTCAGTCTCCTCATCTGCAAAATGGGGATAATGATCCTGTCCTGTCTTATCAAGTGCTTTGAGCTCTCCAGATGAAAAGAGCTATTTGAGAGAGAGTTATTGTTGTCAGTGTTGTCGCCCCTTCTGCCCAGTGATAGCAACTATACAGGGCCTTCTGAGTCAGCTTCCCAGCAGAAGAGTAATCAGCGAGGTGAAGTCTGGTGTAACTTGTTTTAATTACACACATATCTCAGTCCTGGAACAGAGGTGGTCAAGCAGCATGCAGGGCAAACCCTTCGTTCCAGGATCTCAGCTCAACCCCACTGGCTGATTCCCAGAGAGCTTCTCTGCCCTCCCAAATTGACTCTAATTAGTGACCAAGGCAGAGAGGCAATTCTCCTGTTGCTCACCCAGCTTCCTCTTCAAGGATCACTGCCTCTAGCCTACACAGAATCTTGAGTGGCCCAAAACTAACAACATGTCTTTCCAAGAGTCAAAACTTGCTTGTGCATGAAGAGGAAGAACTTGGAAGGCTATTTAATAGTGCCACTTGAGGGCACCTTCCAACGCATTATTCACACTGTGCTGTAGTAAGAGGGGCCCAATTCTCTGCAGCCTTGCATCTCGTTTAGTCATTTACACGTGTCCAAAAAAGCAGTAATGCTCAGAAGGAAGATGTGGTGTTTCTGGACCTGAGCTAGGCTGGTTGTGCCATGAGGGCAAAACCCACCCACTTCCATCTCCCACGGACCCACAGGTTATGCACCAGCTTATCCCACCTAGGTCTGGCTCAATGATCAGCACATCCCTGGCCTCGCTGCTTGATCCTAGCACCGCACATTGCCGAGGGATCAAGCCACACACCAGAGGGGCACAGCTTTTCCCTGTCAGAAAGCTTGTCTATTGGAAAGTGGGGCTTTCCGCAACACAAACATTGTCATGGAGCGTCTCAGCTTGCTTTGAAAAGTCTTGATTGTTCTCATCATACAAACCAACCAACCAGCCAAACCAACCATCTGGGTTCTGCCTGCTTTCCACTGAAAATTGTGGTTGTCACTTGCTGCGATTTTCAGTGTTTTGACAGAACATTGACATTTGCTGCTAACTCCTTCGCCCCCCTTTCACGACCAGCTCAGTCATGCACCTTGAAAAAGAACCAACTCCTATAGTCTGGCTGTGCCATTGCACTGCTCTCTGCGCTGCTTGGCCAGTGACAGGCCTCTCTCTTTTGCTCTCCAAAGCCCGCCATGGCACATGGCCAGCTAGCTGCGAGAGCGTCTTTCCCTCTGTGAGCACGCCCTTCCTGAACTCCTCCAGGAGCAGGACCTAAACTCTGGCGCTCACTCCAGCAAGCAATGCCAGCAGCTAGGGAGCTGTCCTCAGTCCACAGAACTCACCACGTTCCTCAGACACAGCCCGCCCGCTAGCTCTGTCTGTTACACATGGACGCACCGCACAGCCCCACAGACTATACACTAACCAAGCTCCCGCTGACTGCCTGGGAAGGAAGAGAGCAACCGAGATAGCTGCTGTTAAATAGCTGGGCAGTGCTTAGATGCTATTGTCATACACGAGACAGGCAGGTAGATGGAATAAAGCAGAGGTGCTCATTTGGGTTCCATGATCTCTGCATCAACTCCATCTGATAACTGGCTGTTCTACACGAGGGAAGCTTCGCTTTAGCTCAGGCTCGGTGTTTCCAGAGCAACCAAGGGTTTTGGGTGGCTCAGGCTGAACATCCAAAATTGGAGGGGCACAAACTGCCAGCTTGCTATGGAGAACTGACATGAATGCAGAGCCTTGATCCATGGCAGGCTATCAGCCCGATTCCTGTGGCTCCAAGGGGCTGCGGCCTTCTGGTCTGGCCATGCCAAACTGATGACCAAGGGCACTGGACATTTGAAAATTTCTTTGCGAATAAACAGGCAGTAGCACTCCCAGGTTGCGTTTGTGCACTGTCTGCTATTAGCCAGCCTGTGGGCATGGCAGATCCTCCTGCAGCCCCAGACAGCCCTGTGGCTGGCAGAATAAGAAACTGGAATAATGCAGATTTCCCGTTTGTTAAAATCTCTCTTTCTTTGACGCACGGCAGTGCCTGATGCAGCTCCCACTGGAGCCAATGGGCAGATTCAGCTACTCAGTTGGAATCAAAGCCCTTTGAAGGTCAGGGCACGATACTGGAAGCTGATCTGGGGATGAAGAGAAGAAAAGGGGGGGGGGAAATCTCTCTCAGATCCTCCTTTCCCTCACTATCCATTGGAGCATCCTCCCCCAGGGGGCCTGCGCCAAGCCAATCTAAAAGCAAACCAGAAGGGGCAGACGTGCACCAATCGAAGCAGGCCAGCACTGAAGGACGTGTCGCCTAGAGCCAGTCAGGAACGACTTTCAGACAGAAAATGCAGGTAAGTAGCTGGGGTTCGGTTGTGGGTCGCCCCTCTCCAGGGCAGCTGGGAGCCAGGCCGCCTCACTACACAAGACCACACTTAACCCTAATCCTAACCTGGGGAAATTTCTGATTTTGTTGAAAATTTTCAATTTTCTGTTGGGAAAACTAAATGAAATGTTTCATATCAGCTCAGTCAGCCCTAAATCAGAATATGCTGGGTTTCTTAAACTGATTTGAAAAGAACCATTCAACTTAATTTTGCCCTGGTGCCTTGCTTCACAGGAATTGTAGGTCTGGCCCCATTGTCTATGCAGAATGTAAATGTACAGATCTAGGAACAAGAATTGTAGGCCACACTCATGGGCCTGGGGACTCTCTCCTGGAAAGCACTGGCTAAAAATACTTGGGGGTCATCTGCTTAATGTGAGCTCCTAGTGGATGCTGTGGCCAAAAGGGCTAATGCGATCCTTGGATGCCTAAACAGCAGAATCTGGAGTAGGAGTCAAAAGGGTATTTTACTTCTGTGTTTGGCACCGGTTCAGCCAATGCTGCATCCAGCTCTGGTGTGCATAAGTCAAGAAGGATGTTGATAAATTGGAGTGGGTTTAGAGAAGAGTCGTGAGCATGATTAAAGGATTGGAAAACCTGCCTTATGGTGACAGACTCCAGGAGCTCCATCTGTTTAGATTAACAAAGAGAAGGTGAAGGGGTGATTTGATGACAGTCTACATAGCTACATGGGGAACACATATTTAATAATGGGCCCTTCAATCTAGCAGAGAAAGGTCTAACCCGATCCAGTGTCTGGAAATTGAAGCTAGATACATTTGGACTGGAAAGAGATCATAAATTTCTAACAGTGAGAGCAATTAAAGATTTTGGACAACTTACCAAGGATTGGGGTGGATTCTCAACCACTGACAATCTTTAAATCAAGATGGGATGTTTTTCTAAAAACTCTGCTTTAGTTCAAACAGGAGTTGGTCCGGGGAAGTTGAAGGAGGTCAGACAAGATGATCACAGTGGTCCCTTCTGACCTTAAACCTTATGAATCTGTTAAAGAAACCTGGGTCCTAGTTTCCTCGTAGTGTGAGTGGGGGTCTCCCCTGCACAGTCCTGGGCCCAGGATTCTCAGACCCTCAAGTGCTGTCCTGTGCCGCCCATTCTATCTCATTATCATTCTTTTTTTCTCACTCCACCAGTTCCGGTCACAGTCTCGCCCCGAGGCTGGCCCAGACAGTTGTGCCAGAGCCTATGAGCGAGGTGGGATTTGGAGGAGATGATTTGAGACATGTTGAGTTTTTTTAATGCTGAAGTGTAACCATCCCACAGCAAGATGAGGTGGTTTCATTTGACTGCAGCATTTCGAATCTGCATGGCAAATTTTCCTCTTGTTCCTTTAAAAACTGGCAGAAAAAAATGGAGACTTACCCCTGGGAAAGAGACCCCTGAATTGCCTCATAGACTCTAGGATTGGAAGGGACCTCGAGAGGTCATCGAGTCCAGTCCCCTGCCCTCATGGCAGGACCAAATACTGTCTAGACCATCCCTAATAGATATTTATCTAACCTACTCTTAAATATCTCCAGAAATGGAGATTCCACAACTTCCCTAGGCAATTTATTCCAGTGTTTAACTACCCTGACAGTTAGGAACTTTTTCCTAATGTCCAACCTGAATCTCCCTTGCTGCAGTTTAAGTCCATTGCTTCTTGTTCTATCATTACAGATGAAAGTGAACAAGTTTTCACCCTCCTCCTGATGACACCCTTTTAGATACCTGAAAACTGTTATCATGTCCCCTCTCAGTCTTCCCTTTTCCAAACTAAACAAACCCAGTTCCTTCAGCCTTCCTTCATAGGTCATGTTCTCAAGACCTTTAATCATTCTTGTTGCTCTTCTCTGGACCCTCTCCAATTTCTCCACATCTTTCTTGAAATGCGGTGCCCAGAACTGGACACAATACTCCAGTTGAGGCCTAACCAGCGCAGAGTGAAGCGGAAGAATGACTTCTCGTGTCTTGTTTACAACACACCTGTTAATGCATCCCAGAATCACGTTTGCTTTTTTTGCAACAGTATCACACTGTTGACTCATATTGTGGTCTACTATGACCTCTAGATCTCTTTCTGCCATACTCCTTCCTAGACAGTCTCTTCCCATTCTGTATGTGTGAAACTGATTGTTCCTTCCTAGGTGGAGCACTTTGCATTTATCTTTATTGAACTTCATCCTGTTTACCTCAGACCATTTCTCCAATTTGTCCAGATCATTTTGAATTTTGACCCTGTCCTCCAAAGCAGTTGCAATCCCTCCCAGTTTGGTATCGTCCGCAAACTTAATAAGCGTACTTTCTATGCCAACATCTAAATCGTTGATGAAGATATTGAACAGAGCCGGTTCCAAAACAGACCCCTGCGGAACCCCACTTGTTATACCTTTCCAGCAGGATTGGGAGCCATTAATAACTACTCTCTGAGTATGGTTATCCAGCCAGTTATGCACCCACCTTATAGTAGCCCCATCTAAATTGTACTTTCCTAGTTTATCTATAAGAATATCATGTGAGACCGTATCAAATGCCTTACTGAAGTCTAGGTATATCACATCCACCGCTTCTCCCTTATCTACAAGGCTCGTTATCCTATCAAAGAATGTTATCAGATTAGTTTGACACGATTTGTTCTTTACAAATCCATGCTGGCTATTCCCTATCACCTTACCACCTTCCAAGTGTTTGCAGATGATTTCTTTAATTACCTGCTCCATTATCTTCCCTGGCACAGAAGTTAAACTAACTGGTCTGTAGTTTCCTGGGTTGTTTTTATTTCCCTTTTTATAGATGGGCACTATATTTGCCCCCTTCCAGTCTTCTGGAATCTCCCCTGTCTCCCATGATTTCCCAAAGATAATAGCTAGAGGCTCAGATACCTCCTCTATTAACTATAAAACCAGTATCTTAGATGCCTATATACAAATCAATCAGTGCATTTTACTACATGCCACAGTGCTCTTGGGAAAGAACAATTTTACACTCATGGTAATGAGAGAAGGGGTGAAACAGCATAACAGGGCTAGTAGACTGGAGGGCCCATTCAGAACAAATGCTTGCTGAAATATTTCCATCCATTGTCTTCACTAGGCTGCAGAGTGGTGGATAAATGTCAGCGTCATCACAGCACAGTGAGTCATGTCCCATGGGCCAGATACACACTGGGAGACACGCACACACACAGGGAGCACACAAGGACTTGCCTGGCCCCCCCACATTGCCACAATGTCTGAGCACCTGATTAGCTTTCATTTATCTGCCCTCACAGCACCCAGGGAGGCAGGGAAAGGCTACTATCCCCATTGTACTGAGGGGAAACTGAGGCACGGTGAGGCTAAGTGACTTGCCACAGCCTTTCTGTGTGAGTTTTGGCAAAGCAGGGACTAGACTTCCAGCTCTCCTTAGCCAAGTGCCCTAACCACTGGGCCACCCTCCCTGTCTGACAGTGCCTGGGTCTCTAGGCTTTGCATGAGAATGGTGGAGTCTGTCCCTGGGACCTTGTGCACGGTGTCAGAATCCATGATGGGGGAGGTGACAGGGAGCCAGGGCTCCTTCCCTTAGGCCACCTGACCTCTGCAGTGCATTGTGGAGAGGAACCGTACAGGAGGAAAAGCCCCTGTTCAGCACCCTGCCATGCTGCACGCCTCAGACACCACAGACACCCCTTCCGTGACACAGCCCCCATCCCACGGGGCCCTGAAGGGGCAGCGTGGTGGGGGGCAGGGAAAAGCTGCTGGATATGGTAGGCTGCTTCCTCCTTTGCAGAGTCCCCAACCACAGACTGGGTATGGGCTCCAGGGGCCACAAATGAGGGGTGCAGGAGGGGATGTGGGATCCAGGAGGGAGTTTGGATGTGGGAGGGGGCTCGAGGCTGGGGCAGAGGGTTGCAGGGCAGGATCTGTGAGGGAGTTTGGGTGTGGGAGTGGGTTCAGGGTTGCAGCATGGAATTGGGGTGCAGGAGGTGGTGAGGCTCTGGGAGGGAATTGAGGTGCAGGCTCTGTGAGCGGGTTCAGGATTGGGGCAGGGGATTGGGGTGTGTGAGGGGTGTGGACTCCAGGCAGCGCTCTTTTCGGGTGGCTCCCCGCAAGCAATTACATGTCCCTCAACTCCTAGGCAGACGGGCCAGGTGGCTTTGCGTGCTGCCCCTTCCTGCTGGTGCCACCTCTGCAGCTCCCATTGGCTGCAGTTCCCAGCCAATGGGAACTGTGGATCTGGCACTTGGGGCAGGGGCAGTGTGCAGAGCCCCCGCAGCCATGCCTCTGCCTAGGAGCTGAGAGACATGTTGCCACTTCTGGGGAGCCCGCCAGCCTCGCACGAACCAGACTTTTAATGGCTCAATCGCTGGTGCTGACCAGAGCTGCGAGGGTCCCTTTTTGACTGGGTGTTCAGTTGAAAACCAGGCACCTGGCAACCCTATCTTCCCAGTCTCCTTCCTCTGCTGCCTCCAGCTTCTCCTCCCACTAGACTGTGCAGGGAGGGTCTGATAGGAGGCAAGCTGTGGGGACTCTGAACAGGGCGAGGCACTGCTGGATTCACTGCCCAGGCCCCAGGCTGCGTGCTGCACCCTAACTGCCCCACATGGGCCCTGCTGGCGCATTCTAGACAGCTCTGGTACACCCCAGGCAGCCACGGCGCAGCATGCTGGGTTCATCAGATCCGAGTGGCAGTGATTGACACACTGATGGTCCTGCTTTGAGCAGGGGGTTGGACTAGATGACCTCCTGAGGTCCCTTCCAACCCTAATATTCTATGATTCTATGATGTGCGCCCACACACATACACACACACACAATGTAGGCATGTAAATAGATTTAAACCTGAACTAGTAATTTTGTAATTCCATACAAAAAATCCAGAGGATTACTAAAATTTAGGGAGGGTTGGCAGCTCTGCCATAACCAGCAATGCCCTTTAGGCAGGGCTGGCTTTCGGCCTAGTCCACCAATTCCCCCGAATTGGGCCCCACGCCTAAGAGGGCCCCATGCCCAGTGAGAATCCCTTCCCTGGCTTAGAGGCGCCTTTTTAATTTTTACTCACCTGGCGGCGCTCCAGGTCTTCAGCGGCACTTCGGTGGAGGGTCCTTCACTTGCTCTTGGTCTTTGGTGGCATTTCGGCAGCGGGTCCTTCAGTGCCACCGAAGACCTGGAGCGAGTGAAGGACCTGCTGCCGAAGACTTGGAGCACCGCTCGGTGAGTACAAGTTCCACATGTTTTTTTTACATGTGTTGGTTTTTTTGTGTTTGTAGTCACCCCTGCTGGGGCCCCGTCGAAACTGTTTGAATTGGGCCCCACACTTCCTAAAGCTGGCCCTGCCTTTAGGAATGGACTCCGCTCCTTAACTTGAGCGAATTCTTAGATGCCAGGGTTCCAGGTATCTGAGAGACTCGTCCTGGTACTGCCTGCTCTGTGCGTCACACTCAGTCTGATGTTCTGTGATTCCAGACAATCATTCACACTTGTAACCGCTATGCTCTGGAACCAGAAGATTGCCCCAGAGTTAATGCACCGGCTGGGTTTGTGTGTGGGACTCAGGAGCACGGCTCTGCAGTGGGCAGGAGGGAGGGAAGTGACTGAGTGGAAGTTGCGGTGCACACCTCCCACACTGGTGTGAGAGGGAATCTCTTAGTACCAGCAGCAGGGGAGGACCTGCCTCTTTTGACATTCTGGTCACTTGTTTTAGCCCCTAGATGGGAGCCTGGCCCTTAGGGTAGGTTTACACTGCAATGAAAGATCTGCCGCACAGCCATGCTGCCCCTGGGCAGCTGACTTGGGGTCCTGGGGCTTGGGCTGTGGGACTAAACATTGCAGTGTAGACATGGGGGCTCAGACTGGAACCCTGTCAGAGGAGCAGGTCTCAGAGCCCATGCTCCAGCCTACACTGAGATTGTTAGCCCTGCAGCCCAAGGCCCACAAACCAGAGTCCATTGACTCAGACTCACACTGGGTCCCGCAGGTTTTCAATTGCAGCATAGATGTTCCCTTAGTGTGACAGCTTATGCACAGGTCTGCTAGAATTCACCTCTACAGCACAGCAGCTCCTGGCACAGAGGCTCATGCCAAACTCACTGTGTGCCAAGGCACTAGCAATACCTGAGAAACTGTAGAAATGAAGGTTAGCAAGATAAATGATACCAGGTGCACTGCCATAAGCAGCATGAAAAGACTGCAGTCAAGCAGGGTGAAGACTGTAAGGGGATGTGTGAATTTCCAGGGTTGTGTTTATATGCTGCTAGGAATGTCAAACTGCAGCAGCCAATCCGAGGCTGTCATTAAAAACTCCAGAGAGAATTCCCTGCTGAGAATTCTGATTCCTCCCCAGTGTTTTCAAGTGATAAAGGGAGGGAAGTCAGTTTAAAGAGTCCCAGGAACGTCCAGCCAATACCAGGTTCACCAGAGATTACAAAGGCCCCAGTTTTGCAGAGCACTTACACACGTGCCTAACTTGAAGCAGGTGCATCAGCCCACTGACTTCCATGGGACTTCGCCACCTACGTAAAGGTACGCATTCGCTAAAGTGCTTTACTGAGCTGAGCTCACAAGGATAAAGGCAAAGGGTGAAATTCTGTCCCCATTGAAGTCTGTAGCAAAATTCCCATTGACATCAGAGGAGGGGTATTTTTGAGCTGAGTAAGAGATTTGTATGCCCAGTTCAATCAATTTTACTGGAAATTGCATATCCAAATCTTTGAAATCTCAGCTGAACCCGCTAAGAAATTACCAGGGAATTTTTCTACACAGAAGTTCAAATTCATAATGTATAGCAGCACAAAATAACCTCCCTGGTTTCTGTGCTAACAGCCTCTGACTCAGCCTGCTGCTTCTTTCCATGGACAATCTCTGAGGCCTGGTCTACACTACGCGTTTAAACCGATTTTAGCAGCGTTAAACTGATTTAACACCGCACTCATCCACACTACGAGGCCCTTTATATCGATATAAAGGGCTCTTTAAATCGGTTTCTGTACTCCTCCCCAACGAGAGGAGTAGCGCTAAAATCAGTATTATCATATCGGATTAGGGTTAGTGTGGCTGCAAATCGACGGTGTTGGCCTCCAGGCAGTATCCCACAGTGCTCCACTGTGACTGCTCTGGACAGCAATCTCAACTCGGATGCACTGGCCAGGTAGACAGGAAAAGCCCCGCGAAATTTTGATTTTCATTTCCTGTTTGCCCAGCGTGGAGCTCTGATCAGCACGGGTGGCAATGCAGTCCCAAATCCAAAAAGAGCTCCAGCATGGACTGTACAGGAGATACTGGATCTGACCACTGTATGAGGAGACAAATCTGTTCTATCAGAGCTCCGTTACAGAAGATGAAATGCCAAAGCATTTTTAAAAAATCTCCAGGCTATGATAGAGTCCACAGCACAGTGCTGCGTGACATGCGTAACGGAAAGCCAAAGAATCAAATGGACGCTCATGGAGGGAGGGAGCGGGTACTGAGGACTCCAGCTATCATGGGGGGGACACTGTCATGGTAGCCCAGGAAGGTTTGGGGAGGAGGGAAGCAACGGGTGGGGTTATTGCAGAGGCACCCCCCGTGAATGGCATTCAGCTCATCATTTCTGCGGAATCTGACACGGAGCGGCTGTGCTCTCTGGTACACTTGCCCCATATTCTAGGCAGGACTGATTCTATTTTTTGATACCATAAAGGAGGGATTGACTCGGGGAGTCATTCCCATTTTTGTCTTTGCTCCCCCGGCCGACCTCAGCCAGGGGCACCCATGACAGCAGCAGACGGTACAGAACGACAGATAACCATCATCTCATCGCCAATTTACAACGGCACAGCAGACGGTACAGAGCAACTGATAACTGTCTCTGCTATGATGCAAAGGCAAATGAATGCTGCTGTGTAGCGCTGCAGTACCACGTCTGTTAGCAACATCCAGTAGATATACGGTGACAGTAATAAAAAGCTGAACGGGCTCCATGGTTGCCATGCTACGGCGTCTCCCAGGGCAATCCAGGGAAAAAGGGGGCGAAATGATTGTCTGCTGTTGCTTTCCCGGAGGAAGGAATGAGTGATGACATTTACCTAGAACCACCCGCGACAATGATTTTTGCCCCATCAGGCACTGGGATCTCAACCCAGAATTCCAAGGGGCGGGGGAGACTGCGGGAACTATGGGATAGCTACCAACAGTGCAACACTCCAGAAATCGACGCTAGCCTCGGACCATGGACGCACACTGCTGAATTAATGTGCTTAGTGTGGCCGCATGCACTCGACTTTATACAATCTGTTTTACAAAACTGGTCTATGTAAAAATCGGAATAATCCCGTAGTGTAGACGTACCCTGACTGTGAGGGACTGCTACATGGGGACACTTCTACGAAGACACGGAATTGCTGACTCATGGAAGGTTGTCTTGAAACATCTGTGTGGTGCAGTTCACACGGAGTCTGTCTGGAAGGCTCTGCGTGGTGTTGATTTATTTCAGTGTTCTCTGAGATTAGCTTGTTTAGTTAGTTAGCTTTCCTCCATTTGAAAGAATGCCAGATTTCAGCTTTGGCTCCTGCTCGGTATTTTGGAGCTAGACCTGTTAAGGAATTGCAGGATTTTTTATTATTGTTTATTTATTACAATGGGGAAAGTTTTGTATCACCAGAATCAAAAGAACTGAAAAGCAGGTCAGTCCTCAGTGGCAATAAAAGAGCTGCTTAGGGAAGGACTGAGCTCCAATACTAGTGACCCACTTCATTTATACTCCACTGATTCTTGTGTGAGCAAAGCTGAAGCATATCTTGTGAAATGTGTTTCGGGCCTCAGGTTTGTTGCATTGTGTTGCTTTATTTGCTTATTATTAACTACTGCTTTGTTACCTTATAATGAGCTGTTCTCTCTCTGCCGAACTGCAAACCCCAAGGGTTCAAAAACCATGAGTCAGGCTCCCAAAATGATAAGATAGAGTTAAAAATCAGATTTTAAAAACTCATGTTCCCCCTTGACCTGAGCAGTTAGCCAATTTTCAGGGCTGCGTGGGTAAGTTTTGTTGGGAGGAGAAATTGAAGTTGAAGTAAGGTGTCTTTGGTGCAGTCCTGTTTATTTACAAAGAATGTACAATATTCTCTTTCCCTGAACATAGGAAGAACCAAATAGCAGACTTTATTTCTGTTGTTCCATGTCCCCATTCTCCTCTTTGGACAGGGCTTCCTAATCAGAGTACATCTCCTATGATGCACCTCAGCTGTGGACTCCTATAACGTCCATCTCCTATCTTCAAGAGGGGACACTGTAGTGCATTATGGGAGACGTAATTTGATGAGGGAGCCCAGTCTGTAAAGGAGAATGAGAGCCTGAGGCACCTGGACTACAACTCCCATGAGGCACTGCGGAAGCATTTCCAAGTTGAAATATGTTGGTTTGCTGCTTAAATATTTTGGAGTTTTTTGACTAAAATATTGTGGTACTTGAATTTCAAGAAAAACAAAACAAAAAATCAATAACCCACAAATATTTCAACCAATTCTAGATAATAACTGTGGGTGGGACATTTTGCAGTGTGAGTTATGCCTGAATTGCAGTTTCTTTTTAGAGAATAATCTTCATGTTGCACAAACTATGGCTACTCCACTTCTCCCATGTAAAAATCTTGTCCAATGAGAAGTGGAAGACTGAAAATTGTAGCTCAAAGTGTTTTATGGTTCATCTATAGAGATACAACCCTTCTGGCCAGTGGTGTCACTGCCAGTAACAAAGGCTGGGTTCAGTATACAGGGGTGCCTCTTAACATTACAAAATTGAACCTGCTTGAGCTCCCCCAGGAAGCCTGGAAAAACTAGCTACTATCCTGAGTGCCTGTTAGAGACAATACTTTCTCGCTTGCATGCAGAGTCTCTGTGTAACAAAAGATGGAGAGGGAACTCAGCACTAATTTGGGAAGACACCAGAACAGTGATTCAAAAGTATGATTTCACTGTGTAGCAGGGAATCTTACTACTGCAGCCTCTGCATGGGCTTTCACCGCAATACTATCCCCACACCAGCTTTAAAGCTCAGCGTAAGAGACCTGCTCATCAGCAATTTCACTTCTAGAGCAGGAACAACAACTCTAAGTTGAGTTTAAGCAGCTTTATCTTCCCACATGAAAAGAAAAAAAAGCATCTAGGACTCTTTAAACCCAACCCACCCCCTCACATAGATCGAAACAGAGACATAGCCAACTTTCCCTTGGCTTTGGCATCACTATGCCCTGCTTCATGAGGGAGGTTACAGTTAGGGTGACCCCCTCAATGAGGGCATGTTAAGCTCAGTTTTGCTGTCCTTTAGTCATACAATAAGGATATTCACTATCCCTGTGTCCAAGTCTAAAGTGAATTTTAACTCCAATCAAAATTGATCACTTTGGTGAGGCAGGTCTGTCTGCTGATCACCTAGGGAAAGTAGGTGAGTTTATGAAAATGTGGTCTGCTCCTGAGGTCTTCTTCCCCACTCATCAACAGATGGCAGGGGAGAGCTCACTCAGATCCTGGCTTATGGAGACAAGCTAATGTTTTTCTCCATACTGAGTTGTAAGGTGGCATTTGTCTGTGAGAAATGGGAGAGTTTACTGCTCTTAACACAGGGATTAGAACACCTGGCTGGAGATGGAAGAAACAAAGGGAATTGAATAGTCTGGGTTTTTACAGTTATTACTGTATCTAGCCAGAGAAGTGAGGCTAGCAGTTAGTTCTTTTTTAAATGAGAAGCAATAACATACCAGGGACGTAAGAAAGAGAAACTGGGAGCCAGAATTACTTTTTAAAATGAGTTTCTACAAGGAACATTTAGTCTAAGGACAGATAAATGGTAAGTACGGTAGGCATTTAATGTTTGTATGGTAAGCCCCTAGGAATGAGGAGAAGAAAGAAAAATGGACTTCACACTCCGTTTCTTTAAACGAACGTTTCTAAAGTGCACTAGCCTAAAGAGAGAGCGAGTGTGAGACTGGGAAGGAAAGATGAAGGGTTTCCATCAAATCATCTTTAGAAAATGGCTGTACAGCTAATGCTGCATCACAGTGGAATCACTATGAGGCTAACGAGGGCGGGGAAAGGGTTTGTATCTGCCAGGAAGAGTGTTACTGAAAGCAAGCAGAGAAGCTCGTCCTTTCTGACTTTTAGTCTGCCAGTGATGATGCAGCAACTAGCTCAGGCCCTGGGATCTAGTGGCTAGAGCACAGGACTGGGAATCAGGGGACCAGCATTCTCCTCCCACCGGTACACTCTGACCTTGGGCAGCCACTTTGCCTCTCACTCCCCTCAGGGCCTTTGTATGTCTTGTGCATTGAGACCGTGAGCTCTGGGAGCCAGGAATTGTCTCTCACTCTCTCTGTGCAATTCCGAGCACAAGGCCCCAGCTGGAGACTCTACGTGCTAATACAACGCGAATAATTAGCATGGGCCAATGCCTGCCATAGCGAGGGCCCTGGCTTCTGCTGCATCTGGTGGAAACTCTGCAGGAGCCTCAGATATTATTTTAAAGGTAGGTGTCATAGTGCAGGGCACCTGCCCCCATATTCCCCTTCCAAGATCCAGCAAGGGCACCTCTCTCAGGTCTCTGGCTTCCCTGGCCACCACCTCTCTTGGCAGAGACCCAGGCCTCTCTCCCTCCTCCCCTTCAAGACAGACTGTGTAAGCAGGCCTGTTTTGCCCCCTCTCCAGAGACTGACAACAGTGTGATTGCCAACTGCTATAATTACCGCACAGCTCTTCCTAAGCAGGCAGTTTTATCCTTTCGGTAAAAGCAACACAGAGAAAACAGATTAAAGCAATCAAAAACCCGACACACATGCTGTTAAGCTTGCCTGAGGTCACCCCCGCTCCAGGACAACTCTGGCGGGAAGCAGTCCTTCCCGCCTCACCCAGGCGGCTCCAGTTCATAACACCCTTTGCTCAAAATAAGAACACATTTTAACTGTGAGTCACTCATTTATCCACTTTACCTGTCCATGGTCTCTTCGTCAAAGAGCCAATCAGCCAGAGAAAAGGTCCCCCCTCAGGGTGATGTTTCAAAGGCTTAATCCGTAGGTGGGAGTTTGCAACCCCCTCCTCCCAATGCTTTCTGGGAATTCCAGTTCCCATGTGTTGTCCCAAAAGACCATTCCTGTCTACAATTTGTTCAGCATGGGCTTCTGAAGCTCACAGTACATCCCAGAGATTGCATTACTCTGTTTTCCTCCTAAAGAAATTAATTCAGTCCCACCATGGAACAGACATATTTCCACTGTTAACACAATGTAACCCTAAAACTCTTCAACTTAATTCAATGAGATTTCATTGAACTCAGGGCCAGCTCCAGCTTTTTTGCCATGCCAAGTAGTGGAAAAAAAAGAAATGAAAAGAAAAAACCAATTGAGCTCCCGCTGAAGTGCCGCCGAAGAAAAAGAGACAGAGCGAAGGACCCACCGCCGACAGACTAACGCGGAGTGCTTGATCAGCTGCCAAAGACACAGATGTGCCACCCCAATACCGGACGGAGTGCCGCCCCTTTCTGTTGGCTGCGCCAGGCACCTGCTTCCTTTGCTAGTGCCTGGAGCCGGCCCTGATTGAACTCAGTAAGGTTTTTCCAGGATGTTGCAGAATATTCTAATATCTGTCACAGTAGATTTGTACTGAACGAAATGTGAGAATGAACAGCAGTAATTGTAGTCCCTCAGTTATTTATTCTGCTATGAAATTCAACGTATTGTATGCGTCCCCACAGTTTCCAGCTCCAATGTGCCTGAGGGAATTGTCATTAGGTTCCAGAGTTAACACTCACTTTTGTCTGAATGGGCCAATAAACACCTCTCAGCTATTTTTCCTAGCTCTCAAGTTCAGCATTAGGCCAGGTTGTACTTAGGTCACGTTTCCAAGGTGTTCTCCACACTGCTCAGGCTGTGGTGAGGGTGAAACACACAGGGCCCTGCAGATTAGCAAGAATGATCAGAAGGGGAACAATTTTCTTCTGGATTCAGCCAGCCAGCCACCCACCTTCCGTCACAGCTCAGTCCCTCAATCCTCCACCCTGAGAGGCTCTGCCTTCTTCCCAATCCAGTTACTGTCTCTTCATTTCCCCACTCCATGGATGAGATTCTGGCCTCAGGGAAATCAATGGCAAAACACTCAGCAACTTCAGTGGGCTCAGGTTTTCACAGCTGGTCTCTTCCCTCCTCTGGCAGGCCTCCCACATCACTTCCCCACCATTTACAGTTTGCAGTTCTCCTATCCTGCCCTTCATCCCCATCCAGAGCTCCTCTGCCTCCCACCTCCCACAACCCTCTGTTCTCATCCTCTCCTCACCCGCTCTCTTCTACTTCCCCGCAACTAACGTGATAATCTCTTTTGCAGCGACAGGAGGGGCTATTGTCTGCAGCGGGGTTGGGAAGTCCTCCCATGGTAAATAAAGGCCTGTCCATGTCATTTATTCCCACAGTGCTGCTGGGAGCACGGGGAGTATGGTTTTGTTGGGTTTGGAGGCTGACACTGGAAACATTGCAGAAGGCAGACCGTTAATTATGCTGTCAGCAGGTACGCAGGTAGCATATGTTGCTGCCAACTGACTGGATTAGAGAAAGACAATTCAAAACAGCTCAATGATCTCCACTCACAAACAAAAAAACACCTGATTCCGCCTAGAAATTCAGCACAGAGAAATAATTGCATCTGCTGCCTGCCATGAGGTTTGAATGGACCAGAAAGGTTAATGGGGTACTGTAAGCGAGACTCGCCGGGGCTCGACCCTCCTGGATGAGGAGGGGAGCCACACCGGCCTCGACTTGTCCTCTGCGGGTCTCGGTTCTCGGGACTGTCGCCCACCGCACGGGTAGTCAGTCCCTGTGGATCAGACCGGGCAGTGGCAAAGTCAAAGGGGGCCCAGCCCTTGGTTCGGGCGGGGCATCAACAAACACAGTTATCAGTTAGCGCTGGCCCTTTGGAGCAGGGCAGAGCAGTGGCACTAGACGGGAAGAGGGGGAGTCTGCCACCCGGTTACGGGTGGCAGGGGAAACGCAGGCCCACCCACTCCTCTGCGTTCCAGCCCGGGGCCCTAGTAGCAGCTGTGTCACGGAGTGTGGGGGAGTCCGGCCCTGCACCCCTCTTCCTGGGACCCACAGTGACTCTCAGCCAGCCAGTAAAACAGAAGGTTTATTGGACAACAGGAACACAGGTTACAGCAGAGCTTGCAGGCACAGTCAGGACCCCTCCACCGAGTCCTTCTGGGCTTTCAGGGTGCTTGGATCCTAGCTAGGATACCCTGAATTCCGCCCACACAGCCCCAAGCCCAAACTCAAACTGCTTCCCTCCTGCCACTCCCTTCCTTTGTCCCCTTCCCGGGCAAAGGTGTTGACCTTTCCCCTCCCTTACCTAGCTCAGGTTACAGGCTCTGGCCTCGTCCATCTCCTAAAGTCCTCCCCTGCTCTCCCACTCCCCACACAGACAGTCCCTACTGCATCACATCTCTCCCCCCTTCGAGACTGAACTGAGCGGGGTCACTCTGCCCAGTGACCTGGGGAAGTTCAGGGTCCCCTCTCCGGGACAACGCATCCGCTGTCAGGTTGGCACTTCCCTTCACATGGACCACGTCCATGTCATAGTCCTGCAGGAGCAGGCTCCACCTCAGGAGCTTGGCGTTGGCTCCTTTCATCTGGTGCAGCCAGGTCAGGGGAGAGTGGTCGGTGTACACGGTGAAGTGTCGCCCAAAGAGATATGGCTCTAGCTTCTTAAGGGCCCACACCATGGCCAGGCATTCCTTCTCGATGGCCGCGTAGCTTTGTTCCCGGGGTAGCAGCTTCTTACTCAGGTACACGATGGGGTGTCTCTCCCCCTTTTCATCCTCCTGCATTAACACCGCCCCCAGTCCCGTGTCTGAGGCATCGGTGAACACCATAAAGGGTTTGTCAAAATCTGGGTTTGCCAGAACTGGGTCGCTAACCAGAGCCTCCTTCAGTGCCCGGAAAGCCTCCTGGCACTGCTCAGTCCAGATCACCTTGTCTGGCTTCCCCTTTTTGCACAGTTCAGTGATGGGTCCGGCTATGGCACTGAAGTGGGGCACGAACCTTCGATAGTACCCCGCCATCCCAATAAAGGCCTGGACCTGCTTTTTGGTTTGGGGAGCAGGCCAGTCTCTGATCACCTCCACCTTGGCTGGTTCCGGCTTCAGGCAGCCGCTCCCCACCCGATGGCCCAGGTAAGATACTTCAGCCATCCCCACCTTGCACTTCTCAGCCTTTACTGTTAACCCAGCCTTTCGGAGTCGGTCCAGGACTTGTTTAACCTGGGACACGTGGTCCTCCCAGGTCTGGCTGAAGACGCAGATGTCGTCAATATACGCCACGGCAAAACTCTCCATCCCCCTCAGTAGCTGATCCACAAGGCGCTGGAAGGTGGCCGGCGCTCCCTTGAGGCCGAAGGGCAGGGTCAAAAACTCAGAGCCCCAGAGGGGTGATAAAGGCCGATTTCAGCCTGGCATCTGCGTCCAGCGGCACTTGCCAGTAGCCTTTGGTAAGATCCATAGTGGTGAGGTACCGTGCACCTCCCAGCTTGTCTAGGAGCTCGTCAGGCCTGGGCATAGGGTAGGCATCAGATACGGTGATGGCATTGAGCTTTCGATAGTCCACACAGAACCGGATTGACCCATCCTTCTTGGGAACCAGCACTACTGGCGAGGCCCAAGGGCTGGAAGACGACTGGATCACCCCCAAAGCCAGCATGTCCCTGACCTCTCTTTCAAGATCCTGGGCAGTTTTACCAGTGACCCGAAAAGGGGAGCATCTTATAGGGGGCTGTGACCCCGTCTCCACCCGGTGGACAGTCAAATTAGTGCGTCCAGGCTGGTTGGAAAACAGCTGTCGGTATAGATGCAGCACCCCTCTGATCTCAGCGTGCTGGCCCGGGGTCAGTTGCTCAGAGAGGGGAATCGCCTCCAGGGGGGAACCAGCTTTTGTCCCAGGGAATAGATCCACTAAGGGGTCATCTCCCTGCCCCTCCCAATGTCCACACACGGCCAACACCACATTCCCCCTGTCATAGTATGGTTTCATCATGTTCACATGGTACACCCGACGGGGATGTGCCCGGTTTGACAGCTCCACCACATAGTTTACCTCATTCAGTTGCTTGATAACCTTGAAGGGCCCTTCCCAGGCGGCCTGGAGTTTGTTTCTCCTCACGGGGATAAGAACCATCACCTGATCCCCGGTGGCGAAGGCACGGGCCCGTGCCGTGCGGTCATACCAGACCTTCTGCCTCCTCTGGGCTCGGGCCAGATTCTCCCTGGCCAGGCCCATGAGCTCGGCCAGTCTTTCCCGGAAGGTCAGGACATACTCCACCACTGACTCTCCCTCGGGAGAGGCCTTCCCCTCCCATTCGTCCCTCATCAGGTCTAGGGGCCCCCTCACCCGCCTTCCATACAACAGTTCGAAAGGTGAAAACCCGGTAGATTCCTGGGGTACCTCCCTGTACGCAAACAGCAGGTGAGGTAAGTACTTGTCCCAATCTTGCGGATGCTGGTTCATAAATGTTTTTAGCATCCTCTTCAGCGTCCCGTTGAACCTTTCTACCAGCCCGTTGGACTGGGGGTGATACGCTGAGGCCCAGTTGTGCTGGACCCCACATTTCTGCCATAAGGACCGGAGCAGGGCCGACATGAAGTTGGACCCCTGGTCCGTTAAGACCTCCTTGGGGAACCCCACCCGGCTGAAAATTGTCAGCAGCGCATCTGCCACTGTGTCTGCTTCGATAGAGGACAAGGCCACCGCCTCGGGGTAGCGAGTGGCAAAATCCACCACCACCAGGATGTATTTCTTCCCTGACCGGGTCATCTTGCTGAGAGGTCCCACTATGTCCATGGCCACCTTCTGGAAAGGTTCTTCTATGATGGGTAAAGGCCTCAAAGCCGCTTTCCCCTTGTCCCGGGCCTTCCCCACCCTCTGGCAGGGGTCACAGGATTGGCAGTACTGTCGGACATGGGTAAAGACCCCAGGCCAGTAAAAGTTCTGTAGCAGCCTCTGCCTGGTGCGCCGGATTCCCTGGTGCCCTGCGAGAGGGATGTCATGGGCCAGGTACAACAGCTTGTGACGGAACTTCTGGGGAACCACCAGCTGCCTCCTGATCCCTCATGACTCTACTTCCCCTGGGGGAGCCCATTCTCGGTACAGGAACCCCTTCTCCCACAGGAACCTCTCCTTGCAACCTCTCCTCATGGTCTGTACCGCACTAAGGTCAGCCCGGTCCCTGTGCTTCCGCAAGGAGGGATCTTTCTGCAACTCGGCCTGGAACTCAGCAGCTGGGACAGGAATGGGGACCGGCTCTCTCTTGCTGGCTGGGTCTGAGGCCGCAGCCTCTCTGCACCGTGCCCCTGGGCGTTCCCCGCTCCCTGAGTTAGGGTCCTGCACCTCAGGTCGAGTACCTTCCCCGTTTTCGGGGTGCAGTGCCATTTGCCGACTCTGACTACGAGTCACGACCAGGGCACTCTGGGTGTTACTAGGCCAGTCCTCAAGGTCCCCTCCCATTAACACGTCAGTGGGCAAATATTGGTGTACCCCCACATCTTTGGGGCCTTCCTTGGCCCCCCATTTCAGGTGTACCCTTGCCACGGGTACCTTGAATGGGGTCCCGCCCACGCCCATCAGGGTCAGGTAGGTGTCGGGCACCATCCGATCTGAGGCCACCACCTCGGGCCGGGCCAGCGTCACCTCTGCGCCCGTGTCCCAGTACCCAGTGACCTTCCTCCCATCCACTTCCAGGGAAACAATGCACTCTTTCCGGAGGGGCAGCCCCGCGTCCACCCGGTAAACCAAAAACCCGGAACCGGGAGCATCCATAGGTGGTATGTTGCCAACCCCCCTTTCCTGGGAATGTAGCCCCTCCTCCGATTGGGTTTTTACCCAGTCCACCCTCTGCGGGTTGGGTCTGCTTGGTCTGTCCCTGAGCTTGGGGCACTGGGCCCATATGTGACCTCGTTGGCCACAGCGATAGCAGCCCATATCTCGTGGGTCCCCTTGAGTGGGCCGGAGGGACCTGCCGCTGGATGTTCCCCTTTTGGGGGGGTTCTCCATAGGCCCCCTTTGGGAGGTCCCATGTTGACTCTCTCTCTGCGTTGAGGCAGGCCTGCTCCTTCGAGACTCCTCCCTGCCATCCCCTGCCCGACTGTCCACAAATTGGTCGGCCAGCTGGCCTGCATGCTGTGGGATCTCCGGCTTCTGGTCCATCAACCACAGCCTCAGGTCGGACGGGCACTGCTCGTACAGGTGCTCCAGTATGAATAGGTCAAGCAGGTCCTCTTTAGTTTGGGCCCCAGCTGTCCACTTGCGGGCATACCCCTGCGCCCGGTTGACCAGTTGTAGGTATGTGACCTCACGGGTTTTACGCTGGCTCCGGAACTTTTTCCGGTACATCTCAGGAGTCAGCCCAAACTCGCGGAGCAGGGCCTGTTTGAACAGTTCGTAGTCCCCTGCCTCCGCCCCTTTCAGTCGGCTGTACACCTCCACGGCTGTGGAGTCCAGTAAGGGGGTGAGAACTGCGATCCTGTCTGCAGGGTCAACCCTGTGCAGCTCGCAGGCATTCTCAAAGGCCGTCAGGAAGGTATCTATGTCCTCCCCCTCCTTACGCCGGGGCAGCAAGTGCTTATCAAAGCTCTTTGTAGGCTTGGGTCCCCCCTCACTCACCACCGCCAGGGCCCCACTGCTCCTCAGCCGGGCCAGGTCCAGCTCATGTTTACGCTGTTTCTCCTTCTCCTCCCACTCACGCTGGCGCTGGTTCTCCTCATGTTTACGCTGGTTCTCCTCATGTTCACGCTGGTTCGCCTTCTCCTCCAGCTCTCGCCTCTTTAACTCGAGCTCCTCCCGTCTCAGCTCCCTTTCATATTCCAGCCGCATCCGCTCCACGGATGCCGAGCGTTGCCGGGAGGATCCCCTGCTGGGGGATGGGCTTCGCCGTAAGGCTCCCCTGCTGGCCGGGGGTGTCACGGTGGCCTCGGTATACACTGGGCTCCTCCCCACCCTTCCTCTACGCCTAGGAAGGGGGGGTCTCGGGAAGCCCTCGTCCGCCGGCTGACCACTCCCAGCGGGGACAGACACTGGTGCCTGCGCTGCATCTGCCCGGGTGCTTCCCTCAGAGACAGGGCTCCGTTCATTCATGCGGTCTCCCTGCTCCAGCTGGGCAATCAGCTGGTCCTTGGTGCGTCTCCCTGGGTGCAGCCCCCTCTGCTTGCACAGCTCCAGCAGGTCGCACTTGCGCCGCTTGGCATACATCTTCCTGCTGACCACTCACAGGCCGGGGTGCTCGCCGCTCCCCACGGTTTCCAGGGGGACCCCTAGTGCACCAGCCCTTCTTGAGGTCACCACCTCTCTGCCAGGGTCGAGCTGCAGACTCCTCCGCCCCTGGGACCGCTCGCTGCAATCCCCCGGGGGACCCTGTTACTGCAAAGTCCTTCTCACTGGGCACACACTCCCAGGGGTTAACCACCCCTTCGTTTTACTGCTCCCCAGTCACTTACTGCAGGAAGCGCCGTCCACGGGGTGCAGTATATCCCGCCGCTGCCACCAGTTGTCACGGAGTGTGGGGGAGTCCGGCCCTGCACCCCTCTTCCTGGGACCCACAGTGACTCTCAGCCAGCCAGTAAAACAGAAGGTTTATTGGACAACAGGAACACAGGTTACAGCAGAGCTTGCAGGCACAGTCAGGACCCCTCCACCGAGTCCTTCTGGGCTTTCAGGGTGCTTGGATCCTAGCTAGGATACCCTGAATTCCGCCCACACAGCCCCAAGCCCAAACTCAAACTGCTTCCCTCCTGCCACTCCCTTCCTTTGTCCCCTTCCCGGGCAAAGGTGTTGACCTTTCCCCTCCCTTACCTAGCTCAGGTTACAGGCTCTGGCCTCGTCCATCTCCTAAAGTCCTCCCCTGCTCTCCCACTCCCCACACAGACAGTCCCTACTGCATCACAGGCTGACGCCGCCAGTGGCGGTCAGTGGGGAGGCCCTGACTGAAACACACTGACATGGGTATCGGGAGGTCTGCAGCCTGACTCGGGTCGGCTGCCCCCGGGCTACTTCCAGTATCCCCCTCCGAGCCTACCTGGTTCGTGGGATCAGCTTCAGGGACGTCCCACCACATCGGCTCCTCCCGGCCAGGGCTGGGCGGCAGCTCCGGCAGCTCCTCTGGGAAGTCCAGCCAGGTCTGTTCCGGAGGGTCCTCGGGGCCGCAACAAGGGCGGGGCGGCTCCGGCCGCTCCTCGGCGTAGCGGGCGCGGGGCCGCTCCGGCCGCTCCTCGGCGTAGCGGGGAGGTTCTGGCCAGTCCGGACACTGGCCTGCGGCCTCAGCAGCTTCCCAGTCAGGAGCTCCCGAGGACAGGTCTGCTCCTGACGGTGGCTGGGCTCCAACTGAGGGCTGAGGGCCGGCTTTTATTCTTCCGGGTCGCCGCTTGACCCTCTGGGGGCGGGACTTCTGCTTCAAGGGCCCGCCCCTAGGGATGATTGACAGGGCTCGACCCTCCCGGATGAGGAGGGGAGCCACACTGCCTCATTACAGTACATAGAATAGGATCCAAATTCCAACGGGTGCGGTGGGGGTGTGTGCGTGCATGTGGGAATCTTAAAGAGAAAGGCAGCATTGCCAAGTGGTGCTCCTCAGTGAAGGAACAGGATTCGCACAGACAGGATGTGCAGGAAGCCCTTTTGGTGGCTTCACGCTCTGACTTTGATAAGCATAATTCATGGGGCCTCCAGAAACGCCACCCCGTAGTGGGACCTCTGGCACTCACTCCCAGAGTGGTGACATCTCTCTAACAGCTGTAGGTCCCCCCAGAGAGGGAACCTGCACCAGTAAAATCCGCTCAGGGCTCTCTGCCGCTGAAGATGCTGCGTGGCCACCCTCTGCCACCCCCTTTACGGGTTTTGTTAGGGGAAGGAGCCATCTAATTTTAGCTCTTCCGATGCCAAGGGCTGCAACAAAAGTCACCGAGCACCAGCAGTTCCAGTTTGAGACCAGCCTGTTGCTGAGAAGGCTAAATAAGATGTCGGGGCAGGAGCTGTGAAGTGCCGTGAATGGGATCAGTCCCCTGGCTGCATTTGCAGGGGGGTTGGGGAGGTGTGATCAAGAGCTCAGGTGTGATAAATTAAACCCCACGGGGACCTGCTGCAGATGGTGATGGTGCAGACTGCAGAGCAATCAGTGCACAGAGGATCATAGTCCCATCTCCATTCCTGTCACCTCTGCAGTCACGCCCCAGCAGCAGGCAGGTGCCTGAGGCGTGGCACTTTCCCAGGAGCCATAGGCAGAGACTGTTGTGGCTCTTGGTTCTGCAGCAAGAGCTGGAAAGTGTGAGGCAGCGCCAAGCCCAGCACTGGACGTCCCAGCAAGCAGCCATATCCCGATGACCTTAGCAAACTTAACTTTTGGCTAGCAAAGATTTTTGGGTGGCAATTTAAGTACATGTGCATTTGGTAAAATGTATGTCCAAGGCCCAGATGGCCTGGTGAGGATATTGACTATGTTCTAGGCAGAGAATACTGCACACCTGCAGGAATCAGAACACCTTGCTCTTTCCTCACATTTCGGGGGGGATTGTAATGAAAACTGAATGCCTACCTCCCTTGCACTTCTTTGAAAAGCATGGCCTTAGTGCCTAGACCTGCAGTCTTTTCTTGGGCCAAACTCCCGTTGAACTGAAATGGGAATTTTGCTTGAGTGAGGACTGCAAGGTAGAGCCCAAGTCTGGTTAAATTATTGTGATACTAACACAGGGAGGACTAGAGACCTTTGATGCCTGTCATTTATAGGCCCATGGGAAATATGGTATCCATTTAGCCAAAGACAGCTGGACTTGCTATGATAAATTTATAAAAGGTTTTGTATGTAGAATATTCTCACAGGAAATCCAAAGTTCACAAGTGGGTGAATTAAACAGAATAAACTTGAAATAGCTGGGTGGGGTGGGGATAGGGTGACCAGATAGCAACTGTGAAAAAATTGGGCAGGGGGCGGAGGGTAATAGGTGCCCATATAAGAAAAAGTCCAAAAAACAGGACTGTCCCTTTAAAAATGGGACATCTGATCACTCTAGGTGGAGAGAAACATAAGAGTGAAAAATATATAGTGTTCTTGTTTAAAGAAAAATAACAGAACACAACCCGATTTGAAGGATAGCTATCCACGAGGAAACACAATAGTTATTTTAAGCTTGGTAGAATCCTGATTAGTTTTGCAATAGTGTGTAAATCCACGGATGCACAACTTCAAAAAGGAAATTTCAAAGTCTCCTGTAAGCAGCTTACAAAAGCTCCCTTTTTAAGAGCCTTGTTTTTGTTTCTTGGTGATTTGTTTCTGCATGTTCTTCCCTATCTTCAGCGTGTGACAGTTATGAGGTGCTAAAAGGATTAGGAGCCCATGTGCTTAGAAAGCAGCTGACCTTTATTGTTCCTGGAAATGAGAGCTTCCTGGCTAACTTAAAATAAACTTGAAGCAGAAGAACATAGCAAATTATTTGCAAAACACTTGGGGAGAAGATCATGGACTAGCTCCACCTCCCACTGAAAGCTTGCCATTACTTGCAGGGAAGGGAGGCAGGGATCAAGGAGTGTTATCAGCTAAACAAAAATGCTGCGGTTGGGTCTATGCTTAAAACGAATACAGCCATACCCCTGACCAACACAGCTGTGCCAGGAAAACCCCAGTACAGACACAGCTATGCTGGCAGAAGGAGGCTTCTAACAGCATAGCTAATGTTCAGAGAGGTGGTATTCCTACATCAGCAGGACAACTCCTTCTGTGTCTATGGACACTGTGTCTATGGAACTCAAGCAGTGCTTAGTGAAGATGTTACCTACGCCGACGGAAGAGCTTCACTTGTCGGGGTAGTTAATCCATCTCCGCAAGAGGCGGTGGCTGTGCCAATGGGAGAAGCCTTTCCACCGACCGAACACTGTCTCCAGCAGGGGTTTGGTCGGTATAACTGTAGCTGAGTGACGCAGTTACACCACCATAAGTCTGTAGCATAGACCAAGCCTACACTGGGGGCTATGCTGCTCTAGGCTCTGTCTGTAGACGTAGCTTACAACATTTCAGGAACTGTTGTGTGACCAGGCTACCCACTCATTTTGATTTTTATCCTGAAAAAACATTGAGACATTAAAAATCATTCAATCGTTGAAGGATAAAATTCAAGTCCCAGCTGTACATGTTATAGTCAATAACCTGGAATAGTGTTTAATACACTCACCTCTAATTGCTGTGATACTAGGAATTAAAAAAAACTTTTTGCATTAAAGCCAGAGTCTGTTGCCTTTACTCACAATAAGTCACACTTTACCTAATATTTAATCCCATTCGTTTCAGTGAGACTACTCATGGAGTAGTGTCAGCAACGGTAAAACAATCTGGCCCTTATTTAGGAGCTGCAGCGGGGTTGTAAACATGCACAGCAAACCAGGACTTTGCACATGGAAATTGGGTAACTGGACATGCAAATGGGTACCTAAATACCTAGTTATCCATTGACATACTGGAGAAAATGACATTCCTGGGACAGCCCCTTTGGAGTATAGCTGTGTGGGTGCAAAAAGAAACCTTATTTTCCTACCAGTAAGGCATCTGTCCTCATAAGCTCTTCTCATCACAACCACGGCCATGTCAACACTTGGAAAAGAGGTGTATTTTAACAAGGGTTAGCTGACAGATCCATCTAGTCTGATTTCCTGTATAACACAGGCTGGAAGACTTCATGCAGTGATTCCTGGGGTGAAGGGAATTGTTCTTCCCTGCTATGTGAAGGGCACACTGTCAAGCCCAAAGACTTGTGACTGAACTAGGCCATATCTTTTAGAAAACCTTCTAATCTTGATTTTGAGATTTCCAGCAATGGAGAATCCACCACACTCCTAGCTAAGTTGTTTATGTGCTTAGTTACCCTCACGGATAAAAAATGTGGGACTTCTTTCTTGTATATAACTAGTAAACAAGCAAAAAATATGCAGCATAATCTTTTAGATGTTGGTTGCTCAACTTTTCATGGTCGAAGGCCTCCAGAGCTTTTGGATTTTTAGAATTAAAGACAAAATGCATTTTTCACTAAGCGGACTCCAATTTCTTGGCTGCCATTCTTTCAAGTGAGAAGTTTCTGGCTGGCAAGGACTTTTCCTTCTGGAAGAGAAACCAAGTTTTCCTGGCTTGGGGCTCCTTATCGGCTGCCATGGTCAGCACTGAGCACTGAAAAAGGACAAGAAAAAAAGAGGCTTGTTTCAGAATGTGATTTTGTGGGGATAAACACTTGGAAGTCCCTGGTGCCAAGTGAGTTCAACAGAGACACACCAGAGCAGTGCTGGGTGGCATAGGAAGAGAAGATGTAGCTCCATAGAGGACTAACTCCATTATTAATGCTCACATTCATCGCTCCTCAAATTAAAAGTCATGCTATCGTATAATTAACTGAATCAGCCTCTCTCTCAGCTCAAGAATTCGGATCCTTCCTCCACTGGGCCTCAGAATCCAGTTCCCAGGGCCTGCCTGCCTGCCCACTGGAGTGGAGATTGAGGCTTATCTTGGGGGACCTCCAGGCCTCTCTCTGGTTTGTTGCCTGGGGGAGGTTAAGTTCTGCCCTTCTGCTGGGCCTTCTGCTGATTAGGAGTCTGGACGTGGTGGGGCAGCAGGCATAATTCTCCCTCTGCTACAGCTCAGAATGGCCACTTAGCAGGGCCTATGGGCTTCACCCTCTGAGCAAACCACTCCCGCCTCTGGGCCATTATACCTTGGAGCAGCATTGGCAGGCAGCCAGTGGCCCCCTAAGAGATGTTTACAACTCCTCTGACACTGTGCCTGGAACCAGGGTGGCCAGTGTCACCCTCACCCTGAGAGGAGAACGGATGGTTTTGCAGCTCAGCGTGGCCATGGACCACGTTGGAGGAAGTGGAGCAGCTGCCTGTCAAAGGCCTTGGGATGTTCATTTCAAAACTTGATTCCACAAGGAAAATGCTGAAGAAGACCCAAACCATGAGCCGGCTTTGGGGTTTATCCCAACCCATCTGCAGAAAGAACAAGAGATCCACCCCATCAGACATCAATGGCGAGGGCCATTGGGATGCCCCAGCCATACCAGAGATAAGGCCTGTTTGAGCCAAGAAGGGGGCTCCCTAAGAAGTTATGGGATTGGGATCCCCACCACAAGGCCTGAGATCCAAGGTGAAGCCTTCTCCCCATGTTTCCCAACTTGCCCACACGGCTCTCCCATGCCAGACAGGGGCAGGCTAAATGTGGGCCAAGAACCGATTGTATGATTCAGGGGCTAAACCACAAGGAAAACATGGCCTATTTTGTCAGTCTCTTGCCAAAACGAAAAACCAAAACCCGAATTTTGTTTCAGATCAAAATGAAACAAAAATGAAAAGCAAAATTATTTTTTTCCAGGGTGGTTTGTTTGATTTTCAGGGTGTTTTTAATCAAAACCAAAAATTGTGTTTGTTTTTCCATTTTATTTTGCGGCATTTTACACCCTTTTTAAAACTAACTCTAGCAAAACTTCGAATCAAAACTTCATTTTGAAATTAAAAAGTCACAACATTTTGTTCCAAAATAGTCGAAACAACAGTTTGCAATTTTGGAGTAGAGAGAAAGACCATTTTTTTCCTGGCCAAAATGAAGTTGAAGTTGAAGCTGAGTTCAAGCAGAATTGACAAATTGCTGGTGTTCAGCAAAATGTATTTTTCTTTTGGCAAATTTACTATTTGCTGAAAAAATTCCACCTGGAACGGAGAGTCAGGGCTTGTTCAAGGAGCATTCCTGTAAACAGAAGCGGCGGGGTCCATAGTGGCTACAGCATGAGCCCAGTGAGCCAAAGCTTTCCCTTAGAGCTCAGGGAGCAAGGAGACGGTCACACCCCAGCACACAGCACAGGGATGGAATCTGGAGTGAGCATTGCACCGGTTCACCACCTGTCCCCAGTGGGATGAAGCCTCCAGGGTCTCCCTGCAGATGCATGTCTGGGATTAGGAATGAGGGCCTGTAGCTGAGCTGAGTCTCCTTTAGGGTTGCCGTCTTTGGTTGGATGAATTCCTGAAGGTTTCATCACGTGACATTATCTTTAATTAAAGATTAATGTTTAATTCCTGGATACTCCAGGACAATCCTGGAGGGTTGGCATCCCTAGTCTCCTTGCAGACATGCTGCAGCAGAACCACCTGCTAGGCTGACCTACCCGATTGGCTCAGGGGAACCTGCAGGCCGGCTCTTATACCCAGCAGGTCACTGGCTGCTCGACACTGACAGCCACAGCTGTGATTACATCTGCACCTGCCGTGCTCCCAGCTGCGCTCCATTATCCGGCTTCCGACTCCTGGTTTCTGAGCTTACAGATGCTGGCTGAGTCTGCCACATATCTAAGGGAGCTGCAACAGTGTCTCACCTCCCAAGCACCCCTCGTAGCCTGAGGTGGCTCTGCAGAGACCTCCCTTCTCTCAGGGCTCCTCAATAAATGCCTGACAGATTCTTCTCATGGTAGGGTTGCCAGTTTCGGATGGACGTATTCCTGGAGATTTCAGCATATGACATAATCTTTAATTAAAGATTGAGCTTTCGTTCCTGGAGATTCCAAGACAGTCCTGAAGGGTTGGCAACCCTGTCTCCCGGCCACCACCACCCCTCCCTGGTGCTGGCTTAATCACAAAACAGTTGGAAACAATCCTCAAGTCCCAAAGTCAAGTCCATCCCCATAACACAAAGGCTCACATGCAGCCAGTCCTGGGCCTCCTCTTCTGGCCCAGCCTGCTCTTCACTGAGCAGCTGCCCCAGCCCTTCCCAGCTGGAGCTCAGCTTCTCTCGCTCTCTCTCTCTGCCTTGGAGTGGCAAGCTGAGGACAGGGGCAGCTCCAGGCCCCAGCACGCCAAGCGCATGCTTGGGGCGGCATGCCGGTTCTGTGGCTTCGGTGGACCTCCCGCAGGCGTTCCTGCAGAGGGTCTGCTGGTCCTGCGGCTCCACCAAAGCCGCGGAACCAGCGAACCCCCTGCAGCCGTGCCTGTGGGAGGTTCACCGGAGCTGCGGAACCGGCGAGCGGCAGAGCCGTGCTTGGGGCGGCAAAATGTCTAGAGCCGCCCTGGCTGGGGAGCCCCCTCTGCAGCTCGCCTGGCCTCCCCTAATTACTCAGGATCCTTCTGCATTCTGCAGCCTCTGCCACAGCCTCACCACTAGCCGTGCCCTCACCTCCCTGGGTTGGGAGAGGGCAGCGGGTGACCAGCCTTCCCTGGCTGCTGTCCCCCCTGTATAAGGCCCAAGTGTCTTCCCTGAAGCTGAACTTGGAGCAGGTAATCAGTCACAGTTGCACTGCAGCCCCCACTTAAAAGGACAGTCCCCTGTGACAAGGACAAAAGGTTCCGTTTTCTCTGCAATGTGGAGTCCCACCCGCCTGGCCCTAAGGAAGGCCTGTGCCCCGTTCCAGTCACTAGGCCCAGTCTGGTAATCACAGCGACAGCAGTTGTCAAACCAGCAGGGATCACTAGGATTGTTTCATTGGCTGGATGCAGGTTTGGTTGAACAAGGGGAACTTTGTTAAACCCTGTGCTCTGCGCTGTCCTCGTAGGTGAGTTTGCTCCAGCCCGATTCCCTGCATCCCTGTTCTCTTGATGTCCCAGCAGGAAACGTGGGCCAGCTGACTCTAGTTCTACAAATCGTGATGCAATAACTGTCGGGTCTGAGCTCCTGCATAACACAGGCCAGAGAATGTCACCCAGTAATTCCTCAGTGAAAGGAACTTGTCCTGCCTCCAAGGTAATAGTAAGTGAACCACTATTGAGCCAATGACTTGAGCTTGAACTAGAGAGTGTATCTTGGAGAAGCACATCCACTAGGACTCAAACAGGGTCTTTACCAGGGGCTGCACTCAACTGATGCAGGCAATCCTCTCAAAGAACCAATGACAAGTAACCTTTCCTGGGGCACACTCAGGTAACCTGCAGCCTCTTGCCATCAGCAAGTCTTGCTGTGCACGTGAGGATCAGAGGAGTCACAATGCACTAAAGAAAGATCGCCCAGGACTAAAAATTCCAGACACAAAGAAACCCCAGACGTGCCTCATATTTCTTACCCAAGTCATCGGTCATCATCCCTTATGGATGCAGCATTATGCTGACAAGAGATTTCTTGTTTACATTCTAAGCAGACAAGGTCCCAGTGAGAACTGTTGACCAGAAGGGATTTTTCAGGGGAAATGTATTTCACAGTGACAGCAAAACACCATCAACACTCTCTATCAACTTCATTCAACCAGGAGCATTGCTGTAAGCCAGTGCAGTCCTTTTGCTCATCATATGCAGAATAATCTGTCCCAGGAACAAAGTGCATCGTTTCCTCTTCCTTTTCTTCTACAGCTTATGTCATTACAGTCCCAAGTAAGCTTATTAGACAAACTATGAATTCTAGAATAGTAATAGGGGCCAAATTCTGCTCTCAGCTGCAGCATTGTAAATCCAGAGTGACTCTCTTGGTGACTGAGTGACTGAAGGCTAAACCATGTTGTGCAGTTGAGCTCAGACTTTGGCTGACAAAGGCAAAAAGGGGCTAACACTGGCCTTTTCTTATTAGTGCTTGTGAGGATTAGTGCTTCTGCTGTGTGCAATGAGGGAAGTCCATTGTGAAGCTGGAGCTAGGCACAGCATCCTCACTGTGGGACTCGTTGGCTGTTCAGCTCTTGCAGTGCCAAACAATTTGTAGTGTTACTTGGAAAGAAAAGATGTGATAAAAATCAGAACCTTTTAAAAAGAATTATTTTTAGGGAAAAAGAAAAGAGACCCTCGAGGCTGTGCTTGGAGATGGGTCAAGGTTTAATAGTATTAATTATTATAGTAGCACCGAGATGCCCTGATCAAGATGGAGGGACTATTGCATGAGGCACTGTACATACACAAAGTTAGAAGACATTACCTGGCCCAACGTGCTTACACACAAGACAGGACAGGACAGGAGGAGGAAGTAGCATTAATCCCACTTCACGGCTAGGGCAGAGACGCAGGCAGCCTGACATGCCCGAGGTCACACATGAAATCTGTGGCCAAGGAAAGACTAGAACTCATATCTTCTGAGTCCCAGAGCACAGTCTTAACAAAATCACCCTTCTTCTTCCCCAGTAAGGGATCCCTACAGGGAGCTAGCTCTCATTAGATTGTGGGTTTCATTTTATTGCATCACCGAATGCATCTAGCAGAAGGAAGATGCTGCTGAAGGTCCCTCATGTATGTTCTCTGCAGAAGTGTGTGTGTGCGCATGTCGCTGCCTCTCTCATGCAAGGGTTCTAGAAAATATTCACAGCTTCCTGCCTTCACTGTGCAGGGGGGTGGCCATAAGAGTGCCCCACAGCCCTGGCAGCAGGGTGGCCATGAGACCACCCCATGGTTACTGAAGGAGGTTGTGGAATCTCCATCATTGGAGATTTTTAAGAGCAAGTTGGACAAATCCATGTCAGGGATGGGCTGTAACACTAAGAACTGCCCCAGTGCAGGCACATGGACTAGGCAATCTCTTGAAGTCTTTTCCAGCCCTCCATGGCAGGAGCAGTGCGTTCACTTTGCCGGTGTGACTCTGGGGATTGGGTGGGTTTATCAAGGGAAGGTTCAGCTGCAGGAGATAGTTTCACCTTCTGTTGTGCAAGCACTGGAGTTTGTCATTATGAGCCAGTGGCTGTCTCACCAGCTCCATGACATGCCCCAGACCAACGCAGGCCTTCCTGCAGGGCAGGGTTCTTGTTCAAACATAAGAGCTGTCGGGTAACATGAAAACAAAGATTCTCCTTCACCAGTGCGGGCTGAAGCCCCAGAGGCTTTTTCCATTGCCTCCCTCAACTCTCTGCAACCATTCTCAAACCTCCCCAGCTCCAAGCGGCCATGTCCTTCCCCTAAACCCCTGCTGATCCACCTGAGAGGAAGCTAGCTCGTAACCCTTTCCTGACTGCTTCACCTGTCAAAGCAAACATTCTAGTTTTTCAGAGCTGAGCCCCAAGACTAACCCAGCTACCACTCTGATACTTAATGCATGTTGCATTAAGCCATCATGAAGAATTCAAATAGCATTCAGGGTTTATGTTTTATATTTGGTTTTTGCCATTTCAGTGGTATTTTTGCAAACTAAGGGTTTAAAGCACCTGTTAAAATCTGTAACCCGACCTGAACCCCGGTACACCATAATAACAATAATTGTCAGTCAGGTAAGAAACTTCTTATGGGAGGCAGAAAAATTCAGCTCTTTACAGTTTTATCTGCTATAAGTTTTGATTACAGCTCAAAGACAAGACTGAATTTTTTCAGTGGGTTTGGCACAGCAGAGAACCTCAAACGGTATTTAGGTGCCCAACTCCCCTGAGTTGCCATAGGAGCTAGGCACTTAAACAGCTTTGCGGATCTGGACCCTAGCTTTTACAAGAAGTTTTCATCTTTGTCACACTAGTTTATATGTACTTATATAAAGACCCAGGCTTTGGGTTTGACAGATTCACTGGCTTTCTCACAATGAAAGCCTTGTGTAGCTCTAATTGTATGTTTCATTTGGTTGATGTCAATTCTATTTACGTCTTCTCACCGTGACCATGTCTTCCCCAGCCTTATTTGCCAAGGTACCTCGCTATCATTTTTCCAGCTGGGCCCAATGTTGCCATAGTGCCTGAAGTTGTTGAGTTGCTAATAGCTTCCTCTGAACAGCTATTGCAATAGCTT
The DNA here is from genome assembly GCF_025201925.1 of Gopherus flavomarginatus. Classification (NCBI taxonomy): domain Eukaryota; kingdom Metazoa; phylum Chordata; order Testudines; family Testudinidae; genus Gopherus; species Gopherus flavomarginatus. Next base: position 530,348 of record NC_066620.1, on the reverse strand, counting down.
TGCTGCTTATCACCACCTTGCTGACATCTCCCCACAGGGAAGTGGAAATGCTGAAAAGCAGCTTTCTGGAGGATTTTAGAGGGAGGGCAAAGTGAGGCGCCTGATGAAAAGTGACTATGGGGAGGGTTCTGCACAGCAGAAGCTACTGCCTTTTTGCAATTCTCAGTGACACCTTTTCTTAGCCCTTACAGGGGAAGAACTCTAGTGAAGCCAGTGGGAGTTCGGCTGAGTGGCACATGCGGGATTTAGCGGTCAATTTCTACTAAAGGGTCATACCGTGGCCTCATTTTCAACACAGTTTTTCCCTTCTGCTGATTGGAAATAAGAAACTGAAATCACTCTCCTTACCTGATTGATTCCCTTTCCTAGCACATGCACACTGAATTGTTACTCTTGAGTGCTCGGGCATACTTTAATTTGCAACTATTTATTATACGATACAGCAGTTGCATCTGATTAAAAAAATCAATGCAGAATGTAAGGGCTTGTCCACACGACAAGTTACTGCCTAGCAGATCTGTATTCTGAGATCAGAACTACACTGTTCACATGGGCGTGTAGTTTGGAAAGAGCCTACACATAGCAAGTTTAATTACTCCAGCTAAAGTGACTCCACCCAGATCACTAGGCTCAAAATACAGCCTATGTTTTTCTTAGGGTGTGTCTACACGGCTGTGCAGCAAGCCAGGGTGTGAATGTGCAGCACCCCAGCTTGCCAGACAGTAACAGAGTCCTAGAAGTAAGCCATACTCCCTAGCAGTTTGATACAACGCCTTGTTCAATCCAATAACCAATGCATTCGTATGAACGGACATCAGACATGAATACGTCTTACATGTCCACTCCTGCGCTGACCTTCATCAGACCTGATGGATTCTGTGGCCCTGGAGACCCTGGCTGCTCTGGAGCTCCGGATGGGGACCATGGAGGGGAAAGGAGCAGATCGCTGCATTTTCCCAGGTGTGAATACTGGCTTCAGTTGTGCTTGATTCAGGTTCCAGGCTGAGGTCTGGCACTTCTAGAGCTGGCTTGTCAAGGAGAAGGGGTGCCGGTGAAGCCAGATCTTGGGGGTGTCTCCTGGCTGCATCCCCACCAAATGGCTGCAGATCAATTGGACCAGCTCTACCTAGCCCTGAGGCTGGAGACGACAGCTGGACCCCACCAGGGAAATGGGAAATGGGCTGAATGGGCTCTAGTGGCTGCAGGTCCTGCCCATTGGACATTCCCCTATGCCCATTCTCTATGGTGCTAAGCCTCCTCCTTACCCTGCTGCAGCATCTCAGAGCCTGGCCTCTCTGGAGTCCTTGCAGCAGGCAAAGCCCATGGTGCCCTGATGCAAAGCTTCCCAGATCACAAGATACCACGAAACTTCAGATGATCCAGATGAGGCTGCAGCTGCAGGGACCACACATGGAATGGTGGAGGAAGGGCTGAGTGCAGCGTCCAGCAGAGCACCCTGCATGCTGAGCTACTAATGCTCCCTGGCGGAGAGGAGATCAGTAACTCTGGCTATCTATTGTATAAGAAGACTACTTCCCTTGTATGCCTGATAAACAGCCTCGAGGGCAGGAGCTGGCTTTAAGCTGGGAACACTAAAGGAGCCAAGGGAGTTAGGAACTCAAGAGCTGGGACCCAAGCTCCCCTAAGACCATTTGAAAAATCAGTCTTATTGTGTCTCACCATCCCTCCACCCCCAATTTAGCACAGCTATGTCTCTGTCCTTGAACGGATGCCATCACTCCACTCACTCAGCGATGTCACACTGACCCAGATGAAAGTTGATTAGAGAAAAAAAATGCAAAGATGTGTAGGGGCAGAGGCCATGCTGGTATTGTTGTGAAAGATGGGTACATGTAAAGACCCATCCTGAAGGAATTACCCATCCATAGTGCAATCTCTCTCGGAACAAAAGTACAAACAATGGGGAAAATGAGAAGTGGTGGGACTCTGAGTTTGTAGGAGGCAATGAAAGCTGACAGATATAAATACACGTTACTAACCCATAGCATAGCTAATGGTACATTTAGAAGGACACATCCATTAGAAGTACCTGGTACATTCAGTACTTTGGTAGAAATCTGACGAGCATTATAAACAGACTGTAGCTGTGCTGTGGCTGGCATGGAATCTGGGAAGAAACTTGTGAACTCTGGAGTAAAGAAACTGGATGAATAAATGAATCTACATTTCAAATGCTGCATGGCTCGATTTAGCTCCAATATTTATCCAAAACTTAAGACACTGAGCCAGATTTACCTCTTTGCTCTGGAAAAAGAGCAAAGCTACCCAGTAATATTTCCTGCTTTTAGTCACATTGGAATGGCGTGATCATCAATCTTCAAATGTGTAAAACGTTATAAAGAGGATGGTGATCAATTGTTCTCACGGCCACCAAGGGAAGGACAAGAAGTAATTGATTTAGTTTACATCAAGGGAGATTTAGGTGGCTATTAATTCTAAGGATAGTTAAGCACTGGAACATGTTACCTCAGGAGATGGGGAATCCCCATCAAAGAACAGGTTAGACAAACACCTGTCAGCAATTCTGCTCAGCCAGGGAGGGGGGCAGGTTGGACTCGATGAGCTCTTGAGGTCCCTTCCAGCCCTACATTTCTATGATCGTGATAAAAGTTTTTCTCATGATGTGTCAGTATTTCCATTTCAGAATAAAAACAGGCAGTAGTGAGGCTTGCAAACCATAAAAAGGAAAAAACAAGAGTTAATTAATTTGAACCTCTAAGATGAGTTCACTTTGACTTTTGTGCAAAGGTTCAAGACAGTTCTTGGTTCATCTGATCCCCAGTTGTATACACTGGCAGAAATATTAACTATAATCCAAGCACTTAAAGGGACAAAAGATGGCCAATTTACACAATAAGTTAGCAGTTTTTTCAGCTGCTTCCCAGTCCCTCTGCCATTTTCAGTGGTGTTTCAACCATTTTCCTATTTATTAAAAAAATTCTCTCTGATGCTGTGTGAAGCTCACACAAAGCACAGGGGAAACTGACTCACGTGAAATGGACTATGCTTCTCCACTGGTGGAAATGGAAGGCCCTCCACTGAGTTCTATGGAGACTCACCGATTTACATCAGCTAAGGATCTGGCCTATAGTCTCCCCCCACCTCCTACACACACCCAAATCTCTATCAATTATAGCAGTCTTGGGTTTTGCTTGTAGCACTAGCAGATGAGACATTTCGAGACAGACGTGTGGTTTTTAACATGACATAACGGTACATAACAGCAACACAGACGAGTGGTGCAGATATCTCTCTGTTTGACAGAGCTCTGCATGCCCCCTTTCCCACTATTAATATCACGTCCATGCCTTCGGTGTTCTGCGTTCCTTCACCTGCTTCCCAGTCCAGTTATGCACCTGCAGCCACATTAACATCCACCATGCACACTGAAACCATGACTTCCTCTCCAGTACGAGGAGGGAGAGAAATTCATCCCTGGGGGAACCACCTGTGGTTTAGTTTAGCAATCTAGCCAACAACGGGTATTTGGAACCAGAGCATCTAGGGTCAGAGTGTGCCTGGGCGAGGGCAGGACCGGCACTAGGGATTTGAGCGCCCTAGGCGGAAGGCAATTTCGCCACCCTGCATGCTGGTTCTGCGGCTCCGGTGGAGCTGCCGCAGTGATGCCTGCGGGCAGTCCACCAGAGCCGTGCGAGCTGTGGCACGACTGTGGCAGCTCCACCGGAGCCGCGGAGCACCTGACCCTCTGCAGGCACCACTGCGGCAGCTCCACCAGAGCCGCCTGCCACCCCCTCCAGCAAAACGGCACCCACCATTTATTCTGGCGCCCTCGGCGATTGCCTAGGCTGCCTAAATGCTAGCGCCGACCCTGGGCGAGGGATGCTGCAGAAAGTGCCCCAGTCAAGAGCCAGCCCCATGATGCTCTTGCTCAGGGCCAGAGAAACAGTGGGAACGGCTCTCTAGGCCAGTGGTTAGGGCACTCAGCTGGGATGTGGAAGAGCCAGGTTCCAGTGCCTGCTTATTGGGATGGCTTCAGCAGGAGAGACAGAGCCCTGCCTTGGCATAGCCCAGTGGCTTGGGCACTCTCTCAGGAGAACGGTCTCTGACATTCAAATCCTCCCACCTCATCAGGCATAGGAGGAAAGTAAGCCCAGCACCCCCAGAATTTGTCCCCATGGTTTGCACTATCCAGTTCTGTGGAGCCCCCCCTGCTGCAGCTTCCAGCCCCAGGGCTGAGCCCTGCCTTCCAGAGCAGCCCGCCCAGTGCAGTGTCACCCCATCGCTGAGAGGGGATGTGGGCTGCTGGAAGTGGGGAGAGGCCAAGCAGGCCCTGGGGGGAGCCCACATGTAGAAGCCAGCCCTAGAGCATCGGCAAAGAGAAGCAATGATGGCTGCCCCACTGCCCACTCAGGTTTGGCCCCTTGGTGGGGACAGGGGGCAGCAGGGCCAAAGCCGAGTGAGAAGTTTTGCAAAGGGGTGCCTGCAGGTCACAGTGCTACTCACTGAATTTTGGTCCTGTAGCCCATCAACCCTGGTGAAGGGCTGGCAAGGCTAAACCTGAGTGGGCATGGGGGTGGTTGGCACCATTTCTCCTTGCTGCTGCCACTGGTACGTGTTGTGTGTACCATGCGTATGGCTGTGGGGGTCACTGGACTGAATCCAGGTCTCCCCACCCCCAGCACATGCTCATTGGTGGACATCAGCACCGAGACTCTGATGGCGGAAAGGTCGCCTGCCGGGCGATGGGCACCTCCAGGGAGGCAACAGCTCAGCAGGGAGTTTGAGGATCTCAGAGGCACCTAACGTGTTAGATTTGGGCAGATAGGGTTCAATCCACAAAGGGACTCTGGCCCCAAAGGTACTGCAGCCCTTGAAAGGGTTTTCTTCCCCCTTCGTGCTCCTGGCCCCCTTCTCTGGCCAGTGGGTACAGCGGAGGCACGGCAAGGCTCCACTCCCTCCTCACCCATTGGCTCATGGAGGGGAGAGTATGTGAAGAGCAGGGGAGCTCCACACCAGACCCAGAACAGAGCTGGGTCGAACTAGGCTGAGCAGCAGAGGGGAGATCAGCAGAGCAAAGATAAGGGCATGACCAGGCACAGGAGCCGCTGTGTGGTCGTCGTAACACTGGCCCTGCAGAGCTGTTTTGAACTTTGGTTACAGAAGGCCTGGATTCAATATCCCCTATTTTTCCCACTGCTCCTCTGTCACCAGCCTGCTGGCTTTGACTCCGCTGACAGGGGAGTGAGCCCTTCCCAGGCGGTTCTCCCATGGGAGAGCCCGGGTCATGCTCTAGCATCTGATTTGTCTTCTCATTTTGGATGAGGGCTTGAGTTTGCATTGGGCATTTGCTCTTCCAGAGCAGCTCCTGCTCGGTTATTTGTGTCATGGTGAATATATGTAAAATGCTCATGCTCCACACTGCTAGCGGTAAAAACACTGCTGAACCTCGCCTCTACCACTATGTCCGTCTCATTGTATGCTAAGCAGTTGCTAAATAAAGAAACATAAGCAGAAGGGGAAATAAGTCCTGCTTTCAAGTGAGATTTTCATAAGCTGATCCGTCACTTGAAATGGACACTTGCTTTTCTTTCTTGTCTCACCTTTCTCCCCAAGGAGAGGGATCCTTGTGATCTTAAATAAATAAATAAACCCCACAGGATAACCAGGATAAAGAGAGCTCCTTTGTAGTAGACGCTGAAACTGTTCAAACAAGAGATCCTGGGCTGCTTCCACTCTGTGACTGTCTTCAGGATGATTATCATCGTGTATTTCAGGGGCATCGGTCACGGCACAGGACTGTGTTGCGCTAGGCACTGTACAAACACAGAATAAAGACAGCCCCTTCCCCAACGCACTTACAGACTAAGGATACCATTGGGCCTGCCCAGGGTTGGGACTTTGTTATGGAGTGGACACACCCAGCTGGTTTGATGTTGCCTGAACCATTTTTTTTAAGTGCAAAGAGAGGAAGAGCAGAAGTGGGGAGGGTTATGAGGAATCATCTATATTTGTGTGCAGAGAGCAAAGCTGAAGTTGCCCTCCCCCTAGTATCCAGGAGACATGGTGGTAGTTCCTGAGCTCACGGCCAGCGCAGTAGGGAATTAGGAAGCATGGCTCCTTCTCATCTACTTGTCTATGCCGAGTGGCCACACAAGGGCCATCACATGCTGGTTTTAACTTCCAGCACCCCTAGAATGCAGGTCAGTTTCACTAGACCCGATGGGCACCCTAAAAAGGTCCTTGACTGACTGACAAAACGGGAAAATGAGGAGTACCTCGTAGAGCCAAGCTGACTGCTGCTGTGAATGGCTGCTCTGACTTCACCCATGAGGCTGGCTCATGTACTGCATTGAGTATTGGCATGGCATAGGAAACAACTCCCATTACCAAGTTCCGAGGGTACTTTTAAGCAGCTCTGACAATGTCCTGACTTTGAATTCCATGTGATTTTCATTTTAGAGCTTGCTCATGTTAATAATAGGGACTCAGCAATGTATGTTCTCATTGTGAATGAAAATCTGTTTTCTAAATAACCAATCAAGCAGCACACTGTAGCCTGAAGCAGCATTTTAACAGAAGTACTCCATGCACCTATTATTAAACATCAGTTCCTCCCAGTCTCATGCTGTTCCCATTAATAGACTTCAGTGACAAATGTCATTTTTCACCAAACTCAGAAAATGAGGAAAATTTGTGATAGACATTGGGTTGCTTTATAAAGCCCATGAATCATGATTTTAAAAAAAAAAAGTCATATCACTACATTCTTTATAATATTACAGGCCAGTGACTTTTCTAGTTATGTATCAATGCATCTGGAGTCACATCTCCTGCCTGATAATTAAGGAAGACAAGAACTCCAGTGATAATGTAGTGTTCTCCAAAACGAGGAGATAACTACACACTAGGAAGTGGAGTAGTGCTTTTTTTTTTTTTTTTTTCCCCAGATTAGACACTGGTTGACCCCATTAACATACCATCACACTCAGTCCTTTGCTCAGGTGGGCGGCTTTATTTATAACAATGAGAAGATAAAAGCAGAGATGACTCTTAACGACATAGGAAGCTAGGGGCTAGCACTAGTGATCCAAGAGTGGGGTCATTTGAGTGATGGCTCCTGACTAACAGACCCCCACAGAAAACTGGTTTCCTTCTGCTGCTTTGTCCTATTAGCCTGAGAGGCCAGCGACTGGATAAATCCCAGCCCTCACAGCGATGGATGACTCAAGAATTTAAGAAGAGGCCTGACCACGCCACCTGCCCTTGGGTGGCCTGGAGCAGTAGCCAATGGGAATTGTTTGCATGCACTCCAGGTGCAGTCCTGTGTTGGGCGTCATACACTGAATGGTGGACACAGTAGCTGAATGGCAGTGCAAGTTATTCTGATTTCCCCCTCTCAGCAGTATCTGGCCTCCTTCTCTACAGAGGCATTTGAAGCTAAAGCATTGCGTTCTGATGCAGGAGATCTAGGTTCAGTTCCCGGTATGATTCCTGGCAGGTCACGTGGGGCTTGATGAAAAGCTGTCAGACTAGGAGCAGCTGGTGCTTAGTGTTTGGCTGGGAACGTGCCTTTGCTCACGATTGTGGGGGCTCAGCTCCAGGCCAAGGAGGACCCACCCAGGTGCATTTGCTGGAGCTGGCATCTCTGGGACATTTCTCTCAGCTGCCATGGGCCAGCTGCCTCTCACATGATGCTTTGTTTAGCTGCACATACTCCCTGAGGGTTGAGCTCTGGCAGGAAAGGAGAGCTCTGGTCATATAGGATATGGAGACAAAGCATGGCTGCACCTCTAAGACACTCAGGCCGGGGTGGGAAGTGTGTCCCGCAAACCAAAGGGGATCATCCCATTAAATGAAAGCCAAGGCCCATGGCCCTCTCTGAAAGGCTAATGGATTTTCTCAGCAGTATTTTTATAGGCTTTATGGAAGATTTACAAATCCAACCGCAGCTGCCAAAGACCTGCTGGCAGGCGAGGTTGCAGGAGACAAGCATATCTGTGTGGCTCTCTATCGCACCACTAGCCTATGTTTGGGCTCCTGTCACATGTATCTGTGTGGTCAGTCTGTGGAGAACAGGCTCAGCATCCAGGCCCATTGTGCAGTCGTTTCTGTATTCAGCTGCTGGCTGAAGGCAACTGATGGCTAAAGCCCAGAGCATGACACCTGTCCGCACTATCTAGGCTGGGCAGGAAGGAACTTTCTCCCCTAAACCCAGGCGTGACTGTGCACCTCCTCTGCAGAGTCTGCTGCAGGACAAAGCCTGGGCTAGATTTGGAGTGACCCATATACCCTGGATAGCTGCCCCAAAGGGTCCATGTAGCAGTGGTGCCTCTGGCCCTGCCTCTAACCACCTCCCATCCTCCTCATGCGGGGCTGCTCTGCAGAGCGGAGCCCCAACGAGCCCCATGCACTTCCACTGCCAGCAGAACCTCAAATGCGCCTGGAGGCAGCTGACTTTGCCCTCACCAAAGAAGGCATAAGAAGCACATTAATGAAAGGAAGAGGTCTGGCCATTGCTCTTGGTGATTAATATTGTCCTTGTCACAGTCACAGGCTGCTTCCACAGACACCCCAATGGGGCTGCACCCTGTCTGGTAAGAGGCCAGCCTCCAAGGGCAGAACATAGCTTCTTTACCATGCTCACTTAATTCTGGGGCTAGGGAGGCTGCCAACTGGGGATGGCCATTTGAGCACCTAACTCCCATTGATTCCAGGGGGAGTTAGGCACCTGAATACCTTTGAGCAGTGGTCCCCAACCTTTTTGTGGCCAGTAGCACATTCATGTTTTCAGAAGAGTGTGGCGAGCGCCAACAGTTTTTCAAGGCTTATTTTGTATTTGTACATTAAATAATATGAAAAACATCGTATTTAATATAACATAATACAGGGGTCGGCAACCTTTCAGACATGGTGTGCCGAGTCTTCATTTATTCACTCTAATTAAAGGTTTCGCGTGCCGGTAATACATTTTAATGTTTTTTAGAAGGCCTCTCTCTACAAGTCTATATATAATATAACAAACTAGTGTTGTATTGTAAAATAAACAAGGTTTTCAAATGTTTAAGAAGCTTCATTTAAAATTAAATTAAAATGTTGATCTTATGCCACCGGCCCACTCAGCCCGCTGCTGGTCTGGGGTTCTGTTCACCTAGGCCGGCAGTGGGCTGAGTGGGGCCTGCGACCGGGACCCCAGCTGGGAAAGGTCTGGCAGCCAGAACCCCAGACCAGCAGCGGGCTGTGTGGGGCTGGCAGCAGGGACCCCAGACCGGCTGTGGGCTGAGCGGCTCAGCCCACTGCTGCTCAGCAGTTCCATCCTCCGGCTCCTGCCAGCCGGGATCCTGGCTGCCAGACCCACTCAGCCCACTGCCGGTCTGGGGTCCCGGCCCTGCCCACATACAGTGGGTACCTACCTTCTCCCTGGTTCTGGCCCATTCTCTTCCTCTCTCTGCACTGAGCTGAGGGTGGGAGTGCACTGAGCACAGGGTTGGGAGTGAAGAGTCTGACCAGGAGCTAGAATGAAGGAGGGGGCTCAGGGTTGGGGCAGGAGGTTTGGATGTGGGGGCACTTACCTGAGCAGCTCCCATTTGGTGTGAGGGGTGCAAGTGGGAATGTGACTCCCGTTTGGTGCTCAGGATGGGGGTGGGGATCTGCGGGGTGCATGGGATGTGGGGAGGTTGGGAATGTGGAGGGCGCAAGAGTCAGGGCAGAGGGCTGGGGGCATGTGAGGGGGTGCAGGTGTCAGGGTAGGGGGGCCAGGTATGTGTGGGGGTGCCAGAGTCAGGGCTGGGGTCATGGGGGGGGTGAAGGAGTCAGAGGGCTGGGTGGTACAGGGCTCAGGGCAGAGGACTGGGTGACTGCCCCCCCCCAGAACCCCCAACCCCCCACCGCTCCTTGTCCCGACTACCCCCTCCTGGGACCCCACCCCCTTTCTAAGCCTCCCTGCCCCTTGTCCCCTGACTGCCCCTCTAGGATCCTACCCCCTACCTCTCCCCTGACTGCCCCAACCCTAATCCACACCCCTGCACCCAGACAGACCCCCTGGACTCCCATGCCTTTCTAATCGCTCCCCGCCCCCCTACAGGACCCCCAGAACTCTGGACCCATACAACCCCCCCTGCTCCCTACCTGCCCCAACCCCTCTCCACACCCCTGCCTCCTGACAGCACCCCCAGAACTCCTGACTCATCCAACCCCCCCAGCTCCTTGTCCCCTGACCACCCCCTCCAGAGACCCCCCCCACCCTAACTGCTCCCCTAGGACTCTCCTTGTTCCCTGTCCCCTGATTGCCCTGACCCCCTATCCGCCCTTCACCTGACCCCGGGACCCCCATGCCCCATCCAACCCTCCCCTGCTCCCTGACTGCCCCCTCCAGAGACCCCCGCCCCTAACCACCCCCCCGGGATCCCACCCCCACTGCTCCCTGTCCCTTGACTGCCCCCACCCGGCCGCCTTACCATGAGGCTCCCTGCTCATCTGGAGCCCTGCCGCGGCCGCACACGCACCCCAGCCCCGCCCCGCCCCTCAGAGCACTGTGCGCATGGCAGCAGGGCTCTGGATGAGCAGAGACCGTCTTTACCTCCCCACAGAGCCAAGCGCTGCCCCACGGGAGCGCGCAGCCTCAGCCCCCTGAGCGCTGCGGGCACGGCAGCAGGGCTCTGGGGGAAGGCGGGAAAGGGGCTGGCAGCTTGCTGCGCTCGGCCAGCACTCCGACCCGGGACCGCGGACCCCGTGGCTTGCCTCATAGGCAGGATTTTTAATGGCAGGCGGAGTCCCAGCAGGCAGCCGCGTGCCATTAAAAATTGGCTCGCGTGTCATCTTTGGCATGCTTGCCATAGGTTGCCAACCCCTGACATAATATATGAATCCAGAGAGAAGGGAGAAGCCGAAGAGAAGCCGTGAGCACAGAGAACACCAGTGCCTGCAGCCCTGGAGTTCTCTGTGCCCGGCAGGTGCGGGACCATGGCTTCTCTCTGGCTTAAGCCACGGCCCCGCACCTGCCAGGGACAGAGAACACCGGCCCCCACAGCCTGTAGCCCTGGAGTTCTCTGTCCCTGGCAGGTGCAGGGCCGCAGCTTATCTCCCCTGCTGGGCACTAGGCAGGCCCCACGCCTGCTGAGAGCAGAGAACACCATGCTCGCAGCCTGAGTTCTCTGTCCCCAGCAGGCACAGGGCCATGGCTTCTCTCCCCTGCTGGGCACTAGGGGGGTTCACATAACTGCCCCGATGGGCGCCATAGTGCTCACAGGCACCACGTTGGGGACCACGGCCTTTGAGGGTCTGGGCCCAAGTCCCAGGAACTGGGTGAGACAATCAGATCACGAGAGAACGGGCCAGTCTTTGGCTGATAATGAATGGGAGTCTCTAAACCTAGGCTTGACCTGAGGGGAAAGGCTCTTCGTATTAAGCCCCTGAGCCAGACTCTTGGTCTGCCATGGTGCTAGAAAGTTTTAAACTTAATTACAGGGGGGAGGGAGGTTTAGCAAAACCATTAGAACCTTCACTCCTCCACCCCGTTCTTCCTTCCTTGCTTCAGTGCCCCTTGCTTCCGTCAGACTTCACCAAGACCCTGGGGCAATGGGCAGACTGCAGTAGATCAGGTGGTCCCATTCAGAGAAGCACCAAAACGGTGGTGGTTTCAGTAGATTATCCAACACTCCATGGGCTGGAAATCTCGCAGTGACTGGTTTCCAGAGGCTGATTAGAAATGCAGGCGCACCCCCAAACCTAATCGGATTGACTTTGAAATAGAGTTTTAATTCAGTTTGAGTTTGGGGCAAAGAACTGTGATTGATCTAATTGTAACTGAACCTCCCTGCCAATCATATCCGTGAGCAGGCCAACCAGGACATCAGGACAGACCCAGATCCTTCCTGCTTGTAACGAGGAACCCTGCCAAGAGCCTACACATCTCTGTTCCCATTGCACTATTCTGGCAGCAGGCGTGGCTTTGGACAAACATAGGGCAGATATTGAAAAACTGGCCAGGGACTCGTTTTCCACCAAGCTAGCAGCTCTCCCAAGGGGCAGAAGCACCCATGCAGTCGGAGACCCAGGACCTCTGCATAGCTCCTTGGCAGCCTTGCATCTTACTGCCTTATCCTGGACTGAATTTACACTCACATGCTGCTGTTCATACTGCACGTGTGGGTTTGATAGCAGGAAAGTTTAGACTCTCCTGTGTTGGTGCAATGGGAGGCAGTGTTGCTTAGTGGGCAGACTGAACTGGAAGCCAAAAGACCTTGGCTCTGTTCCCAGATCTGCCGTTGTCCTCCTGAGTGACCGTGTGCCTCAGTTTCCCCTCCCACCTTTGGTCTGACTTATGTCTTTAGATTGTAAGTTCTCTGGAGCAGGATGTGTCCCCTGTTGTGTGTACAGCACCCTATGTCCCAGTCTTAGCTGGGGTCCTAGCAGCTATTGTTAGAATAGTTTGAGAACAGTCTTCCTCACTGTCCCATTCCAAAGTGGAGAATTGAGCCCTAGAGCGACTGAGTGCACAGAACATCAGCAAGAGCTGAATGGTGGCTCTCAGGGCCAGACAGATAGCCACAGAGCACTGGGCATGTCCCAGTGGGACGTGCTACCTGGCATCATGGAACTATATCCTGTGCTGGAGCAGGGGGTCTAGCATAGCAAGGCGACAGCCCTGAGGCTGCATAATGTTGATTAAAGGGACTGACTTATCCAGGAGGCAGTTTCACCTCAGGCTACCTCTTCACTACACCAGTGGAGAAGGAGTGTGAGTAGGTGAAATAGAAAACAAATCCTGGATCTGGCACCTGGGAATAACTGCCTGCCCAAGGGAACCAGCCCCAGTGAATTGCCAGGCCATTTGGGGAAATGTTTTACCAAGCGTTACACTTGACAGATCTGGGGGATTTTTCCCAGGGATCTCAGTGAACTAATGGTGCATCTCTAAAGATTGGGACGAGGTCCTTGGGGGGTTTACTTAGTTGCCTGAGTGACCTGGCTTTATCCAGAGAGAATTACTGTCTACTCCCCACCACCACCACCCATGCCGTTCAATAGATCTGCTGAGTGCCTTGATTGGAACTCCATGATGTCCACTGTCCTTCACCCACAGCTCAGCACAGCCACTCTCTGCATCAAGACATGTGGTGCTCTTTGCATTCATAGTCTGGCTTGCAGAAAAACAAGAATTACAGGTGCTCTTCCCTCTTTCTAGAGAGAGAGAAAGATTTCAGTTGCCCTCCCCCGAGTGGGGAAAGGCTATGTACCAAGACATGCCAAAGCACAAGGAACAGGAAGGAGCCTTTATCACCATTCAAGTACCCCAGCATTCAGTCACAGCTGCCTGATGCATCAAGTGTTTAAAACTGCCCCCACACCTCCTCAGGAGCTGTTTGTCTCTGGACTTGGGCTGTTCTGAATGGCCCCAGCCGCTGCTTCCTTTCATTTGGCCTGCCAGGGTTAAATGAGGGCAATTAAGAACATAAAAACAGCCACACTCGGTCAGACCAATGCCCCATCTAGTCTAGTAGCCTGTCTTCTGACAGCAGCCAGTGCCAGACGCTTCAGAGGAAATGAACATCACAGGGCAATCATTGAGTGATCCATCCCGTCACCCATTCCCAGCTTCTGGCAGTCAGGCTAGGGATGCCCAGAGCATGGGGTTGCAGCCCTGACCACCTTACCTAATAGCCATTGGTGGACCTGTCCTCCATGAACTTCTCTAATTCTTTTTTGAACACTCTTATAGTTTTGGCCTTCACAACATGCCCTGGCAATGAGTTCCACAGGTTGGTTGACTGTTGTGAGAAGCAGTACTTCCTTTTGTTTGTTTTAAACCTGCTGCCTCCTAATTTCATTGGGTGACTTCTGATTCCTGTGTTATGAGAAGGGGTAAATAACACTTTCCTCATTGCTTTCCCCACACCAGTATGATTTTATAGCTCTCTGTCATATCCCGCCTTAGTTGTCTCTTTTCTAAGATGACCAGACCCAGTCTTTGTAACCTCTCCTCAGATGGAAGCTGTTCCATCCCCCCAATCACTTTTGTTGCTCTTCTCTGGACTTTCTCCAGTTCTAATGTATCTCTTCTGAGATGTGTAACCAGAGCTGCACACTGTATTCAAGGTGTGGGCACAGCAGGGATTTACATAGTGGCACTATCATTTTTTTGTCTTTTCCCTTTCCTCTGCTGGTGGTGGGCTAGTCACAGGGAACGGATTGGGGAATGAGGCGATCAGGAACTGGAGAGAGCATGCAGTGTCCCTGGAGAATAGTGTCCTCTGCTGTGGATCCAGCTCCAGGGGAGAGAGATGCTAATGGTGATACTGTCACCACCTGGCCCTGCCCTGTTCTCTGGAGAAGCACCAGGCTGTTGTGCTGGGATCCAAGTGCTGTATCCTACACGCTGCTGAGCTCCCTGGCTCGGGGCAGTGACTGGTCATTTTGGTCACTCTCCTTTGGCAGTGGGACAGTGCAGTCCACCTTGACCCTGGAACCAGTTCCTCTGCTCTCCTGAGCCCCCAGCTTCTTAAACTAGAAAGCAGAGAGCCCATGAGGGTGAATGATCTAACTCCGCAGGGACCCATAGCAGTTAGCACAAGGAACACAGGCCTTGCCAAGAACCCCCGTACACACACACACACACACAATACTCAGACAGTACAGGAGAGTTAGAGATCTAGGCAAACAACACCACGCCTGGCTGCAATTCCCCTGCCCTAGGAGTGCTCCCCACTCCTGAGAGTCCTTGGGTTTTGGTTAGTGTTCATGTAGGGAGACAAAGCCCCTCTCCCTCCCCCTTCTCCAGCTGTGCCTTTTCTTCTGGTGGTAAACTGGCCCCTGCACACACAACCCCTCCTGCTGATAAACAGTCTTGGTCACGAGACCCAGTGCGAGGCACAAAACTGGGCTGAGTGTCTCCCTACCATCTCTTCATAGTTATTTCATAAGTCAGTGGCCCCTGGGAGCTGTCTGAGTGACTCTTACTGTGTTTGCTTTCCACTAGGATAGTAACACCCTCTTTCTCCAGCCTTGTTCTACACCATAACCAAGCCACACATATACCAAGGCTAACCGGCTCCAAGCACAGGGCACTGTTATGTTCACTCCATACTTAGAGAGGTTAGATAAGAACAATAAAATACTCTTGCAGCATAACACTGCTTTATTTCTTAGAATTCAGAGCAATACACAAGAACCCAAAACCAGAGAGAGACAAAGCAGGCTGCTCCCTAGGGCAGCAAGGCATAACTCACTCCACATTACTCTAGGCTGGTTCTTTCCATACTCACTCTGATCACAAGCTTCCCTACAGAGCACCCTAGACTGCAAGCAGGGACGAGGAAACCTCCCTACTCAGTATGACAAGTTGCAATTCTGACAGTCCTCAGTGTACCATAGGCCCAAGACATACAGATACAAATGGGAGTTCTAGTCCACAATACAAATTACCATTGTAGGTGATGCTCAAATCAAGTGACACTCATAAGCTGACCCAGACATTCCCCAGACTATCACAGATACTTTGGCAGAGCCTCCTGCCGAGGAAGAGAGACTCTCTTTGAAAGGCGATATGAACAGACTGGAGAGAAGGACTCTCCACAACATCTGATTTACCCATTGTCCTGAAATAAGGTACAACCACCAGGTTGGGGAGAGAGATGAGGACACTGCTTCTGGTCTGAGAGGGTCAGTCTACACAGCAAGCAGCAAGCTTCCCTGCCTGGGCCTACTGACTGGGGCTCACGCTATGGCACCGAGAAGAGACCAGGCTTCAGAGCCCGAGCTCCAGCCTGAGCCACACAACCAACCCAGCTGCCTTTAGTGCCTTAGCTTGAGCTCCATGAACCCGAGCCTGTCGACCCATCTGGGAGGCTTGCTGCCATTGGCTGTGTAGACATGCCCAGAGAGGCCAGTAGTAGCAGGTAGGAACACCCACAGAGCTACATCTCCATATAGGCAATTGCAGCAGTGGAGAACCCGGCTCACAGGAGCACCTGAGACCTTGGAGGAATGGCTGCATATTACACTGCCCCAGCAGGAATGGGCGCCAGCAGTTTGCCAGATTTGTATGCAGGGAGAGCTATTTGCTACAGACCTGCCCTTGGACACAATCCCACATTTTCACAAGAGCTCGTGAAGCAGAGCCAGGGGGAGGAACATCACAAGGACCTGGGTGAGGAGCAGGACGGCTCTTTTAGAGAGAAACCTTCTACACCACCACCCAGGGAGGCCGGGCACATGTCATCACATGGCTCAGCAGCAGCACCAGCCCTGTCCGCAGGCCCCGTCTGTTCCTCAGGAGAAGTGCTGAGCGCCCAGAGGCTATTTCTCTGCCTTTAATTAAGTGCCCCTCTCACAAAGCACAAGAGTAACATTAAGCGCATGAGTCACCATTGCAGAAATACTGCACACCCAGTCAACTCAAGCCATTTATTTGGTCATCTAAATTAGCATGTAGAGGCCTGATTTGCATTTGCACTAGGCTCCCCCACCCCTCTGGCATTATTCCCTCTTTAAGGCCCTGCTGCATGAACACAGAGGTGTAACGAGATCTTAGTCGGACTCAGACTCAGGCCTCAGGAACACAACTTTTGGGCAAAGATCTTCAAAACAGGTGCCCAAAGTTCAGTTCACATCAGACTGAGCTGAGAGCAGTGCCCTTGGACTCAGGAACAGAACCACATGGATGAAACCATGTTCTGCAGCCAAAACATAATGTGCCGTCACTGTATTTTGTGTCCTTCATGTTCTGCTCCTCAAAGGTTTTTTTTAAATTCTTTCAAAAGAATTAGTAGGGAATCATCAAACCACACAGGCAGAGCTATACCTGGCCATGCATTCTGCTTGTCTTCAGCTGTCCTTCCGTGACATTTCCTTGCCCAGTTCTTGTTCAAAGAAAGCCTGTCATTAGGAGTCTCTGAGCATACAGATCCTCTGCTTTATTGTTTGACCCTCAGGTTGAGCCACGTCACAAGATTTCCCCTTTATAGAATCCCTTAAACATGTTGAATAAATAAAATCATTGTGATTCATGACTCTGCACAACTTATTCTCCATCATTACCACTCTAGGCTAGAAGGAGTGTGCCACGGTAACTGGTTCTGAGTACTGCTGTTCTGGTGCAGTTCAGTACATCAGTGAGCTGAGCAGGTCACACACACACACACAATCAGCAGGTAGCTGTTGGCTCGATTTAATGCTTCACTGGAAAAAAGTATGATTAAAAACACTTCTAAATTTCCAGACAAAGTGAGACGAGAGATTCTTGGCAGCCTTAAGGTCTATAAGCCTTAAGTCTATAAGGTGCCACAGGTTTCTTTGCTGCTTTTACAGATCCAGACTAACACGGCTACCCCTCTGATACTTGGCAGCCTTATTATTGGTAACACGCTTCTATCATCTAGTGGTGTGCAGTGGATTAAAGTTAAGGGCAAAACTCCAATGGACTTCAAGGCGGATGGGGTTTCACTCCAGACATCTCCTACAGCTAGGTGTTCTTAACATATCCCTCACTGGTGTATCTGAGTCCAGCCAAAATACTTCCAAAGGGATTTCATTCAAACCCTGCCCTGGCCTGGAAGCAATGGGCTCGCACTCAGACAAGCGCTGTTTGGAATCGAAAGGATCGAGTTTAGAAGAGGATTCTTGCCTGCCTGGAGTCTCAGCAAACAGATGTGGAGTGGCACCTGTTCTGGGGATGGGTGCAGAGGTGGGGGCAGTTACTCCTATGGCTGAATTGGAGGAGTCTGTCCTATGGCTCTGCAAGGGGTAGGATTCAGGGCAGTTCTGTGTTCTACAGGAGGGCAGCAGGCTAGAGAATCACAGCAGTCCCGTCTGGCCTGGCAGTCTGTGTATTCCATTAATAGCTTGGTCATTTCAGATCTCAGTCTTGAGCAGGGAAGCACCAAAACACCAGCCCTTTCAGACTTGCTGAGAGACTGGAGGTTCTATGCTCCCACACCCTGTTAGACAGAAGTGGCAATGGCCAGCCCCCAGCAGACTGCAGATCAGCCACACAAACATCACTAGCTCTTGCTTGTCCTGCACACGAGGACTAGAAATGAAAGCGCACCCAGCTAGCCCAGCCCAGCGGCAGAGGGAGACGATGTGTTTTGTTAGGATAATCTGAGGTAAGAGGGTCAGGGCAGAACCATTTGGCATTTGACTCTCCCTAGCAAGGATAAGTCCTCAGCAGTGGGGTAAAGCCCTCAACCCACTCTGCCATGTTTGTGGGTAGAGGTCCACTCTGGGGAGCCTTCAGTCCCTGCTGTTGCACACAGCTTGTTTCTCTCTCTCTCTCTCAAATGGTTGGCCCGTTTGCCCCTTTCCAAGCAAAGTATTTCTGCTGTCACAGTAAGTACTAGGACCACGAGACAGCCAGAATATTCCTAACAGGTGCACCTGGACTGACTTCTAATACAAAGAAACAGGTTGAGCTAATGAGCACTTGAGGATTTAGTTGAAGTTATCTATCTTCTGGGAGTATTTTATTTCCTAACCATGCAAAGGGCCTAATTCTGCTCTCAGCTACAGCCATTCCTGCAATGGGTAACACTGGTGCAGCAGAGAGCAGTGTTGTCTCTTCTGTAAGCATGCGGACATATGTCAAGGTTTGTGTGTTTGTTTTCACATGAACCCCAGGGGAGGGACTGTTCTGTTGGACCCATTCATGTTGCACCACTTAGCTCAGACAGAGGAATGGCCACAGAACATCACTGGAGCTGTTGTCTGGCCAGAGACAAGACTGGAGGTGTGTTGTGATAATTGGGCCTACAGGTGTACCCTAATTATGAGCTCAGCTGTGAAAAGTGGGGTAAAGTTCATAAAAATGTCACAATAACTTGTAACAACAAACTCTGCTGGGAAAAGGTGCAACATGGAAACAAAGAGGCCTCCTGACATCACTCCTGGACTATGTTAAGATCTTGCCTGGCACATTAGAAAAGCGTGGGACTGGAAATCAGTGAACTAAACTTCGAGGGAGAGGTATAGCTCCGTGGTTTGACCATTGGCCTGCTAAACCCAGGGTTGTAAACTCAATCCTTGAGGGAGCCACTTAGGGATCTGGGGCAAAATCAGTACTTGGTCCTGCTAATGAAGGCAGGGGGCTGGACTCAATGACCTTTCGAGGTCCCTTCCAGTTCTAGGAGATGGGTATATCTCCATTGTTTAAGTGTGTCGAAAATGAGGCCTAATGGGTGAACAAAATAATGAGAGTTCTGTCCATCACTCTCTTTTGGGGTCCTGAAAAGACTTGGGGCAGGGGGAAACCCAGAGGCTGGAAGCCAGCCCCTGTGGGCTGAGAGATGGGGGGACCATGACAGCTGCAACCCCTGCCATCTCCTGGGACCCACCATTAAATGGCTGGACCTCCATCATCCTGATCCTGAAAAATGTCCTGACAAGACCCAGCCAAAGAGAGTGACCCAACTGACATCACCTCTGCCAGCTTCCGCTAAATTTCAGCCACCACCTTTTCCTTCCCCGCATTGTCTTTTCTTTCATGTCTCTTCTTTTGCCGGTGTATCATGCCCCTCCAGTCTGTCTAATAAGCGTCTGGCTTAGCCAACCAAGACTGTACATTGTGCAGAGTTGCTGTGAGCCTGTGGCCCCAGAGGCAGACACAGGCGATGCCCTAAACAATACAAGTTGACCAGGTCTTGGAGTGGCTGATCAAACCCAGTGCTGTGCTCGTGTTTCTCCAGCAGTGAGGCTGCAAATAAGTCAACCCCAGTCTTGGTCAGGAGTCCCAGTGCGAGGCACAAGACTGGGCTGAGTGTCTCACTAACGTCTCTTCATAGCCCTTTCACAAGTCAGTGGCCCCTGGGAGACTCTGACTGTGTTTGCTTTTTTAGACAACCTGCATTTTCTATCTTTGCTGTTCTTCGCTCCCCTCGGGGGGAGGGGGGGGTGTTAGTCTGTTCCCCCTTTCCTAAAATACCAACCAACAAACACCTGAACCCATCTCAACTCACTCTCCTTTCCTACCCCCACCCCCAAAACACTCAGCTATTACCATCTTTAATAACAATTAGAAGACTGTCATATAGAGGAGGAGTTCATCCCAAAACCCCTCTCTTCAGTCAGCGGGGAAGGAAGCCAGGGATATTGAAATTAAAGCCTTACGTAACACTTTGCAGTTCAAAAGCATTGTCTGTTTTCCTTCTTTTCTGTATCTTTAATAAAAGATATTAAATACAGAAATTAATTATGTGTTTGCCCTGGTGCTAAGCAGGCAAGGTCTCTGCATGCCATATTCCACACCTCATTTAACGTCAGACAGTGTAGTGGGAAAGTCTGACCACTGGGCCAACTGGTCTCCAGCTCTGGCCTCACAGATTCTGCCAATCTAGTCAACCCAGAGGGAGACCCACTGGGGCCTCAGTCACCCCCTCATGCACCAATTGCTTCCCCAGAGCTCATGACTTCAAAGGGGGTGGGGTGGAGGGGCAGAGATCAGCAGGACCCAGGCCCATCTGCTCCACCAGGTCTTGAGCCAGGGCCCATGTCATTTCTCAGAGCATCCAGGCCAGGTACTGAACTACCCCAAATTGTTACCCCCAGGTCACTTTCTACCCGTCTGGAGCGCCTCAGTTTGGGGCATGGCTTAACAGACTCTCCTCAGTCTCTCTGTGTCCAGGTCAGTTATCCAGCCTCTCTCAGGGCTTCCAGGAGCAGCCTTTACAAAGCCATTGCTACTCCCTCCACCACTCTCAGCACCAGCCTGACTTCACAGAGCCAGCTGCAGCTCATTGCCCCTTCTCCTGGGCTACCAGAGTCCTTTTAAATTGTTCCTCCTCCATTGGGAACATATCCTGCACCTGTGGAGGGGCAGGGCCTCCCTAGCCCAGTATTGCTCTGCTCCCAGCCCTGGTCCAGCATGGGGCCTACAGACCCCATCACAGACATGGCCAGGTCACATTAACACCTTTAGCTCTTGTGCCAATATGGTCCATCAAAATTAAAACAACAGGCACCCAAACCCAACTCCCCTGGGCAATGCAGCTCCACAGCCAGATGATTTTTAATGGTGAACTGACTTGAAAGGTTTTGTTGCAGTTCAGCAAACTGAGATCCAAGTCAGCCTAACAGGGGAAAAAATATTTCATTTCCATTCCCAACAGAAGAGTGAAAAAATTCAGTTAAAATGAAATTTTGTTGTGGAAATTTCAAATTTGCAAAAACCAAACATTCTGCCGAAAAAACATTTTGGTGGAAAATTCCCAGGCAGCATTGCTCTGAAGAAAATAGGTTCAAACCCCTCTAGTAACATGAGATGTGTCAGTTTTAAAGGGGTGCATCAATATGGGACTTGTACTCTGACCAGACTCAGATATTTGGGGTGAGATTTCCCAGTAAGGGAAGAATGTAATGGCCAAGGGGAGAAGGAGTCTCTCGCCCTCTCTAGTACCTAGTCCATGTTAGGGGTTTACAAGCCTCTCTCTGCTTCTAGCTACCAGAGTTAGTCCCCTGGCTTATGCCACAGCCTCCAATGCTACTTAGCTGCGAAGTCCTGGAACTCAAACCCACTAAGAATCCAGGTGGAACTGGTCATGGATATACCCACACCTAGATCTGGAACAATCAATGAGACACCACATGACAGAGTGGGAATGCCCCATCTTGCCAGAGGAATGGCGCTGAAAGAGCAGTGTGCTACAAATGCAGCAAAGTGTCCACCTGAGGTTGCACAGATGTTTATGGAGGGAGCTCCGCCTTTGCGAAAGCAGAGCCTCTGCGAGAGGAATGGACCCCCAGGAGAGCCACAAGGCCAGGGAAGGTCCTCTTCCAGGTAGGCAGCATTGGGCCATGAAAACACAATGCAGTTCCTTTGGATCTAGAAGTGTCTTCTTGTTTAAATAGCACAGTGATCCATATCCCCAGCCAATTTGTTGTTCTTGTTCTTGTTTTCAGCCAATGGCCCTAAATTAATAATGTCCAAAATCTCTCGCTTTTTTAAAAAATGAATCCCTCGCCCAGAGTTAGTTAAATACATCAGGCCAAATTCTGTCTGGACTTAGGGCTTGTCTAGATAAACAGCTAATTCGTGGCAAGCCGAGGTGTAAATCTACCAGCACTAGTCTGCTGCACACTGAGCACCCATGTGGATGTTCCCTCGTACACTTTAATCCACTCCCATTTCTAAGCAGGACAGATCAAAACTAACTACAGAACTTTTCGTACGTGGCAGCAAGGCCCACAGAGACACTTAGGGATGTCTACCCAGCCAGCCAGAGTCAGCCTCCAAGCCCAGAGTGACACACTCGGGCTTGGGCTACGGCTCTAAGAATAGCTGTGTGGACACAGTGGCCCGGGCTGGGGCCTGGGCTCTGGAGTCTAGAGGGAGGGTGGGCTACAGAGCCCAAGCTGCAGGCCAAGTTTCAACCTCAAAGTGCTGTCTGCACAACTACATTTACCACGGTAGCACAAGCCTGAGTCCCTCGACCCAGGCTCGCTGCTGCGGTGGGCTGCCACTAGCTGTATAATAACAGACCTTCCCTTACTGTGCAGCAGGCCAGGGAGAGGTAGTCACGCCCCATCTGGCCAGGCACTAACTGTGTGTACAGGGAAGTCTCAGCCCCTCATGCAGCAAGGCACGTAAATGGGGCCTGACCTTAAACATGGCCGTACCTCTACTGACTTTCAGGGAGTTACCCATATTACAGTTGGGCACGTGCGTTAGTAACTGCCTGACTTGGGGTCCATCACCCCCTCTCCCCTGTTCTATTAACACCTCAGGGATGGCACAGAATGTAAGGTAGGGGCCTACATACTTGCCTCATCCCTCAGTTGGGTTTCTGCCATTGTTCCAAGCAGGAACAAATATTTCCAACTGTGCGAATAAATACCCAGGGTTCCAGGTGGGCTGCCCATGTTGCTGCAACTCAACAGCTATTGGTATCTGAGTGAGCTGGATTAAAGCTAGCTCAGGAATGTCTACATGTGCTGCAGCCCCAATTGCAGTGCACAAATAATATGAAATTAGCCACAGTGCAGTGGAATATATGTTACTGCCAGCAACAGCGAACGAAAAGAGGCAAGACATCAATTAAAGTGTCAGTTAGTATCAGGTGCTCTTTTTGACGTAAAACAATCCTGCCATAAGAGTTCTGCTGTTATGACCAACATGCAGCAGTGGAATGAACAGAGCTGAAGACAAGTCCCTTGCTCTGAACACGTCCTCCCAACTGGGCCTTTTATGTTGTGTGACCTATGAACTCTTGGAAACAGACATATTGTCCACTGGCATCCGGGGAGATAACATAGTTGAAAGATTTCAGACCAACAATGGTTAGATGTTCCTACAAAAGCAAACCCACCCGTTTCGCCAAGCTCCAAGTATAAAAGCAGATTTGATGTAGTGCTGTTATTGCTAAATGACCTTTAAATAGAAAATAGAAGTGACTTTTCCAAGTCATTTGTAGTCCCAATAAAGTGAATGGAACTGAGATGAATGATCAGTAACTGGAGATTGATTTTTGCACTAAGTAAACCTAACTGGATGATGAAAACTGCCAAATGAAAAGGAAAATGGATTATCAGGGAGTCTGACAGGAACAAGACAATGCCAAGAAAACAAATGAAATGTAATAACAGAATCAGTTTTGCTGAGATGCTTCAGTCTCTGCCAAAACAAGTTTATTGTGTTTGGCACGGGGGTTGGTGGGGGGCGGGAGAGTGTGCGTGTGTGTGTTGAGGTTATATCCTCTTTAACTGTTCTCTCATGAATTTACCCTAAGTGGTACATGGCTAGTAAGCTGTCTTGCTTGGAAACAAGGGTGCAGATTTAAACCCAAGGAGACGGCTTTCAACCTGAAAATATTACTGAAATCTCAGAGTTCACTCCTAGGTAGAGTGAACTGAAATCACCCTTTTTTAATGACCCCTCTCCTCCTTGCAGCCAGAGAAGAAGTCCTGGAGATCCTCAAGGACAGAGCTGCTCGGAGGTTCACAGATCAGGAAATCTGGCTGGTTGGCCACAATAATATATACCCCATTAGTATCCATATGACTGGGTGAGAACGAAGCTGCTTGCCCACAGATCCCTGGAACTCCTTGCACTGGGCACTTTGCTAGTGCATCCGCCGTAGGTGCCTGTGAACCTCTCTAGCTGGTCCAGCCTGGCCTGAGTAATGAGCATGTAACAGCTTTTCCTGTTCATTACTTATGTGCACCCCAGAGGAAGGGCCAGATGCTGGGCCCCTGCGTGCCAGCGATGGCCACACCACTGTTCAGGAAGCTCATTTGCTCAACGCTTGCAATTATTTGGACACTGCCCAACTTTACCACTCGAGCATGAAGTCTTGTCACCAAACTGGCAGCTGGACTTTCCAGCATCCCGTGCTGAACTCGATTGCCCTGGCAGGGTGGCTGCATCCCCTCACGACAGGCTGACTCAAAGGAAGCAACCAGAGGATGAATCACTCAAGTTTGTTCTGGAGCGAGGATCCCACCTCCAGCGAAGGGCTGACCCTGTTTACACAGAGCAATGCCATCACTGATCCCCTTCTCCCACCCCATACACATCAATAGCGGACTCTCAGAATTAACAATCCTTACTTGTGCCAGATAAAGTGGGTTTTGCATTCTGATGTTCTGATTAGACTCTAGCAATATTTCAACGGGATGGAAACACTTAATAGATCTTAAATACTTAAGTATTATGTCTTTATTCTTCCCATGTCTCTCAAAAGAACCGTGTATGATTATCTTTGGATGAAGATACACATGGCTTATAAGATAACACCAAATATGGGTATATTCCAAACAAAGTTATACCATGAAAAGTGCTTTCTCCTCTGCTGCAGACTGTGCCAAACTGCCCAAGGGAGGGAGATGGGGAGCAGCAGCAGCAGCCCAAAGCTGCCAGCAGGAGGGCGGGTGAGGAAACTGCTACCAACGCTGAGGGCAGGAAGAGGCAGCAGGAGCAATGCAGGCTACGGAGGAGCTGAAACTACTGGCATCAACCAGGGAAAGGAAAGCCCCCCGCCACAGCCGGAGATTGTGCCATGCTTTATAAATACACCAAGGCTGAGATTTCAAAGACTCCCCAAAGAGCTAGGAGCTCAGTTCAATGGGATGCAAGTGCCCAACTCCCCTAGGCTCCATTGAAAATTCTAACCTAAGTTTTTAGAGCCAGATTTGAAGACTTTGTCTAGACTTTGAAGATCTTACGAAATAATATTCATTAATCCTCTCAAGAACCCAGTGTTCTTTGCTGTCTGGTTCTCAAATGGATACAACATGTACACTACAAGGAGGGCCATACATGAAACCAAACTGTGTTTCACAGTTAAGTCATTCTAATTATGAGGAGTAAGTGTGATAGCTGCTAAAAGGCAAAGGCAACGTCACTTGTGTTAATGTTAAGGGATATGTGTTCCAAATGTTACACACAGTGGGGGCAATAAAAGAGAAAATATTTATTTATACACGGGGCTTCTGTTCTGGGGGGGGTGTTAATTTCTCAGGGTTTATTTTTAGCAATTTTTGAGTTCACAAGTGTTAAAGCACACTAGGGAATGTTTGGTGCACACCAGCAGGGTCTATATGGGCCAATTAATGAACAAAATGATAGTGCACTTTAAAAAGCATACCCCCATAGTATGCATTATTGCTCCATGTAGACAAGGCCTTAGTTAGACACATGCCAGGGTGCAGAGACATGGCCTAGATAAACTGCACTGGGAAAGGAATGAAGTCACACGAAATGAATAATCATTTCTGGCATTTTTCCAGTGTTTATTAGATTAACACCAATTTGATTTTATATCACGGAAGTTTTATGAGTGTGTTTCAGTTCAAACTATAAATCAGAAGCCCTATTTATACATAATCATTTGAACAAAGTATTACAAAATATTTTGTGAAGAAACTTAATGTGAAGAAATTTAAGTGGCTACATTAAGTTCCTGATAGCAACTCGTATTCTGTAGAGAGAAACAGCAAGTGGTAAAGATTCACATAACTATTATTATACTGTATGCTTATAATATTGTAAACGCAATGTGCTGCATATAAAATACACTGTTCTCTTTTTTTTGGGTAAGGAAATGATTTTTCATAAAATTCTCATTTTCTGCCTAGTAAAGTTGTGTGAATAATTGGTTTTGGTTCATTGGCACTATTGAAAAAAAGTTTCGTCTCCCCCAAACAATTTTTTTTTAATTTTGAAAAGTTGAAAAAACATTTAATTTTTGAGCTTTAACTTTTTTTATTTTTTAAATAAAATTTAAGTAAATTTCAAAATGAAATGTCATTTCTAATTTAAAAACTCCTAATATTTCATTATGAAATTGATTTTTTTAACTGAAACCATTTGATGAATTCAACACACATTTGCAAAATGTATGAGTCAATCTAAATTTGCATTTGTTGGCAAAAAATAAAGTTAGCTGAATAATTTCCTCTGGCTCCAGCACCTAGTCACATTAACAATAATGACTGAGGGCTTGTCTACATCACAAAGTTGCAGCGCTGGTGAGGAGGTTACAGCGCTGCAACTTAGGAGGTGTACACATCTGCAGGGCATCACCAGCACTGCAACTCCCTGTTTGCAGCGCTGGCCGTACTCCCGTTTTGTCTCGGGTGTAGAGGATCCAGCGCTGGTGATCCAGCGCTGGTAATCAAGTGTAGACACTTACCAGCGCTTTTCTTGACCTCCGTGGAATAAGCAGGTATCCCAGCATACCTGAGGAAGCCTCTCTGGTAATCAAGCAGGTCTCCTTCCCTGCGGTTTGCTCTCGCGTTCCCCGAACCCCTGTGCAAGCAGGTCTCCTTCCCTGCGGTTTGCAGGGGGGTTCGGGGAACGCGAGAGCAAACCGCGGGGAAGCTGGTCTCCTTCCCCGGTTTGCTCTCGCGTTCCCCGAACCCCCCTTGAAGCCGCCCAACAGCGCTGCAGTGTGGCCACATCTAACACCACTTGCAGCGCTGGTTGCTGTAAGTGTGGCCACTCTGCAGCGCTGGCCCTATACAGCTGTACTAATACAGCTGTAACAACCAGCGCTGCAAAATTGTAGATGTAGACATACCCTCATGACACAAAGGAGCAATGTTTGGAAGCAGAGTCGTACACTCAGTGATACCTGTGGAGTGCAAGTACTTGAACCTGTGCCCTCCTCCATCCACGTTTTAGGCCAGTGTTTCACAAGTGTTGAAGGGCTGGGGGAGAAGGGAAGGGAAGGGAACAGGGTAGACAAACACCTCAGTTGTTCTCCAGAGTCTCAACTTCCTCTCTCTCTCTCTCTCTCTCCCTTTTTTTTTTTTTTTAAATAAACCTCTGATTGTTACGGTTGTGAAGAAAACCTTTGACATGTGATGGGAATGCAGAGGATGGAATGCCATCTGGCAGCCTGCAGAGACAGAAACAATGCCTCGGAGGTATGAAATTCCCCATTCGTTTCAACAGGTGCAAACAGATGTCATTAAGGATATGCCTGCCTTCAAGGGTATGTCTGCACAGGGTTCTTTGATCATGACTGAGTGCCAATTAACTCAAGATCATTAACACATTTGTTAAAGCTACAAACATTTGAAGGGTGTCCAGAAAGTTTGGGGAGCATCCACAGGAGCCCTGACAGACATATTAATGACCTCAGGTTAATTGTAAGGCAAAAATCTCTAGTGTAGACAAGCCCCGAATAGTACTGTTGTTAATTGTTTTGCTGTTCATCAAGTCATGTAATGAAGGAAAGGTGGTAGCATAAGTGTAGATCTTCCTAGATCTAGTCTGGGCCTTCTTCAGGGTCAGCCTTTACAGCCTTCCTCCAAATTCGTGTCCTGTGCACTGGGATCTCTTAGGTTCTCTGAGAATAGGATTAGGAACACGACCCAAGCTACCAACAGTGACTCTGAACCTACACAACTGCGAGTGACTTTTGCACTAGGAGGAACACATGAGAGTATCCGAGAACAAAAGGGACACTAACAGTTTAGCGAGAATGGGGAAATATTGTGGGGGCCAGAGCATCACAGCTCACATATAAGCATCTCAACAACAGGTTCTGACAGGAGCTAAATATCTGGTCCTTGCTGTTGATCAATCAGGTGGAAATGGAGCACCGTTGAAATGAATGGGTTCCTTAAGGGGGCATCCCAGAGGCGACAGAAGCCCAGACACAGCCTTCACGAAGCAGATTTGCAGGCAGTCTGCTGAAGCTCGTCAAAAACTAGGGAATTTTTTTGTCCAACTTTTCGTGAATTTCACCTCCTTTTTTGAACAAAAATTGAAATTTCAAAAAGAAAAATCACAGCTGACCTGAAGAAGAGCTCTGTGTGTGTGTACGCCCAAAACTTGTGCGTGTGTCTCTCTCTCTCACCATATTGAAGGGCATGTTCAGGGGCATTTCCTGTGTAGTTCGCTGCCAACACCCCGTGATCCTTAGCGGAACTCACTGGCCACAGACAGAGGGATAATGTGTAGGGTTGCCAGCCCTCCCGGATTGGCTGGGAGTCTGCTGGAATCAGTATCAATCTCCCAGTGACTATAGAAAGCAATCTAGGAGATTTTAATAGGTACGGTACAGTTAATGACATTATGTTATGTTGGAAAAAAATCTCCCGGAATAGCTTCAGTCAGAGTTGGCAACACTAGTGGATAGACTGTGGGAGTGGGCGCTGTAGAAGCAGGCCCTTGTGTCTAGAGCACCCCCTACATCCAGGCGCAGTGCTGCAGGGCCCTGTCAGGGTAACACTCTCGTCTCACGTGGCCTAGCTCTCGGCTAAGTCCCTGCTCAGTCCATCCATTTCAGGGTTAACAGAAAAGTCCAGAATAAGGAATTTGAAGTTCAACCATCTCAGCATCTCCTCCGGCCTCTGTCTAACAATCGCTGCCATGACCACTTTCCTTGGTCTGGGGAAGGGAATGCAGGCCAGCCTGCTGCACCTTGGTCCAGGTCAGGGCCATGATTCAGAGCAGCCATTAACCCTTCTCAAATCTCTGCTGTGCGCTGAGCAGCCTCCTCCCTCTGTGGGCATTCCAGCCCCTTGTTCTCCTGCATCTGCTTTGGACTGCTGGCTTCCAACTAGTTTATTGGCTGGAGCCTCTCTCCGCAGTCCTGCTGCCTGTAGCCCCTGTTCCCTCACTGCGGCTGTGGGACTGCGGTAGGACCTGGCTCAGCTGGCAGGCAGTTTCTGCATGGCCCCTTTGGTTGCCAAACCCACACAGGGTGGACAGACCCCACAACAAGGAGGGTACCTGCACCGAGCCGCAACCAGGCAGGCTGTGGGCTCCCGTCAATGCTGCTATTTCCTGGGTATGCCGTCCTTGGGGCGGCCAGCTGACTGGGTGCCAGAAACCTTGGGCACAGAGAGATGGGGCTGGAGGACCTGAGCTGCACAGGGCAGCAGGGGGCAATGGAGGCAGTGACTCTGTTGGGATGACACCTTATTCACCACTCTCCCCCCCCAGGCCACCTAAAAATGCATCCCCCGCCGCCCCCTTGCTCTACCTGAAAACTCCTGTCTGCCCCTGGGCAGTTCCCCTGCTTCCATCCCAGCCGTCTGGCTGCTCTTATGTTCTCCTAGGAAAGGGAAGAGTAAGAGGAACAGGCGCCCGAGGGCCACAGCAGCTAAGGGTTCCTGAGCACCAGCAGTCCCCCTGAGGGGTGGGTGAGGGGGACGTTAACTGTGGGGCACTCAGCTGGGAGGGGTCACGTATCAGAGGGGAGGTCCTGCATCAGCAGTCTGGGGAGGAGGTCCGGCATTAGCAAGGGTGACAGCAGCTGTAATTCATCGGTGGAGGGCAGGCAGTATGAACTGATCATCCCCCTTGTCCTGGAGTCCCCTGAGACGCCAAGGATGAGGGCCATCCCCCAAACCTCCCAGCAGCTTGGGCAGGGAGTTAAGCTGAAAGCAGGGAGACCCGTGTTGTGTTGCATGTCATGCCACAAGCAGCACATTACTGTGGTTTAGGTACAAAGCCTATTTGGAAGGGTGTTTTCTGACTGTGTGAAGTGAGTAAGCCAGTGCCACCCATTGGAAGGACCCCTAGGGACCTGTTACAGACTCAGAGTGAGAGTGCTGATTGCTCTGGAAGATCTGTGCTCATGGGCATCCTGTATTGATTCCCCAGGGCTTGGTGCAGAGTAAAGGCTGCAGATACAGTACCCCGTGCAAGGCGGGCTGCAGCTGCTATTCAGGGAATCAGCTGAAAAAGCTGCCAGGGAGAAGGAGGTTGCTGAGTAGCCCAGCACCATGGCCATGGGTTGGGTGGATGGATTTCCTTGCCACGCTTCACCTGCACAGATACATTGGTGCTATGCAAGCAGGGGCGGCTCCAGGCCCCAGCATTCCAAGCGCGTGCTTGGGGGATCATGCCGCAGGGGCACTCTGCCAGTTGCCGGGAGGGCAGCAGGCAGGCCGCCTTTGGCAGCGTGCCTGCGGAAGGTCCGCTGGTCCCGCGGCTTCGGTGGAGCTGCGGGACCAGTGGACCCTCCGCAGGCATGCCTGCGGGAGGTCCACCAGAGCTGCGGGACCAGAGACTGGCAGAGCGCCCCACGCGGCATGCTGCCGTGCTTGGGGCAGCGAAATGTCTAGAGCCACCCCTGTATGCCAGCGATACAGCTGTCTCTCCCTGTCCAATGTTATCTGATGTCTGTGCTTGCTCTGTGGTGTCTCAGAGGGTATCATTGCCAGGGTTATTGTTAAACTATAGCTACGTTTTCCTTCTCTAGTGCAGCTGCCCTGCTTTCAGGAGCTCCAGTTTGCAAAGCTTTCACCTTTGAGGCTAGAATGTGTTATTCTCGGTCCGTGCCAGAAGGGGAATTTGTTTTGGAAAGCTTGAGTAGAAACAGCTTTGCCCCTCTGCCGGCTAAAGGATCACAGAATACAAGGCTGCCATCATTAGAATGATGTTTGTGATCTTTGCAGAAACAGCTGTGGTTCGGAGACAAACAGGGACAGAAAGCTGCAAGGGGGATGGAAAACTGTTCCCTAGGTCAGCCATATGCCTGCCTGTATCCCTGGGAAATGTCCAGTGAGGCTTGACTGAGATGTAAGCCCTTGAAAACCAAACTTCATCCAGGAGCACTAGATCAGGGGTTCTCAAACTGCGGGTCGGGACCCCTCAGGGAGTCACGAGGTTATTATGTGGGGGGGGAGGGGGCGGGGCATGTCACGAGCTGTCAGCCTCCACCCCAAACCCTGCTTCCACTCCAGCATTTATAATGGTGTTAAATATATTAAAACGTGTTTTTAATTTATAAGGGGGGGTTGTCACACTCAGAGGCTTGTTACGTGAAAGGGGTCACTAGTACAAAAGTTTGAGACCCACTGCATTAGATTCTCTGCAAGCCAAATGCTCGTTTCCTGAGCTGGCCTGGAAAGAGTCCAAATGATTCTTGGGAACACAGTCTCTGGCTAAAAGGCTCCATAATTGCCCTTTAGGCACAGGTAATGAGCCCCAGGCTGGAAGCCGGAAGGTTGTGAGTTCTTTCACTAACAGGCCTTTATAATTCAATGCACTTCATAGCCCCTATGGTAGAAAGCCTGGCACCATTGCTCCAGGAGGAAGACAAAGGACTAATGAAGGTACAGAGAGCTTACACAATTTGCCCAAGGTCAGTTAGGAAATTGGCAACAGGGCTAGGAATAGCAATAAGCAGTAAGCAGGGCCGGCTCTAGCCATTTCGCTGCCCCAAGCACGGCGGCACGCCGCGGGGGCGCTCTGCCGCTCGCCAGTCCCGCGGCTCCCGTGGACCTCCCGCAGGCGTCCCTGCAGAGGGTCCGCTGGTCCCGCGGCTCTGGTTGACCTCCCGCAGGCGTGCCTGCGGATGCTTCACCAGAGCCACGGGACCAGTGGACCCTCCGCAGGGACGCCTGCAGGAGGTCCACTGGAGCCGCCTGCCGCCCTCCCGGCAACCGGCAGAGTGCCCCCCGCGGCATGCCGCCCCAAGCACGCGCTTGGCGCACTGGGGTCTGGAGCCGGCCCTGGCAGTAAGGAAGAAGGCCTGTGGCTTAGACACTGGCCCACAGAAAAAAGATAACCCAAGCTCTGAGCTTGGCTCTGCTAAGCCTGGCTCCGCTCTTGGTGCTGCTCACGCGTGACCACTTTTACAAAATGCCATGAAAGCCAAAGGGCCAGAATGCTGTGGACATGCCAGCTCTGGCATGATGAGCCCCAGTTCTTTCAGATGGACTCATTCGGGCAGCAAGAATGGATGGAGTTGGCTGGGAGACAGTGTCACCTGGTGAAGCGAACAAATAACCTAGCTACCAAGGAGGCATCCTGACAGCTGACTAATCCCAGAGGGAGATTGTTTGCTTTGAACCCTGTCAATGGAAAAGCAAACATGAGCCGTCTGTTACTTTATCCAAGCAGATCAGACTCGTTAATTCAGATTTTAAAAACCATAACACTGTCGTGGCACAAAGAAGATAGGGATCTTGAAAGGACTGGCCAAAGATAAACATGCTCTATTTAAATCAGCAGTAAAGAGCGAGAGATGTACTTCAGCTATGGAATTGCAAGACTATTCCAATTCGAGTGCAAAACAGCTTGGGCACAGCCCATGCTCTGGGAGACTGCAGAGGGACCTGGCTTTGCTGTGTGGAAGGGAAACTGCTGCATTATTTAAAAGATTGTCAACAACAAAACGCACCAGAGCTGTATTGGGTTCACATAATACATTGGTGAGCACAAAAATAATCCAGTGGAAAGTCCTTGAGCCATTTGCTTGCGTGGGGTAGTGCAGAGACTACAGTCTCTTGTGCCCATTTGGGACTGAACTGGGGACTGCTGCTGGAGCTAAGAGACCCACCCCAATAACAGGCTGGTCATCAGCTAGCTCTGTCCCAATCATCCCAGAGGAGGACAGGGCATCACAAGGAGTGGGTAGTGCGGCTGGTTTGGCCAGGCTGCAATCCCTCCAATTCTTCGCAGGATGGGCAGGAACAGAGAGTGGAGTCACTCCATTTCTCACGTGGAGACGAGGGGCCTCAGAGATGCTGCTCCTTTCTGCATAGCAGGGCAGAGAGGTGGCAACTGCTGGGGCGGGTGGGAATCAGAATTAACTGCTTTGAAACAGAGCAGACTCATTTGGAGACGGGAACTGATGGACAAGTGGGGCGAATGGCGAGATTGCTGAGGGGTATAATCGCCTGTTGAGAACATTGATTGAATCAGGGGGCAGAGCAGAAGGAAGGGGGCTGGACTGATTGAACTGGGCGGACAACTGACTATTTTGGGGAGCAGAACTCATTGACTTTTGTGGGCAGAATTGACTGGTGGGCAGAACTGATTTGGTGGGGGGACAGACTTGCTGGGAAGGGGCAAAGTGATGTATCTGGGGAGGATGGGATTGACTGACAGAGGAGTGAAGCATGTCAAAGGACAGCAGATATGTCTGGGGGAGGCAGGTAGTGGAAGTGCAGGTATTTTACAGTGAGTAGGGGCAACGTTCAAGGCCCGCTCCTCACTTTTCCTCCAGACCATACAAGGCATGAACAGCAGGCGTCTATTTAGATGCCTAAATATGGATTTAGGAGCCTAACATTCGGCACTCAGCAATCTCAGTGTGATTGTTACTGATCTGAGCTCGGACTGCAGATTCTCTGAATTGAGCCGCACTGGCTGGGTACTCCAGCTCTAGAATTTTCGCTTGGAAACCCTGGAATGTCCTGTTGCCTTCCATGCACAGATCATGGAATCCTAGAATCACAGGATATCACGGTTGGAAGGGACCTCAGGAGATCATCTAGTCCAACCCCCTGCTCAAAGCAGGACTAACACCAACTAAATCATCCCAGCCAGGGCTTTGTCAAGCTGGGCCTTAAAAACCTCTGAGGATGGAGATGTCACTACTTCCCGAGGTAACCCATTCCAGTGCTTCACCACCCTCCAAGTGAAATTTGTTTTCCTAATATCCAACCTAGACCTCCCGCACTGAAACTTGAGACCATTGCTCCTTGTTCTACCATCTGCCACCACTGAGAACAGCCGAGCTCCATCCTCTTTGGAATCCCCCTTCAGGTAGTTGAAGGTTGCTATCAAATCCCCCCTCATTCTTCTGAAGACTAAATAAGCCCAGTTCCCTGAGCCTCTCCTCATAAATCATGTGCCTCAGCCCCCTCATCATTTTTATTGCCTTCCGCTGGACTCTCTCCAATTTGTCCACATCCTTTTTGTAGTGTGGGGCCCAAAACTGGACACAGTACTCCAGATGTGGCCTCACCAGTGCCAAATAGAGGGATATAATCACTTCCCTCAATCTGCTGGCAATGCTCCTACTAATGCAGCCCAATATGCCATTAGCCTTCTTGGCAACAAGGGCACACTGCTGGCTCATATCCAGCTTCTCATCCACTGAAATCCCCAAGTCCTTTTCTGCAGACCTGCTGTTTAGCCTGTCAGTCCCCAGCTTGTAGCGATGCATGGGATTCCTCTGTCCTAAGTGCAGGACTCTGCACTTGTCCTTGTTGAACCTCATCAGATTTCTTTAGCCCAATCCTCTAATTTGTCTAGGTCACTCTGGACCCTATCTCTATCCTCTAGCATATCTACCTCTCGCCCCAGCTTAGTGTCATCCGTGAAATTGCTGAGGGTGCAGTTAATCCCATCATCCAGATCATTAATGTTGAACAAAACCAGCCGCAGGACAGACTCCTGTGGCACTCTGCTTGATACCGGCTTCCAACTATACATTGAGTCATTGATCACTACCCATTGAGCCTGACAATCTAGCCAGATTTCTATCCACCTTCTAGTCCATTCATCCAATCCATTCTTTTTTTAACTTGCTGGCAAGAATACTGTGGGAGACCATATCAAAAGCTTTGCTAAAGTCAAGATATATAATGTCCACCGCTTTCCCCATATCTGCAGAGCCAGTTATCTCATCATAGAAGGCAGTCAGGTTGGTCAGGCATGAATTGTCCTTTGTGAATCCATGTTGACTGTTCCTGATTACTTTCCTCTCCTCCAAATGCTTCAAAATGGATTCCTTGAGGACCTGCTTCATGATTTTTCCAGAGACTGAGGTGACACCAGATTCTCCTTCTTCCCTTTTTTAAAGATGGACACTATATTTGCCTTTTTCCAATCATCCAGGACCTCCCCCGATCGCCACGAGTTTTCAGAGATAATGGCCAATGGCTCTGCAATCACATCAGCCAACTCCCTCAGCACCCTTGGATGCATTAGATCCGACCCCATGGACTTGTGCTCGTCCAGCTTTTCTAAATAGTCCTTAGCCTGTTCTTTCACCACTGAGGGCTGCTCATCTCCTCCCCATCCTGTATTGTCCAGTGCAGCAGTCTGGGAGCTGACCCTGTCTTTGAAGACCGAGGCAAAAAAGGCATTGAGTACTTCAGCTTTTCCTACATCTTCTGTCACTAGGTTGCCTCTCCCATTCAGTATGGGGCCCACACTTCCCCGGATCTTCTTCTTGTTGCTAACATACCTGTAGAAACCCTTCTTGTTACTCTTCACATCCCTTGCTAGCTGCAACTCCAGTTGTGCCTTGGCCTTCGTGGTTACACCCCTGCATGCTCAAGCAATATTTTTATACTCCTCCCTAGTCATCTGTGCAAGTTTCCACTTCTTGTAAACTTCCTTTTTGTATTTAAGCTCACTGAAGATTTCTCTGTTAAGCCAAGCTGGTCGCTTGCCATTATTTGCTATTCTTTCTGCACACTGGGATAATTTATTGCTATGCCCTCAATAAGGCTTCTTTAAAATACGGCCAGCTTTCCTGGACTCCTTTCCCCCTCCTATTAACCTCCCAGGGGATCCTGCTCTCCAGTTCCCTGAAGGAGTCAAAGTCTGCTTTTCTGAAGTCCAGGGTCCGTATTCACTGCTCTCCTTTCTTCCTTTCTTCAGGATCCTGAACTCAACCATCTCATGGTCACTGCTGCCCAGATTGCCACCCACTTCTACTTCCCCTACCAATTCTTCCCCGTTTGTGAGCAGCAGGTCAAGAGGAGCACAACCCCTAGTTGGTTTCTCCAGCACCAACACTCTCCAAAAACTTCCTGGATTGTCTGTGCACTGCTGTATTGGAGATGTGGAGACTCATTCCTTTGTGCATTTCATTCTGAATGCTGTGGGGTCCATGCTCCCTGCACAACCCTGACTGCTAGCTGAATGGTGCGAAGCAGACTGATGACTCTTCTTGGAAATCAGCACGGGGTTTGTCACAAGGCATGATGTTTACGTATCTTCCTGAACTGGGGCCTTGATCAATCCAGCAGGCAGATAATTGGCCCTGACCAGCAGAGCTATTAACCTCATGCACCTGTTACTCTCCCATATGGTTCCATTTTACAAACTATTAGAGGAAACTGGAAATTGGATCCAAGGGAGTGAGACTGGGGGGACTCTGCCCATTGTATAAAACATTGTAAAGGATGTGAAGAGGCTTTTCATAATCAACAGATCAACTTTCTCTCCATCTCTGCAGCGATGAAATCTGGCAGAGAAATGATACTGAAATGGCTCTTCATTCTGCTTCGGTGTTCAAGGTATGTTATAATTCATGTTCACGATTCACTTTAAGTGATTAAGTCTTGATCTACTAAGTTTAACAGGGTCCAAAGTTTACCCTGATTTACCACGTTAGAGTGCAAAATCCATCTAACTAAAGTCATAAATACAATGTCATACTATCATATCAGCAGGGTTTACTGTCAGAGCTACAGAGTGCACTTTAAACCCTTCTGGACTGGAAAGGCACTACTTCCCAGAGCCAGGAAACAACTGACAGAATGAGGAGATAAGAGGCAATAAAAAGGGAAAAGCTGGTCTTTCAAATAGGGTACGGAATTTATAAATAAGGCTTTCTATTTTTGGATGCCCAGAGACTAGGTCAGCTTCAACCCCCGTAGTTTCAATAGCAGTCAAAGCTTTAAAAGCTCCCTGACCCTGAAGATAGATGAAGGTAAATAGAAGAGCTTGCACAGTTTGTAGATTAACTGGAACTCAGAGGAGGAATGAGTAGCATGCAATTTCTGCAGGGATCCAATTTAAAATAGAATTAAAAAAGTAATTTGAAGATAATCTATCTATGCATCATCAGTCAAATCTGGAGCTGGTTTAAACTGACGTAGCTCCCTTGAGCTACACCAGTTTACACCATGTAAGGATCTAGCCCAGCAGTTATAGGCATATAGGGCCAGATTTTCAAAGGTAATTCAACACCTTAAGATGCAGATAATATTATAATACCTTACTCTTATCTAGAACTTTTCATCAGCAAAGCTCAAAGCGCTTCTCAGAGGAGAGCAATATCATTATCCTAGTTTTACAGATGGGGAAACCGAGGCACAGAGGTGCAGTGACTTGCCAAAGGTCACCCAGCGGGCCAGTAGCAGAGCTAGGGACAGAATCCAGTGAACAGGAGTTAGGCACATAATGTGGCCAGGTGTTTTCACAAATTCTATTAGGCACCTATCTGCACCTTTAGGCACCTAAATAACTTTGAAAATCTGGCCCAAAGTCAATATTTTAAAAGCAGTTTATACATAGATATTATATACTGGAAACTGAACTATTTTAACAATCTCTAGTGTGAAAACTGTCCAAACTAGTCAATGAATATTAATAAATACAGTAAAGAAACAAGCCAACCAGTTTCTTTTTGGGACTCATGAACTAACCCAAAAGGGACTACATTTGTAATGTACTCATTAGTCATGGAGTTTGACTTCTTTTACTTCCATGGCACTGGGTAAAAGAAATTATAACCACACAAGTGATCTGCAACCCCAAAATCTTGTGGAACATTTTCAATATATTTTTTAAACTTATCAACTAGTTTTAAAGCTTTAGCTTTCTTAGGGGGGTGGGTGGGTGTGGTGGGGGAAGCACCCGTTCTCTGAAAGATTTGCTTTTGCAAGGGCAGATTGTGATAGAAAATAAAACTCCATAGGAAACAACCCCTTATGCCCATTTAAACTTGTTTTTTCCTTTAATTTTTGAGACTTTCATGTAACCAAAGATGCAGATTTCCCCCAGGAAGGTGTGAGGACATGCCATTGGAAAGGAACACTCTGTCTCAAGAGGTGGTTCACCATATAGACAGTATTGAAAACAACTGGACTGGATGGATAGTGGAGACCCCAAGATTAATGGCTGTCAATCTGCAGCATGACTATTAGCACCTCGAAACTGTAGTCATGGATAGGCCCCCACTGTGCTAGGGGCTGTACAAACACAGAGCAAAGAGACAGTGTGTGCTCTAGAGAGCTTACAGCCTAAGCCAAAAGACAGCAGGTGGCTCTAACAGACAAACAGATGGGGGAGCACAGGGAACAAAGAAGCAGCAATGAGGAAATATGGCGAGGGCACTAAACTAGGACTTAGGAGGTCTCAGTTCAATTCCCTGAGCAAGTCACTTGGAGTCTCTGTCTTTCAGTCCTCATCAGTGCAATTGGGATCACAGCACAGCCCTCCCTTACAGGAACGTTGTGAAGACAAATACCAGAGATGGTGAAGGGCTTTGAGACTGACCAATGAAAAGCACGAGACAGGCACTGGGTATTGGTACTATAATACTGGTCACCAGGAGAGGTCTCAGCACACCAGCTGCCTAGCCAATGTCAGTCTTTGTGCAGGCATCACAGCAAAGGAGAGTGTGCAGGAGGGATTTGAAGAGGACAATGAGGTAGCTTTGGGGATCTCCTCCCAAGCACGAGGGCAGCAGGGGAGAAAGCAGTGGCCAGTCTGAAAATTTAACAAGTGGGCTCTGAAGGCTGCCAGGAGGTAGCAATCAACATCTTGGTACCAGAGGAGACATGACAGGTCGGTGCGGATGGTCTGAAGAGCCTTGAAGGTGAAGACCAGTAGCTTCTGTTTGATGCAATAGAGAAGGAGGAGCCAGTGGAGGGATGCAAAGAGAGGGGTGATGTGGTCAAAGCGATTGGCTTGGAAAATGAATTTTATAGCAACATTTTGTATGCACATGAGCGGGGCGAGACTGCATTTGGGAAGGTCAGAGAGAAGGATGTTGCAGTTACCAAGAAACTAGTTGATGAGAGCCAAGACGAGAGCTTTAGCAGTGTGGATGGTTAGGAAAGGCCTTATCTTAGAAATGTTATGCAGAAAGACTCTGAAAGATTAAGACACAGCTTGGATGTAAGGACCTAGCGAGAGGTCCGAGTTGATGATGACACCAGCTATGGGCCTGAATGGCAGGTAGGATGATGATGTTGTTCACAGTGATCAGGAAAGAAGGGATAATCTCTACTTGGGTCAAAAAATTAGGAACTCTATCTGATCCCATTGAGCTGTAGCTGGTGGCGAGCCATCCATGAGGAGATATCAAAGAGACTGGCCAAGGTTTTAGTCTGGACAGAAGGAGGACATCTGGAGGAGACTGACTGTCATGACCGGGGCATGGGCAGTCTGACCTAGTTGTCAGAGCCAGGAGTTGGGCCAGGTCAGATACCAGGAGGTCAGAGTCCAAGACACGCCAGAGGGCACACCAGGAGGGGCAAGGGCATGGGCAGATTAGCAGGAAGCCAGGAGCAGGTTTTGCAGGGGAAGCCTTCCTAAGTAGGGAGATCCCAGTTGATGGACAAATCCCTCTTCCTGCCCTGGTTTTATGTAGAAGCTGTGAATCAGTGAGGACAGATTCCAGGGCTGGAGTCCTCTGTCAGGGTTCAGCTTCTATCCTAACAACTATTAGGAAGAGCAGGTTGGACCTTACTGAGGCCTGATATCCTTATGGTTCAGGGTTCAGAGGTAGATCTGTGAGTCATTGACATAGGAATGGCTGATGAACTATTGAATAAACTAATATAAGAGGTCCCCTGTGTTTATGCACTACTGTAATAATGTTTGTACAAGCTATGTCTTGTGAGGTGCATTTAAAAAACTCATAACTTGCTGATCAATATCATCATGGGAAAATGCACCTAGAAGCATTTTATGAAAAGTTATGAGCACAGGCAGAAATTATGACTGAAGCATGTTTCCCAGATAAGTCTGGGGAGTGGCTAAGCCAGATCCTCAGAGACAAACGGAAAACTGACCCCTCAGCCAGGTGCCAACAAGGCTGCTAAGTGGCCACTCTTTGGCAAGGAAGGAGGCATGGACAAAATCTACATTTTAGCAAAGAAACTGCAGGGAGTTTCCTTTGTTCACCAGACTCCCTGTCACCTTGCTCTCAGCTGGAAATGCTTCTCAAAAGGGGGATAGGACTATAAAAAGAAGGAGCAGACACCCCAAGGAATCCCTCCTCTCTCTCCCTGTCTGCCTCTGGCATCACATCTAAAAAGAAAATGGAAAACAGCCATTGGACTCTGGGGGAGGGGTCCTGACCTGACAGTTTGGTCAGTAGTCTGCTGGTGCATGTGGTGAGAAACTCTGTTTAAATCTAACATAGTTTGTTGTTAGGCACTAGTAACAGTTTTATCTTTATTTTTCTTGTAACCATTTCTGACATTTATGCCTCATTACTTCGACTCACTTAAAATCTCTTTGTAGTTAATAAACTTGCTTTACTGT
Source organism: Gopherus flavomarginatus (assembly GCF_025201925.1). NCBI lineage: Eukaryota > Metazoa > Chordata > Testudines > Testudinidae > Gopherus > Gopherus flavomarginatus. The sequence continues at coordinate 489,952 of NC_066620.1, read as the reverse complement.
TTTGTCTAATCCTGTGTGTATAAATGGAAGTGATTGGGCAAGTATCAAAGGTAATAAACTGGCATGTTATTCTCTTAAAGGAGTAACATACTTAACACATTTGTACCACCCAGGAGAGTGCTAGGCAGTGCAGGTCATATATTTCTAGGGGAAGCTCTAGGACTTGGAGTGTGTTGGGGGTCACCCTGCAGTACAACCAAGGCATCGCATTCAAAATTATTTCGGACTCACAGTAATTACCTCTTAGAGATGGTAACAGACAGTGTGTTGATATTGTATTACCAAAAATGAAGCTTTTAGATTTTCTGAGAAAGCATTTTAAAACCTTAGTTATTGCTCAGAGATCAGTTACACTCATAAATGTCCCATAGTTTTATATAGATATATGACTTTTATACAGAGTTTGAGATGTTGAATTTTCTTGCCTCAAAATTTCCAATAGCTAAGGAAGCCCTTGCTTCTGGGAAATAAAAAGGAATGAAAAGTTGATTCAAAACAGTGTCAATGAGTGCTGATATGTTCATTTCCCTGCTTCCTTTAACATTACAGACCTGGCCAAAGTTCTTTGATAAAAGAAAAGGAATCAAAGCATCTTATTCGTAATGTCTAGCTCCAGGCCTATTGTTATAGTTATTGGGAATAGGCTGTCCACTTGTTAATGCGTTTCCATCTAAAGAAAGGAAGATCATTTTTCTCTTGTGACTGAGTCAATTACTGACGTACAACTTTTAGAAATACATATAAAATACACTCTAGTTGAGATGTGCCGTGTGTGGCACAACTCATTTACCAGACCACATTGATGAGCTGATGTGCAGTTGTAATTCTCCCAGCTTATTAGGTGAGGTAAATGTAGTCAAATTCCTAGGTTGAAGTCCTGGCAGCATTGAAGCCAATGGAAGTTTTGCCATAGACTTCAGTGGAGCTACCGGTAATGTTTATTTATGGCATTTCCTTAGCAGAACATACCCGAGCAGGGCCAAGGGCTGATCAGAGTGTTAAGTGGATGGGGGGAAAGGGAAGTTAGATGCACTCCTGTGGAGGAGGGAAGATCGGTGCTTTACCAACACCCTCCCATTTACAACACAGCCTTACAAGTTATCTCTGAAGAATGACACAGTGGCCCAATAGAACTGCTTGGGACCCAGGAGAGGGAAACCATGTGACACGTTATTCAAACACTTTCTCCCTGTTTTCCTACTGACATTCAAAATGTGAAATAACATCAGTGTTTCAACATTCAAAAAGATTCAATCAGCTTTTGCTAGTCGGTCAAGAAATGAGAGGAAAAGGCTCTAAAATTGTGTCTGTTTTTTTCCAGATTTTTTGTTTGTTTGTTTTTTTGTTAATGAAAATTGTAAAACTCAGAATCTCGGGACGGTCTCCAGTCTAAGAGAGATTTTAACTTGAGAAAACAAACTGGTATTGCTAATTCCAGGCATTTGTGGTTCTAGCTCTGGATTTGCAGTCTGTGCGTGCTTTAGAGGAGCTGGATGTCTCCAGGTCGGGGGTTGTACACTGGAAGTGAATGGGAGCACGTTAGCAGGGGGAGATGTTTAAGTGCATTTGGATGCAGTGATATTTGGCTGATAAGGAGATGTAAATTGAGCCCAGGGGGTGGGGCTGCATGTTAGCGTTGCCTGGTGATTTCCTAGATTTTTAGTGCCTGGGCTGAAACAACAAACCGGCTTAAAATTAACATTGAGTTAACAATGTTCTTTAGCAGGTAGTTGCCTTCATTTAAAAACATGCTAAGTGGTGGCATTAGCTGGTACTGAGTAGGGGGATGGAAGAGAGGCAGTCAGCAAAGGGATGTGGGGCATATGTGCGGAGCAGGGTTGGCGGACAATACGTACTTGGGGAAATAGAGGGGTGCAGAGAACTGTAGATGAAGGAGGGTGGACAGATGGGAAGCTGAGGCAGTGGGTCGGGTGTATTGGCGCTATAGAGCAGCTCAGCCCCACCTGACTGACACGTGGGAGGGTGACAGTGGCCCATTGCACCTTGGGCAGTGAGGAGAGGTTTCAGAGTTTGGATGCTACTTTTCTAAGTGATACAAGAGGGCATCTGTCCCAGGGCAGTCATTCCAGCCTAGTACTTGGTTGCATGCCAGGCTCTCAGGGCACCCATGGTACGTTCCTGTCCTCGATGCTACAGGTGGTGGCAGTGGGTGGGGGTGATGCAAAGGAGGGTCACTTCCATCCACTGTCTCACTGCTACAGCTCATTTTAATTTGTTTTGATTGTTTTTTTGATGGATTTTTGTTCCCCTATTCCTTGGCTAGGGTGACCAGATGTCCCAATTTTATAGGGACAGTCCCAATTTTTGGGTCTCTCTCTTATATAGGCTCCTATTACCCCCCTCCCCTGGTCCCAATTTTTCACATTTGCTGTCTGGTCACCTTATCCTTGGCAAACACTTCACTCCTTCCCCCTCCAGGTCCCAATCCCTGAAAAGCTTTGAGAATAGGTGTGTAAGGGCTGCCACTTGAGCAAATGCATGTTTGCAGCACTTTTCCTTTCCATGAACAAACTACACTCATCCAGAGGTTGTAGGGGAGAGCGTACAGAGGGTCTCGAATTGTTTGGAGTGTATCTGGGGGTTTTATTTGCAAGACTATCCCTAAATGCTTTTGGCCGCAGAGGTCTAGTATAGCAACATGTGAATTAGATAATCAGTCCAAGCACTCTCAGGGTCATGAAATCTGAAACAGAACAAATATGAGTGGGATAGTCAATAGCGCTCAATGAGGGCTGGTGAAAAATTTTCCATGGAAAGTGTTTTTCAATGAAAAAATGGGTTTTCAATTAAACAATTTTTTTTTTTGCAAAAAAAGTGTCTATTTTCTATGGAAAATTTTGACTTTTCATAGAAAAATTGAACAACCAAAAGCCAAAAAATGTCAGCCAAACATTTGCAGCCAAAACCTGAAACTTTTCAGTTTGGAAACATGGTTTGAAATTAAACCATGTCATCCCGAGCCAATGCAGTGTGTCATGGGAGTTGTAGTACAGGTTGTCTTATGCCCCTATTCCTCTCTATGGGCTTTATTCCTTGATTGGACTACATCTCCCATGATGCAGCACAGGCATATGGTGTCTATGAGTCATTGTGACAGCAAGAGGGAGGCCGTGATGCATCACAGGAGATGTAGCCTGCTCAGAGAGTCATGTCCAAAGAAGAGAAAGGGGTTATGATGCTGCAAATTACATCTCCCGTAAGGCATCGTAACAGTGAAGGCAAACTCAGATTAATGTTGAAATGACCTAAAAAAAAAAGTTTCAATTTGATTTGACAAACCAAAATATTTTGTTTTGGTTTTCCTGATGAAAAGTTTCAGTTTTGAGCCAAAAGATTTCTGTTTTCAACAAAAAGCTGAAATGTCTGTGGAAAATTTCAAAACAAAAACATTTTTTTCCATTTTCATCAAATTTTTCTCCTAAACCCTGGTCTCCCCCTTTTCTGACCATCTCTATGCTCAGCCTAACCACTTCCATTGAAACCAATCACAAAACTTTGCTTGAGTTTGAGGGGAGCAAAGTTAGTAAGTAACAAGGGCTTTTGAAAATCCCTGTCTGAGTGGTTATGTGACTAGCTAGCTCTTCATGGGGACAGAGTCTGACACAGTGACTTTGGGGATATAAATAAGATGACCAGACAGCAAATGTGAAAAATGGAGACGGGTGGGGGGTAATAGGTGCCTATATAAGAAAAAGACCCAAAAATTGGGACTGTCCCTATAAAATCGGGACATCTGATCACCCTAGAAGTGAATAAGTGTGCATTTAGAAAATCAAGCTAATTTGAAGAGTGCCCATTAGGAATGAGGAAATGTCATTTGTGTTTCTCAACAACCTGAAATTTTCTTCCCTTGTGGTGTGAACAACTCTTCCAACTGATTTCCTAGCTTGTGCAGATGATCAAAACCCTAAATCAAACCAAAAAGGTCTTTTTAGGAATTCATACTGGATCTCTTTGCAACTTGCTGGAGCATAGCAAAAATCAGAGAGACTGAAGATATGTATATAGAACAAAAGATTAGATTTGACATGATGGGATTTATTATGCAATTTGTTTTTAAAATGATTGTTTAGCCATGGCAAGTGTCTGAACTAAGGCTTGATGAATTGGGATGGCATGCCTTGAATCCACTTGGAATTTACATTCACCTTTAACACAACTCAGGAATACTCTGACATAAATCTACCTGTTAGCTAAGAAGAGGATGCCTCTCCTTGTCCTTAGATATGGATTGCTAAACAGCGCTTTTCCTAAAAGGAGAGGAACTAGTCCTGTTGAGTAAATAGCAGCGCATGAGAACAGAAAGAGAAGTTGTTTATTCCCTGGTTTTGAGGTTATTAGAATCAATGATCACATCAGACCATCCCTCTCAATTAGAAGCTGTTCCATACTATCTACTGTTATGCCTCCCAAACGCTAAAATACTAATTATGCCTTCAGTTAATTACAGTGATTTTAATTAGTTATGAATAGCAACAAGAAGAAAACAGCAATGTTATGGCAGAGGGTGCTTGCACATGAGGGGGTGTTGACGTATGAGCACCCAGGATGAAATTTGCCATTGAAAGACTTATTATTACTATTTTGAACAATGCAATTCTGTTTTCTTCGGGGCCTCTTCCAAACAAGTGCTTTTATAGTATTTTTTATAGTATAATATTTTTTAGATGAAAAAAAGAAAAAAGAAAAGAAAAGAAACCAACCTATGAAAGTTACTTTTAAATGTATTTTAAAAGCCTTGCAAATGGATTATCTGGAAACAGCAGGCTGTGAGCACCTAGCAAGTGGTAGCTGACATAAGCCTCAGGGAACATTTGAAGAAAGTTCATTCAATAATTATTTTCCCTCTAATAGTGTGTTACAGAAAAGTTAAACACTGGCTCTGTTCTAATGAAGGAATGAAAAATTCAAATGTAGTTTTCTTAAAGGCCAAATTCAATTTACCATTTTTCTGAAAGCTGGGGAAAGGCATAGGCATTAGATGCTGAATATACAGGCAGTGCATGTGTGCATATCTTACCATCAGAATTTTTACCCAGGGATCTTGCCAACTACAGTTAGATGATGTACTAACTCCTCAATGTGCCTTTCAAACATGGCTTTGTGAGATTGGCCAATGTACATGGCAGGGGGGCATTGCTGGCACATGATGGCATATATCACGTTGGTAGATGTGCAGGTGAATGATCTCTTATTGGTGTGGCTGATGTGGTTGGGTCCTCTGATGGTGTCGCTAGCGTAGATATGGGGACAGAGTAGGCAATGGGGTTTGTTACAGGGCTTGGTTCCTGGGTTAGTGTTTCAGTGGTGTAGTGTGTAGTTGCTGGTGAGTATTTGCTTCAGGTTGGGGGGCTGTCAGTAAGTGAGGACTGGCCTGTCTCCCAAGGTCTGTGAGAGAGAGGGACTGTTTTCCAGAATAGGTTGTAGATCGATGATGATGCGCTAGAGAGGTTTTAGCTGGGGGCTGTACATGATGGCCAGTGGTGCTCTGTTATTTACCTTGTTGGGCCTGTCCTGTAGTAGGTGATTTCTGGGTACCCATCTTGCTCTGTCAATCTGTTTCTTCACTTCTCCAGGTGGGTACTGTAGTTTTAAAAATGCTTGATAGAGATCTTGTAGGTGTTTATCTCTGTCTGAGGGATTGGAGCAAATGTGGTTGTATCGTAAAGCTTGGCTGTAGACAATGGATCGTGTGATGTGTCCTGGATGGAATCTGGAGGCATGTAGGTAAGTATAGCAGTCAGTAGGTTTCCGGTGTAGGGTAGTGTTTATGTGACCATCATTTATTTGCACTGTAGTATCCAGTATGGTCGTGTGTTCTGTTAGACTGGTGTAAGTCTGAAGTAGCTCTGCTGAAGCCACCACTGTAAGTGCAAACAGAATTTGGCCCAGTCTTCTCTTCATGTGGAAAGTCTTATTAAAAATATAGAGGCAAATCTTTTTGTAGAGGGGGACAGGGAATAAAGCAAAAGGGCAAACAAAATACTGTCTAAACGCTATTGTTGGGGTGTTGGGACTGTACCTGGAATTATATCCCATTTGTTTGTTGAAATCAGCTTTCAGTCAGTGTACAGTTCCTCAGCTCTGCCTCCAGTGGATATTACAGAGCCGTTCTGAGCTAATAAGGGTGTCCTCTGGAGGAATGATTTTGGTGTCCAAGTAGAATTTTATAAAAGTGGTGTTTATGGTTCCCTTTTCATTTATTTTTCCAGAAAGCCCAGGATTCTTTCTAGGGTTTGATTCCCATTTCCCTTACAGAAGTGTATGTCAGTGTAACTTCAGTTAAGTAGAGTGGTATAAAACTAATGTAAGCAAGGTCAGAATCAGACCCCTAATTTTAAGTCTGTAACAACCCTTCTGAGTTGGGCGGCTTGCTATTGCTGCCCTCCGTCTGTGGATTCTGCTAATGGAAGCGAGATTGTATTTACAGCCAGGGCTCCATGCTGTTAGATGAGGCTGCCCTGGAACCACTATAGCATGTGTACTTGCAGTATATGATTCAGCCATGAGATGCATCTGTCTTGCATTGAGTGCTAGACAGTGTGTGGTTCTGTGATAAAAAAAGTGAGATAAAGCTGGAGCTCAAGTTGTGTGGAATCCTTTGTTTAGGTCTGTCATTGCAGTTTTTCTTTTTCTTCAATAAATGCCACTTCCTTAGGATCTGAGATGCCATATATCATGACGGGAATCACATACTCTCCAACCAGCCATGCCTAATTTCTGGTCTGTCTCAGATAGCTCTTGGCCCTCTGATCCACTTTTTCCACCACAAAGGAATAGTCAGGTCAATGAATCAAAACCAGTGTAAATAAAAATACAGAGTTTTACTTGTCCTTTCTCTCCCCCGCCCCCTCAATTCTTTTCTGTTTTGCTTGAATTTCTTGGATGACTCCTTACTAATACATTGAGGGGAAAAAAAAGAACAGGAAGTTAAATTAAGCCTCTTGCAATTCATGACATTGTCTTATTGGTCTTGTTAAAAAGGTTCATGATTCATTCAGAATGTCACGTTTCCAATGAGTTTCTCTCTGTATTTTAACGTATACAATTGTTTAATAAACGTAACCATGACTGTTCAGAGATAAGGTTTTGGGATCAAAGGCCTGAGCCAGCTGCTGCTACAGCAGTGGCAGCATTCCAGATGAATGGAGTGAGAGTAAGACCAGGCACCAAGTGAAGACAGGCCAGGAATGGGTAAGAAATTATTTAATTAATATCCTGGTAATGATTCTTCTCCGTGCTGTAAGTCCAGGGAGTTCCTATGGCAGATGACAGGTGGCGATCTGGTTGAAAGTCTCCATTTTCCTCCTTCCCAGTGTGAATCCTTTCCCATGTTTCAGTACAGAAAGGAGAGCTGAGGGTGAAAGATCAAAGTGCAATTCGTTCTCACTGAATTTAGCACTTTGTCGTGTCATAAACAAGAAAGCACTGGAGGCAGGATGATGGAACGGGCTAGGTCTAAACCCCCACAAGCAAAAGGAACTGAGTGGTAAGGCTTCTGTCTCCTTCAATCAAAGTACAAGGCTGAGTCTTGAATGCTAGGACTGACCTGGCCTGAATTTTCCCTCTCTTCCATGGCAAGAAAATGGCACCAGTTACATGGCAAAGAGGCTTACTGAAGATGGTTGCGTGTTCTTCTCCCACCATGTACCACAGGAGAGGGTGGTCCCATCTCCCAGGGCTAAAATCAATATTGATTGCTTCAGCATTCAATCCTGGGCAGCCATTTTAACCAGGCTCAGAGGGGAGGATGCACTGCATGGCCGCAGACTGCAGGAAAGTGACAGCATGACACCAAGCTACATATGCTATGGGCAGGCTTGGAAAAATTCTATTTTCATCAGTAAATGTTGGTCAATGTTGATTTCACCATACACACCCCCCAAGGAAAAAATATTTCCATCGATAACTGAAATTTACAGACAGGCAGAGTAAGAACATTGTGGCTGGAGAACTTCTTAGAGTTTGATTTAAGGATTTTTACTGTGTGAGTTTTGATATGTGATGTTGACAATTTGTATTTTAACAGTTATAGAGCTTTAACTTTTTGAATATCGACTTCTATTGTCATTAAATTATTATTGTCTGATCCTCCCCATAATTTCCTGTGGCTGTGAAAAGTTAAATTGATAAATATAAAAAAGGCTTACAAATAAATAAATATTATCCGTCAAAATGACAAAAGCGGAACTCTGCCCAGCTTCACCACCAGATAGTGTATTTCATATTGACAGGGTGCACAAACCCCTCTCCAGGCAGGAAGGGGAAAAGAACTGCTTTGAGCTCAGGCATGCCAAGTTTGGAGGAAGAGCCTCAGAAGAGAAAAGCCCTCTGTGACAGGTTCAATCACAGAGATCCCCTTGGGACTGTCACCTGATGTGCTGAAATTACCTCTGAGCCCCTTTTCCCTGACAGCCTGGGACTCCAGAGCCCTGCCTTGTTGAGCCAGATATGCTAGCCGGCTGCAACCCAGAGCCAGGATCTGGTCCACGGCCTCAAAGCAGACTTAACTGAAATCAGCTCAGCAGGTTATCTGTCTCCAGCACCCAGACACGCAATGGGATCAAAACCCCAAATAAATCTGTTTTACTCTGTATAAAGCTTATACAGGGTAAATTCATAAATTGTCCACCCTCTATAACACTGATAGAGAGATATGCACAACTGTTTGCTCCCCCCAGGTATTAATCACTTATTCTGGGTTTATTAATAAACAAAAGTGATTTTATTAAGTATAAAATGTAGGGTTTAAGTGGTTTCGAGTAATGAGACAGAAGGAACAAAGTAAGTCAAGAAGCAAAATAAAGTAAAACCACTCAAGTCCCCATAGGTTGGCTCACACGTACACAGGAAGTCTTTCAAGTCACTAAGGCCATTTACAACTGATTGTTTCTGGAGCACCCTTAATAGCCTCCACTTAATATGTTTACATCAGTGATACAAGTTTCTCTCTTATTCTCCTAACTCCAGATATAGAAATAATACATGCAAACAAATAGGATGAACACACTTAATAGATTACAAGCTTTCTAATGACACCATACAAGGAGTATTTAGCATAAAGCATATTACAGTTATGTTATATTCATAAGCATATTTCCATAAAGCATATGGAGTGCAATGTCACACCCTCCTCAAATGGGCCCAGCCTGAGAGGAGAACAAGAGCTCTCCTCACAAGCTCCCAGCATGGTGCACAGCAGAGGATGATGCTGGCAGAGTTCCCACGAACACTGCATGCACCCCTAAGCATGCTGAGCCAGGCTACAGCTTGTCAGGGATCTGCTGAAAGGTCAGGAATGTTCAGACTATTTGTTACTACTCCCCTGAATAGAGCGGGGAAAGAAGACCTAGAGGCAGGCTGCAGGAAAAAGAAGCCCAGGGAAGAAGTGGTGGTCTGAAGCAGACTTTAATTGCCTCCTACAGAGGCCCTGGGCTGCAACCCAAGGCCGCAGAGAAGACTGGGTTCCCCTACAAGCCACAAAGGAAATGCCTGGTGAAAGCTCCAGACAAGGGTTGTGGGCCTAGAGTCAGGCCAGAGACCTGGTACAAGGCTGCTGGAGTGTGATTGGACTGGACTCAGTCTTACCCTGAAGAGATGGGACCGAGTGTACTCTGGCCGAGAGACTGAGTCACAAGACAAAGGGGAGGGCCAGCAGACCCGAGTGACTGGCCAGCACAGCAACAGAAAGGGAAAAACCTCCAGTACTGGCCCAGATATGAGGAGGCCCACAGGCTGGTGAGTCACTTTGTCACACTGCCCTTTTTTCAAATGTTGGAGTGATGTACAAATCCATCCCATGCTGCGTATCCATTATACCCATCACTTGATTGCGGTGTATGAGAACCTTCATGAGGAGAAAAAACTGGGTGGTAAGCGGCTCTTTAATCTAGCGGAGAAAGGCAAAACAAATATCCAGGGCAAGAAGTTAAAGCCTGACACGCGGAAATTAGAAAGAAGACACCATTTTAATACTGAGGGTGACTGACCACTGGAACAAGGTACCAAGGGAAGGGATGGATTGACCATCTCTTGATGGTTTCAAACCAAGACTGGCTGCCTTCTTGGAAGACATTCTTTAAGAACATAAGAACAGCCATACTGGGTCACACCAAAGATCCATCTAGTCCGGTATCCTGTCTTCCGACAGTGGCCAATGCCAGGTGCCCCAGAAGGAATAACAAGAACAGGTAATCATCAAGTGATCCATCCCATCGCCCATTCCCAGCTTCTGGCAAACAAAGGCTAGGGACACCATCCCAGCCCATCCTGGCTAATAACCCTTGATGGATCTATCCTCCAGGAATTTATCTAATTCATTTTTGAACCCTGTTATAGTCTTGGCCTTTACAACATCCTCTGGCAAAGAATCCCACAAACTGACTGTGTATTGTGTGAAGAAATACTTCCTTTTGTTTGTTTTAAACCTGCTGCCTATTAATTGCATTTGGTGACCCCTAGTTCTTGTGTTATGAGAAGGAGCAAATAACACTTCCTTATTTACTTTCTCCACACCAGTCATGATTTTATAAGCCTCAATCACATCCCGCCTTAGTCATCTCTTTTCCAAGCTGAAAAGTCCCAGTCTTAATAATGGCTACTCATACAGCAGCTGTTCCATACCCTTAATCATTTTGTTGCCCTTTTCTGAACCTTTTCCAATTCCAATACATCTTTTTTGAGATGGGGAGACCACATCTGCACATAGTATTCAAGATGTGGGTGTACCATGGATTTATATAGCGGTAATATGATATTCTCTGTCTAATTATCTATCCCTTTCTTAATGATCCCCAACATTGTGTTCACTTTTTTTGTCTGCAACTGCACATTGAGTGGCTGTTTTCAGAGAACTATCCACAATGACTCCAAGATCTCTATTTTACATGGTAACAGCTAATTTAGACCCCATCATTTTATGTATAGTTGGGATGTTTTCCCATGTGCATCACATTTATCAACTTTGAATTTCATCTTCCATTTTGTTGCCCAGTCACCTAGTTTTGAGAGATCCTTTTGTAGTCTTTAGTCAGGCACAGGTTACTGAGCTTGATGCAGGGTTAACTGGTGAAATTCCGTGGCCCATGTTCTATAGGACATCTACAGACTAGGTGAGCTAAGAGTTCCTTGTGGCCTTAAAAAAAAAATCTATGAAATACTCCTACTTCCTATTCATTTCCCTTCCTATTTGTATTAATATCTCCTTTACTGGTTACAATTATGGAGGATTGTGTGTAACTCCAGATGGATTAAAATACATTGAGGGGATGGTAACATGAGAGAAGATGTCATCTGACTTGGATAACAATACTGAAATGCACGCTGACCAAAATGATCTAAACAGCTTATGTGCACTGAGCTTGCCAGAGTATTAAGAAAATAGATCTAGGGGGTGCTATCATTAGTGCCACGAAGATTTCTGTGTAGCATTCAAAGACAGCAACAAGGCAAACAGCAGGTTAAATATAGTGTTTGAGTGAGACAGAAGATATTAGCAGGACATTATAATCCACCAAAACTGTGTCAGCACACAAGGTGCACCATGGTCCCTCGATAAACCACACACATGCAGTTGGAGAAGGAGAACCCACTAGTCCCAGCTTCATAAACACAGTCTCTATCAGTTAAGCAAAAGGAAAATCTCTACTAACTGTAGTAGTAGTGTGGTTTATATCTTTCTATGGGCTAGCCGCAAGTCGCAAATCCTTGACCAGCTATGCTTTCCCATCCAGCAGAGGGCAGTGCAACCTGTATTTATGGTAGGATCCGTAATATTACAATCACAGCATAAAATAGCTTGACCTTTTTCGCCAAGTCTTTAAAGATGACAATCTCTTGTAAATCTAACACTGCATTCCTCTTCATGTAACTCAGGCACTGGAGTAAATGCAAGATGAAGCTATGTTTAGAAGCCCTTTCGGAACTCATGAAGTTTGGAAAGAAACTGATGACAAATGAGAAAAGAGATACACAAAATAGATCTGATCTCTACTCGCAATGATTTATCAAGGGTCTTTTATTACATTTTTTCCCAAACTCATTATTTATAGAGACGAGGGACTACTAGGGAAAAGTCTTTGCCAACTTTTTTGTTAAATCTGACTCAGTTCAGTGTGACCATGTGCATTTAGTTTTTCCATACTTGGTTGACTAGTGAGGATTTTATTTGTGCACACATGCATACATTCATGTTTCATAATTCACACAAAATTACAGGAGTGCTAGTCCAGCTTCTCCTGTCCTGAATATCAACACAAACAAAATCTTCAATTATGGTTGCATCAGGATACACTCCCACCAATTGTAAAAGCATGGAAATAAAAACTGAATGGGAAAGTCTTGTGCATTCCTTTCTACCTTCCTGTTGCCAACACTGCTTTACCTTCCAAAAGGCTTTCGCTTCCGTCTCCAATAGATCCCAAAGAGCAGTACCTATCCCAGCGTCAGACTTTTTTTTGTATCAACAGAGCAGCATGTATGACTATCACTCATTCCCTTAATTTGGAAAGTTATTCTGCCTTAACATTGCTGAGGTCGCTGTTAAGGTTTTGTGCACGAGCTTGAGTTTGATGGAGATGAGATGTACACACACATACACCCCTTGTTCTTTGAAGAATTTATTGAAAAATGTATATCTGGAGGGGGATTGACCCATGTATCTTGGATATGACTATTTCAAGATTACATCTATAAATCACACCAAAATCGCAATGGTCAAAAAACAATGCCAAGAAAATATACATCTATTACAGTATTTGGTGTTGACTTATGATGTATACAAGTTTCTTCACATACACAAACACAAACCAAGAACATGAAATACATTTTGTGGGAGTCTAAAACCAAAATGCATCCTGGAGCAATGGCTATTGTACCCTAATATTTTTCACTTTGACAATTTCAAAGAGCAGCTGAGTTAAGGAGTTCGGCTCATTCTAGGTATGTTAGAGCAGTCAGATCAAAGTTTCCTGGTTTACACTGCAGCACTAAGTGTCAGTCTGGGCTTGAGCATTTGATGTCACTTCTCTCAGGTGAGCAGACTGTTGTGTTGTACCAGGAGCCCTTCCATTTAGCAAAGGTTTGTACAGAATTTCTATTGAAATAACTGCAGTTTGTTCCCAGAGAAGTGTAACAGCAAAGTATTTAGCTTCATTTTCATAAAATATCTGATTAAAATTTGCTGAGTTCCAATCATCTCCAACACTTCTCCATTGGTTACGTGGTCTGTCCATCATATTTTCAGAATTCTTCTGTAACACCATAATTTGAAGAGTTGTAGTTTCTTTATTATCAATTGTTTGAATGTCCATGTTCACAGCCATAATTTAACATAGACCAAATGTAGTTTGTTAGTTAATCTTCATTATAACTAAAATGTATGTTTTTATGTATTTAACTTTCCAACAGAACATATAGAAAGGTGTCTATCTATAACTCTAGGCATCTTAAAAATATAAGAACGGCCATACTGCGTCGGACCTATGGTCCATCTAGCCCAGTATCCTGTCTTCTGACAGTGGCCAATGCCAAGTGCCCCAGAGGGAATGAACAGAACAGGACAGTTATCGAGTGATCCATCCCCTGTCATCCAGTCCCAGCATCTGGCAGTCAGAGGGTTAGGGACACCTAGAGCATAGGATTGCATCCTTGACCATGTTATCTAATTCTTTTTTAAATCCAGTTATAGTTTTGACCTTCACAACATCCCCTGGTGAGGAGTTCCACAGGTTGGCTGTGTTGTGTGAAGAAGTACTTCCTTATGGTGTAGGTCAGGCATAGCCAACAGGAAATATTTCCAGGTGGACTACACTTTTGTACATATCTTATTCATTGTTTCCAAATACACCAATGTATCAGATTCCTCATGATACAAAGGAAAGAGAATTAGCATAAAGAGAGGGGAGCAGAAGCTCCAGCTGGCCTATAATTAAACACTGAGCCTACTCCACACAAACCATGCCAGATATGCTGAATGTTACAGCCCCTTTACCTTGGCCTTGAAGAGTCCTTTGAGACATTGCCTTCGCTCTGCCCCAGACCTGCTACAGTGTGTGCCCCCGCACTGCCAACGATGCTCACTGCAAGACAAGCCCTGTGCACTGCTTGTGACCCAACCTGCACAATTCAGCACTGATACAAGCACACTTGGTCCCTCCAAACACACACGCACCTTTCAGCGTATCAGTGATGGTGCCTCTGACCTGCTCCAGCTGTTCCCCAATGATTCTATACAGCTGCATCTAACACAGTGAACACTACAATTCAAATCCTGAGCCCAATCCAAATCACAGCATGTTCTCATCGTCTGTCCTCATTGTCTACTTAGTATGACACCCCCTACTGACCTGTTCCTGTGGCTACTGCCTGCGCCAGAGAGCAGGGCTCAGGCTGCATGGGGGGGAGGGATGGTACCTTAACTCTATTTCCTGAGTGTCAGCAGTTTGAGCAGAGCTGAATGTTCAGGCACAGCTGAGTAGCTTTAGTGCTGCACTATCAGAGTTTTTAGCAGTTGACTCAAAGAGGACATGCAAAGCTTCCTCTGTTCACTTTTTCAGCTTACGAGACTCCTAATCCATGACAATCCAGTTCTGACTCCTATATTTTCGTCAAAAGCTGTTTTCATGATTTTATCACATTAAAAGTAGCGGCTCTGAATCCTGCCTCCTCGCAGAAAAAAACCCAATGGAGAAAGACTTGGCAGAACTGTTCTTGCTCGAATGTTCCAAATTTATAAATATCAGCCTGAAGCTGACACTCAGAATGGAAAATTTTAATCTAAATGCTTCAAGTCTGGCAAAGTTACAACTGAAAACAGGGTCTTATAATGGGAAATATTGGACAACGTTATCTCTAGGTGTTGTTAGCTGCCCTGCCTATACTATGCCAAAGGGATCTAGGGGTATATTTTCAAAGACACAAAAGATGGATCGGTACCTACCCTTTGTGCCTTTGAAAATCTCCCTCATGAGCCCCAGTGCTTCAGGTCATAAGCCAACCAAACTGATGGGGTTAGGAGGAAGCTTCCTCTATGGGCAGGTTTATTCCATAATTGTCCTGTAGGGGGTTTCTTGCACTTGAAACAGCCAGTGATGGTCACTCTCAGACCATATTGGACTAGGTCCAGGATGGTAATTCCTATGTGCCTATTTTGCACAGTTCCACTGACCAGGTCCTTTTCTTTTTCCTCTGTTTTAAGAAAAGAAGAAACTAGCCCTTTCAATCTCTCGCTGCATACGCACAGTGCCATCTCTGTGCTGCTCAGCATGAGCATGGGCTTAGTGCAGGCTCCATTTACTGTATGTTCTGTGCAGCTTCCCCTGCAGCTGTGACCTACACAGGTAGTTTGTGCTAAGCAATAAAAAGAACTTGAAAACTTTCACACATGAAAACTAGCAAAGAATGTGACTAGGGCAAAAATGTCCATGTAAGGGGAAGGGGTAGCAAAAGACAGCCTCTTTTGCCCGCTCAGCAGACAGCAAACCTTCCCCAGGTTTGCCCTACATGTGAAACATTTTGCAAAGAAGATGAAAGCACCTAATGCAGTTCCGCGTGGTGTGCCTACATCAAATACTGCTGGCTTTTGGAAGCTGCCCCACACTGACAGTTCAAATGGTGCAAGTGCTCCTGGTAAGGAAGTGCACAGCTGACACAAGAACAAAGCGTAGTCGTACACAAGCAATGTAATTACTGTGGTGGCTGTATGCCAATGTAAGTTAGACTGGGTTAATTTTGTAGTATAGACAGGCGCTTAGAGTGTCTTGTACCTGATCTGTGGAGATGAGACGGAAAAACAAAATAATTGATCTCAATGTCTCTATTTTGAGAGTTGCTTGCTGCAGTCTGAAGAACATAAGAATGGCCATACTGGGTCAGACCTATAGTCCATCTAGCCCAGTACCCTGTCTTCTGACGGTGGCCAATGCGAGGTGCTTCAGATGGAATGAACAGAACAGGGCAGTTATCGAGCGATCCATCCCCTGTCGTACACTCCCAGCTTCTGGAAAACAGAGGCTAAAAGCCATTGATGGACCTATCCTCCCAGGACTTATCTAGTTCCTTTTTTAACCCTGTTATAGTCTTGTCTTTCACAACATCCTGTGACAAAGAGTCTCACAAAGTGACTGTGTGTTGTGTGGAGAAATGCTTCCTTTTAAATCTGCCTTCGGGCTCCATTCTCACCCTTTCAGTGTAGTGACTGTTACATTAGCACCTAGAGGCTCCAACCAAGATCAAGGCCCCACAGAGCTAGGTGCTATACATGTACCTAAAAAGAGACAGTTCCTGCCCAGAATAGCTTCCAACCCAAACAAACCAGAAGAAGAGAGTGGGAGAAAGGAAATATTTGTGCGTGGGGAACACAGCCTCAGAGAGATTTAGGAGTATGGCTATACTTGAATTTTCAGTTGTGTTTTATCACTTGCTAATTAGCCCTGTCACAAATTCAAGTGTAGACACCATTCATACATTTCTTCTTTCATATTTAGCCACACATTTAAACACTAGGAACAAACAACTGTGTTCTGTTTGCAGTAGAACTTACAGTCATGCTAGTTAACACTTCATAACTGCAGATTCAAGCAGAGACACGTCCTAATCCTAAGTGACTTATCTAATGTTACACAGGAGGTTTAGAGCAGAGTTGAGAATTGCACCCAGGTCTTCACAGTTCCAGCCTAGTTCCCCAGACACAAACCTGTTACTGTTCCAGTCTAATGCAGCTTCACCTAACTTACTTAGCTACATTGGCATATAGTATTTCTTGCTGTAGTGTGTGAGGATCCAGCCATTCTCATGACGACTTGTCAGAATGGGGCTTCTATTCATTAGAGTAGGTTCATAGATTCCAAGGCCCGAAGGGACCATGGTGATTTTCTAGTCTGACCTCCTGGATAACACCGGCCATAGGATTCCCCAAATAACTCTTAGAGCAGATGTTAGAAAAACATCCAATCTTGGTTTAAAAATTACCAGCGATAGAGAATCCACCATGACCCTTGGTAAATTGTTCCAGTGGTTAAGACTTTCCCCATTAAAAAGGTATGCCTTATTTCCAGGCTGCATGTGTCTAGCTTTACCTTCCAGCCATTCGACTGTGTTATATCCTTTTCTGCTAGACGGAAGAGCCTGCTATTAAATATTGGTCCCCCATGTCTTTATTCCAAATTACTTGCTTGGATAGAATATGAAAATCTTATTAGCTTCATCAATGAAAATTCCTGTCTCCTTGCCTCTGTCCTTCATCTTTTATCTAGATCAGAGCAATTTAAAAAATAACCCTCTTAAAGGTCAAAGTTCTTAATTAAGTGAAGAGTCACATGGTAAAGTTAATGAGGGAATAGCAAATGAAGTGACTGAACTGTGGCACATATGTTCCTTCCTGAGAGACACTCCATCTGATGCTAGCAGCACTCCAGCTAGTCGCAGCACCAGCTGAATCAAGTCCAGGCAGATAGGAAGCTGGAGTGGGATTTTATGGCAGTTTCTCCCTTCTAATGGAACTGAAATCATTACAAAACTGCCACTGCTTCTTGAACTGCGTGAAAACACAGACATCAGGCCCTCTGGCTGCTTTGGACCAGAATCTTTGTTTCTGGCAAAGTTAAGAACTTGCACTGCTGGGAGTAATCCTCTGGGGATGAGTAGACGAATTTAGTCCAAAACATCCCACTCCTCTTTAAGGTAGGGTTAGTGTTGACATAAAACACGACTCTGTTACCACTCTTCACACTGTGGCAGATGATTGTTCTCCTAAATCTAGTGCTGGAAATATCCTACATCACTCTGCTCATTCCCAACTGGCAAATGCTTGTGATAAAGTTGCAGAAGAAATTTGTCCTGGGATCACTGTAATAGCTATGTTTCCACAGGGGCTAGACTACCGGAGCATGATCATATAACTATTCACTGGCTGACACTGGTGTATTTCTTAATGGTGACAGACATCTCCTGCTGCACGGGAAGCAGTAACTAGAGGTTTGGCATTGAGGGGCTACCCAGACTCTCCCTGCCAAAGCTACCTATATAGCAATGAATGGGAAAGGCTGTAGAAGAGATGACATGATACTACGGGCCTGATATTTGAATATCAACTGTTACAAATGGCTGTGCTATAAAGTACAGTGTAGACAGCCTATAACTGCAGATGTAGCTATTGGCAAGGGATATAGGAAGGTGCTTCATGAGAAAGAGCAAGCCACACCACCTAGCTGCAGACTGACATCAGCTCAGGTGAGCCAGGGATGGAGCATGGAGCTGTGGTGTACATGCTGTCTGTGACACATGGAGCTGTGGCCGGGGAGGCAGAGGAGGGGAGCAGCTATCCAGAGAGAAATCCCTTGTGCAGGCTTGTTTACACCCAGGTGTGGCATGACTGTAGCAGGGTTACTCGCCAGCCCGAATCTCTTTTCCAGATCAGCATAAGCCTCTGGTCTCAGTGACTGCAGCTACTTTAGCTAGGTTGGCTTGATATTCTCAGCTGAGAGACTGTGGTTTCAAATTGGTCTTTTATTTTTTTCCCCAGGATCATTTTCTAATAAGAGTTTTTACTTTTAAAACATGCAAACTGTCACAGATTTCCATGATACAATTACATTTTGGGAGGTGAAATTGCAATAAAATGAAAGCTCTGGGGGCATGAAAACAAGCAACAGGACACTGGAAAAAATGAACAGAGCCTGCGAGGCATGCCATCTTGGGGAAGGTAATGGGATATGAAAAAAAAAATAACCTTTGGAGGTGATGATAGGAACATCACATTGATTCTCAAGTATGACCTAGACAGGAATCTAAGCTCAGATGCCTAGGGGTAAAAAAGCTAGCTTGATAACCCACTGTGCCATCTGTTTGCCACTCCCCCATTAGATTCATTGCTGTTATTGCATTTTATAACTTCTGGTGCTACCTGCATCCTCCGTAATTTAATTCTGAAAAACAAACTGACACCCTCAAGTAATTCGGCGCATTGGATTTTGTGTGTCTAAGTCAGGTAATACGGATTTCATCCTGGATCCCAGCAAATTCTTCTGCCATAACATCTCATCCTGCGTCAGGTTATTAACAACATACAGCTGACTTAAACCACTATTCCCATGAACTGGGAAATTATGGACACCTGGCTGGTGCATAGATAGTGTGGAAGAAGGAAAAGAATTGATAAGGATTTGTAGGGGATCTTAATGCATGTCAGTCTGTTAGCAAGAGTTAGGCCAGCTGTAACCCTGATGATGTGAGACGTATAGAAACGAGGATTGTGTGAGGCGAGCAGAAAAGAACTGTGTGAGAAGTTATTACGACCTTGCACTGATAATTAAATACGTAGGCTGGCGCCCAGAAGCTGAGAAAAATAAGATAGCAGGATGGCCTATGCATAAACAAAATGCATCTGTTGCTCATCATTGTCTGTAATATTGCTTGCTATTGTCTGTAACAAAGGTATAAATGCTTGCTGTAATTGTTTACCTGTTGAGAGAGACCTGCATGGGACTGGGGCAACCCAGTGTCCTAGGGCACTCCCTCCCTCAATTAATATTGCTTGAGAAATAATAAAGTATTTGATTTTGCTGCACCCAAACTAAAAGCGAGAACTGAGTTTTTCTCCGACAATAGGGTCACGTATCTGATCTAAGAAACCACAACCTCATCTCAAGATTGTCAGAGGATTTTATGCATAATGGCAGCCACCCGCTGTGCTGCAGAGCAACCTAAAGGACAGGAAGCTATCTGACCCCAAACAGGCTGTGACATTCCAGCCTGTCTCCTGGGACAGCTCACTGCTGCAAAGCTCAACGTGGCCAGTGTGCCAGCCAAACACTGGGAACAGGGAGGCTGCTGGTGCACTGAGAGGAATGCTCATCATACTGAGGAGCAGGGTCACATTGTCTCCTCTTCCCACATGCCTGTCCATATCCATGTGTCTTATCCTAGACAATGAACTCCTTGGGGCAGGGACCATCTTTAGACCACAGGGAATCTCTTGACCATGTTCATCGTTCTCCTCTTGATAAGAATCTGGTCTTAGCCACAGTGGTAAGCCCCATAACACCTTGGTGAATGTTACCAGAATCTAGCTGTTGGCTGGCTACATGGCCTGGCCACTCCTGATGCCTCACACCCCACAGCTCTGGGTGTTCTTCTACCCTGTATCAGCCCAGGAATACAACTGTGATTCCAGATTATTTATGCAAAGAATGTAGGGTTGCCAATTCTGGTTGGACGTATTCCTGGAGGTCTCATCACATGACATGATCTTTAATTAAAGATTAATATCTTTCATTCCTGGAGACTCCCGGCCAATCCTGGAGGATTGACAACTCAAAATGGCCCTACAGTAATTTCTTAAAGTTGCCAACTGTCACGGAGTCACCGGGCGATGCTCTGGAACTGCTCCCCACCAAGCCAGTCAGGACTTTGGGGAGCCTCCTCTCCCTTGGAGCAGACTTGTTCAGGGCAAGAAGCTCACACAGCTTCACCTCCTGGGTCTCTCCTTGGAGCATTTAGCATCCTCTGCCCCTCCGTGCGCTTCCCACAGCGAGTCCACCCCAGCGGGGTCCTGGGGAAGCCACCGGGTTCTGCACCCCCACTTTGCAGTCAGACGTGACTCTCAGCCAGCCAGTAAAACAGAGGTTTATTCGATGACAGGAACAGGGTCTAAAACAGAGCTTGTAGATACAGCGAACCGGACCCCTCAGCTGGGTCCATTCTGGGGGCAGTGAGCCAGACCCCCAGGTCTGCCCTCCACCCTCGACCCCAGCCAGCTCCAGACTCACAACCCCTCCCTCAGCCCCTCCTCTCTGCTTAGCCCCTTTCCCAGGCCAGGAGGTCACCTGATCCCTTTGTCTCCAACACCTTCAGCTGGCACCTTTGCAGAGGAGGGGCCCAGGCCATCAGTTGCTAGGAGACAGAGTGCCAGGCATTTAGGTGCACTGGCCCTTGGCTCTGCCAAATACTTAAGAACTGCCATGGGGACACTGAGGCACCAACACAGTATTCAGAGAAAACATTAAGAACTTTCCCAGTTCGTCACATCTCTCCCCCCTTCGAGACCGAACTGAGCGAGGTCACTCCTGCCAGTGACCTGGGGAAGTTCGAACCCACCAACGTTCCCATGGATGCCCCAGCATCTCTCCCATCCCTTGGTGTGAGTTACACCAGGACAGTCCAGTCTTACGGCCTCCCTTAGGTCGGGTGTGCTTGATGGCACTTGCAGGCCGCATGTGGGAAGGTTTATGCAGCCCACACTCTTTGCCACCCCAGTACCCCTGGGCTTCAAGCTGGGATCTCAGCTGCCCCCGTGCTCAGCACTGCCCTTGCTGTCCCAGTGGGGCCAGGCAGCGAGCTCTTTGCTCTGGTCACAGCATCAGAGCCAGCGTGAGCCCCCACTCCGGTGTGCAGTGGGGCAGGGAGCATCTCTCCCTCCCACTCAGTCCCAGGGGGCTGGTTACAGGTATCCTGAGCCCAGCAGCCCCTCCCCCCTGCCAGCCAGGTTATTTGCATTTTCACTGACCATTTCCATCCTAGCCAATTGGTTCCCTGGATTTGAATTCAAACCCTCGGCCGTTACAGGAGCGGGGCCTGGATCCTGTCCCATGGGGAGACAGTCACCCCCCAACAGGGCCTCCCAGCCGATATCCTGGAGAACCCCAACTACCAGCCAGCCCGACCCCTCCTGGGTCTGCACAGGGATCTGGGCCATAGGCAGGGCGAGGGGCTTCACCCCAGGGAACTTCACCCAGGTCCCACAGTCCCTCAGCATCTGGGGCTGCACCACCACAGTTCTCTCTGTCCCAGGATCTCGCCCCCGCAGGCGTGTTTCCCCACTAACCCTTGGGCAGCCCCCTATGTCTCTCTGCTCCACCAACACCAGTCCACGCTGCTGCTGCTTCTCCTGCAGCTTTTCCTCGGGCTTTTGCTCTCTCTCATGGTCCTCTCGCTCTCTCCGGCTCTGCTCCCATCCCATCCGTCTCCAATCTCCTGATGGGGAACCCAATCGTGAAGACCCTCGTCTGATTGGGGACCAGACTCCCGGGGATGCCTGGCTGATGCTCCAGCTGCTCTCAGATCCTCTTGTAGCCCCATCTGGGCCAGGAATCTGCTCCTCAGAGCGGTCCTTCTCCTCCAACTGCACGATTAACTGTGCCTTGGTGAATTTCCCCATGCGTAACCCTCTCTTTGTGCACAGGATCACAATGTCCTTCTCAAGGAGATGGTGATAGGCCATCACTTCACCATTCCCAAGTGGCTCTGGACTCACAGGCCTGTGTGCTCTTGGCTCCCCCATGGTTTCCAGGAAGAACCCCTGGTGTGCCAGCCCTTCTCGTGATCACCACCTCTTTGCCAGGGTCGAGCTGCAGACTCCTCCGCCCCTGGGACTGCTCCTGCAATCCCCCGGGGAACCCTGCTACTGCAAAAATCCTTCTCTCTCCCAGGGTCGAGCGGCAAGCTCCTCCGCCCCTGAGACTGCTGGCTGCAGTCCTCAGGGGGACCCTGTTACTCCAACAGTCCTTCTCGCTGGTCACACACTCCCAGAGGTTAACCGCCCCCTGAAACCGTCCCACTCTGAGCCTTCAGCATGCCTGGTCCTCATTATCCCTCCTTTGTTTTACTGCTCCCCAGTCACTTACTGCAAGTAGCGCCATTCACGGGGTGCAGTACATCCCGCCGCTGCCACCAGTTGTCACGGAGTCACCGGGCGATGCTCTGGAACTGCTCCCCACCAAGCCAGTCAGGACTTTGGGGAGCCTCCTCTCCCTTGGAGCAGACTTGTTCAGGGCAAGAAGCTCACACAGCTTCACCTCCTGGGTCTCTCCTTGGAGCATTTAGCATCCTCTGCCCCTCCGTGCGCTTCCCACAGCGAGTCCACCCCAGCGGGGTCCTGGGGAAGCCACCGGGTTCTGCACCCCCACTTTGCAGTCAGACGTGACTCTCAGCCAGCCAGTAAAACAGAGGTTTATTCGATGACAGGAACAGGGTCTAAAACAGAGCTTGTAGATACAGCGAACCGGACCCCTCAGCTGGGTCCATTCTGGGGGCAGTGAGCCAGACCCCCAGGTCTGCCCTCCACCCTCGACCCCAGCCAGCTCCAGACTCACAACCCCTCCCTCAGCCCCTCCTCTCTGCTTAGCCCCTTTCCCAGGCCAGGAGGTCACCTGATCCCTTTGTCTCCAACACCTTCAGCTGGCACCTTTGCAGAGGAGGGGCCCAGGCCATCAGTTGCTAGGAGACAGAGTGCCAGGCATTTAGGTGCACTGGCCCTTGGCTCTGCCAAATACTTAAGAACTGCCATGGGGACACTGAGGCACCAACACAGTATTCAGAGAAAACATTAAGAACTTTCCCAGTTCGTCACACCAACAAGGCCTTTTTACCATTTCTCTGACAGCTCCCAACATATTAGCATGTGTGTGTGGCAGGGGGACTGCCATGGTTAATTCTCCTGATAATATGTTTAAAAGTAATATCTTTTGGACAGGCCCCTTTGCCCGTGATAGCTCACGTAACTTCATTTCCTGTGAAATAGGGACAGGACAGGTTAGTCAGTGAGCTGTGATCTGAATGCCTTCTAGTCACCAGTCTCATTAGCCAAAACAAGGTTAGCACTTAACCAAGCCGAGGCAGCAGTGTCTAATCAAAGAGGCGAGAGGGGAAAGCTCACTCCTTCTGCTAACAGCAGCGAGGCCAGCAAGGACAAGGCTTCAAATCCCTCTGGCTGGGTTTTTCCATGAGACGGGGGGGCAGAGCCTCTATTTTTAATGTAAAAAAAAAACAAACAAAACAAAACCAGAAGTGGGTCTTCACAGCTAAGGCTACGATTTTGTCAGGGATATTTTTAGTAAAAGTCACAGACAGGTCACAGGCAATAAAGAAAAATTCACAGACTCCGTGACCTATCCCTGACTTTTACTAAAAAAATCACTGACAAAATGGGGTGCTCAGCTGCGGGGTTCCCACACCACCTGCAGAGGTTGGGCAGCTGTGGCAGCCGCTCCGAGCTCCAGGGGTCCCATGCTGCCCGCAGCAGCTCGGAGCTCTGGGGGGGCCCACACCACCTGTGATGGCCAGGAGCTGCGGGGGGGCCCCCTCCCACAGTGGCCAGGAGCTGTGGGCCCACTGCTCATGGCAGCTTGGAGCTGTGGGGGGCCCCACTACCCATGGCATCTGGGAGCTCTGGGGGCCCCCCGCCGCATGGCTAAATTCATGGAGGTCACTGGAAGTTACGGATTCCATGACCTCCGTGAAAAAATCATAGTCGTATTCATGGACCACGAGTCTCAGCAGCTGAGAAGGTCAATGCATTGGGGAAAGCTTGCAGGTCACCTCCACGGCAGGTGTCCGACTGGTGGCTTTCCTTAATTCGCATCACTATAGCTATTTTGTTCTATTAACAGGGGTAGCTACAGCCAGAGAAGCTGCAGCTCAGATAAATCCTCGGAACCCGAGTCATTCATTGAGGAACAACCATTCCCTTCTTTTTTATAAGGAGACACCTAAATACCTGTGTAAATCTGGCCCTAAATGCACTCAATTTGACAAGAGAGACCTGATGGGCAGTGGGGTAGTGGTAAAAAAGGAAGTGGACAAACTAAACTCCATATTCCCTAAGTTAGAAGTAGGTAAACTCTGTTTACCCAAGTTTACCCTCAGCTACACTACTGCTGCTAACAGGAAAACCTCTAGAAATTTGGTTGTATCTTCTCCTTACAGGTAATCTACAGGAAAGTACTTGAAAACCCTGATTTAAAGCTGATTAAATGCTGTGATACAGAACACAGCTACGCCGGATATACAAGTGTAAGGAGGCACCCTGGCTCCCCGCTGCGCCTGAGAGGGATGAGCCAGAGCAGGTGCCTCAGCGGGCGGAGCCACTGCCACCTGTCCCCGCCCCCTGGAAGTCAAGGGGCGGGACAGGAAGTATAAAAGCCCGGCCCAAGCGCTCAGTTGGCGGCTGGCTGCCAGAGAGGACAGACACAAGCTACCCTGTGCTCACTACCTGGAGGAGCGCTGGCCTGACCTGCCTCGCGCTCGGTATCTGGAGGAGCGCTGGCCTGCCCCGCCCCGCCCCGCGCTCACTACCCGGAGGAACGCTGGCCAGACTTGCCTCATATCCGGAGGAACGTCGGCCTGACCTGCCTTGTGCCTGGTACCCCGAGGAGCGGCCTGAGCTTCCCTACGACCGGTACCCGGAGGAGCCCATGGTCTGGGACCCCCCAGACGACGCCAGTGAGAGACAGGTACCCGGAGAGGGGGAGGTCGGAAGTGGCCCGGGGGTAGCCGAGCCTGGTTTGGCTCCTGAAGAGCCTGAACCCATGTCAGCGTGTTTCGGCCAGGATCCCCACTGACAGCAGCGTGCCTTTGCCGCTGCTAGGGCCCCGGGCTGGAACGCAGTGGATTGGGAGGGCCTGCGTCCCCCCTGCCACCCCCCCAAGGGTGGCAGACTCCCCCTCTCCCTGGCCTGAGGAGGCCTCATGTGTAGACTTCTGGGTTACTGTGTTTGCTCAGCCTGCTGAAGGCCTGAGCCTGAACTGCTACTGCCCTGCCCTGCCCAAGGGCCTGGGCTGATATACTGTGTTTGCTCAGCCCCTGCCTGAGAGTCTAAGCTTGAACTGCTTACTGCCCCGCCCTGCCCCAGTGCTTGGGCTTATGTACTTTGTGCTTACCCGACCCCGGCTGGAGGGCCGGGACTCTGCCCTGTTTGCAGACCCTTTATTCCCTCAACGCTTGCTGAGGGGTTAGGCCTACCGGACTGCTGTGTGTATAAGGAGGCGTCCTGGCTCCCTGCCGCGCCTGAGAGGGATGAGCCTCGATACCACTGGCTTACAACAAGTAAAGAAAGATTCTATCCAAGAAACAAACTAGTCTCAGATGTTTCAATAAGCAATAAATGACTTATGCAAACCCACAAATCAATATTCACTTTCTAAAGGAAATGCTTTTTTAACTCAAGTGTTGTTTTTCCTGTAGAATTTCTAGATTTCCTGCACAGTCACATCACATGCACCACAGATCACAGCCATGCATGTTTCTGGCATTATTTCAAAGAAGGGGTATTAAATGAATTCCATGGTAGCCCTTTGGCATGGGGAACTTCCTGAGGGACTAGGAATCGTACCATCTCTCTCAATAAATTACATTTCATTGTTAAGGCTGTAGTTTGCCAAAAGATATCACAGTCAGGGGCGGCTCCAGGCCCCAGCACGCCAAGCGCGTGCTTGGGGCAGCATTCTGCGGGGGGCGCTCTGCCAGTCGCCGGGAAGGCAGCAGGCAGGGTGCCTTCGGCGGCATGCCTGTGGAGGGTCCGCTGGTCCTGCAGCTTCAGTGGACCTCCCGCAGGTGTGCCTGCAGAGGGTCCGCTGGTCCTGTGGCTCCACTGAGGCCGTGGGACCAGCGGACCCTCTGCAGGTACTCCTGTGAGAGGTCCACCGGAGCCGCGGGACCAGCGAGCAGCAGAGCGCCCCCCCGCAGCATGATGAAATGTTTAGAGCCATCCCTGATCACAGTGAACACAACCCATTACATATTACTTTCCAAGAGACCCAGATGGGGATGGGATGGGGATGTTTTTAATATTCTCTGAAAGTAAGATGGCATCACATGCTGATCACAATGTTAATAAGGATGCCTACTATTAGCCTTTACCAGCTTCAATCAGGCTAAGTAAGTTTTGGCAAGCTGCACAATGTTCCTGAGACCAACCACCTCAAACAAAAACCTGGCCAAAAGCAGAGAAGTGGCTGAGAATTCCTTAGGAAAACACAAATGATAAAAAGTGGATATCATCTGAGCTAAAGGCCAGAACTGATTTTGTGCTGACAAAGTCCTGAGACAGCAGATACCCTGATTTACTCCAGTTCAGAACTGGGGATCTCCTTACTTGGACTGTCACCTCACTGGGGCAGGGCCTGTCTCCTTGTTCTGAGTTTGTACAGCGCCTAGTGCAGTGGGGCCCTGGGCCATAACCACAACAGAAAAATACATACACTTAATTAATAAGAACCTAAGAACAGACACACTGGATCAGACCAATGGTCCATGTAGCCCAGTATCCTGTCTTCTGACAGTGGCCAATGCCAGGTGCTTCAGAGGGAGTGAACAGAACAGGCAACCATTGAGTGATCCATCCCTTGTCATCCACTTCCAGCTTCCAACAGAGCTTTAGGGACACTGAGCAGCATGAGCTTATGTCCCTGACCATCTTGGTCAATAAGTCCATGAAGGATAGGCTAATGGATGGCGAATTGTTTTCTGAACCCAGTTATACTTCTGGCCTTCACAACATCCCCTGGCAATGAGCTCCACCCTTTGACTGTGTATTTTATGGAGAAGTACTTCCTTTTGTTTGTTTTAAACCTGCTGCCTATTAATTTCATTGGGGGACCTCTGGTTCTTGTGTTATAAGGAGTAAATAACACTTCCTTACTCACTTTCTCCACACCATCCATGATTTTATAGCCCTCTATCATATCCTCCCTTAGTCATCTCTTTTCTAACTGAACAGTCAGTCTTTTTAATCTCTCTTCATACGGAAGCTATTCCATATCCTTAGATATTAGAACTGGAAAAGGTACAGAGAAGGGCAACAGAAATGACTCTTTTGTGAGATGGGACAACCAGAACTGCACACAATATTCCAGGTGTGAGTGTACCATAGATTTATATAATGGCATTATAATATTTTCTGTTTTATGATCTATCCCTTTCCTAATGATTCCTAACATTGTTAGCTGTTTTGACTGCTGCTGCACATTGAGTGGATGTTTTCAGAGAACTATCCGCAATGATGCCAAGATCTTTCTTGAGTGGGAACAGCTAATTTAGCCCCCATCATTTTATATGTATAGTTGGGATTATGTTTTCCAATGTACATCACTTTGCATTTAACACTGAATTTCATCTGCCATTTTGCTGCCCAGTCACCCAGTTTTGTGAGATCCCTTTGTAACTCTTCACAGTCAGCATTGGATTTAACTGTCTTGAGTAAATTTATATCGTTTGCAAACATTGCCACCTCACTGTTTACCCCCTTTACCAGAACATTTATGAATATGTTGAACAGGACAGGTCCCAGTACATATCTTTGGGGGACCTCGCTATTTACCTCTCTCCATTGTGAAAACTGACCATTTAATTCCAACCTTTGTTTCCTAATTTTTAACCAGTTACTGATCCAGGAGAGGACCTTTCCTCTTATCCCATGACAGCTTACTCTGCTTAAGAGCATTTGGTGTGAGAGACCTTGTCAAAGGCTTTCTGAAGGTCCAAGTACATGGTATTCACTAGATGCCCCTTGTCCACACACTGGTTTACCCCCTCAAACAATCTTAATAGATTGGTGAGGTATGATTTCCCTTTACAAAAGACACACTAGCTCTTCCTCAACAAATCATGTTCATTCATGTGTCTGATAATTCTGTTATTTACTGTAGTTTCAGCCACTTTGCCTGGTACTGAAATTAGGCTTACCAGCCTGTACTTGCCAGGATTGCCTCTGGAGCCTTTTTAAAAAGAAAACAAGTGTCACATTAGCTATCCCCTAGTCATCTTGTTCAGAAGCTGAGTTAAGCAATGGGTTATGTACCACATTTAGCAGTTCTGCAATTTCATATTCGAGTTCCTAGGTGCATAGCATCTGCTCCTGGTGACTTATTACTGTTTAATTTATCAATTTGTTCCAAAACCTCCTTTACTGACACCTCAATCTGGGACAATTCCTCAGATTTGCCACTTTAAAAGAATGGCTCAGGTGTGGGAATCTCCCTCACATCCTCTGTAGTGAAGACTGATGCCAAGAATTCATTTAGCTTCTCTGCAACGGTCTTGTCTTCCTTGAGTGCTCCTTTAGCAACTTTGATCATCCAGTGGTCTCACTGATTGACAGGCTTCCTGCTTCCAATGTACTTAACAATTTGTTGCTGTTCCTTTCCACGCCTTTTGCTGGTTGCACTTCAAATTCGTTGCCTAATTACACTTTTACACATGCCTTGGCAGAGTTTATGCTCCTTCCTTTTTGCCTCATCAGGAATTAACTTCCAATTGATAAAGGATCATTTTGTCTCTAATCATGGCCTTTACTCTGTTCATGCCAATGACATTGTTCTGATTTACAACACCTAGGGAGCCATCCTATTGGTCTGAGTTATTGTCTTATTGTATGTATATCAGGACTACAGCTCATCCATCAAACTTGATGGGAGACTCCATCATTGCCACATGCCCCAGACACAATGTCACGGCTTGTTTGGGTACAAGATCTTTACCATATAAAATTTGTCAAACTGTAGGAATCTGAAATATTCCAGCTTTCCCTGCAAGAGTGAAATCCCTCCTGGATGGGTAGAACAAGTACAGCTGGCAGTGGCCACGTAAGATTCCCTATGCTGCCTCAATGATGTAGTGCCACCTGATCTTGAAGAACCAAGGGGTGAAGACAGGGGATTCCTAGCCTGTAAATACAGTGGTATTGTTCAACTGGTCATATGAGAAAGGCAAGAATGGCATATGAGATCAAAGGATGCAATTGTAAATCGATATTTGTGGAATTAGCTGCACATTCTCTATCTGCATGAAGGGAGTAGTGGGGCTAAAGCTTTAGGAGCCTAAGGGAGCCAGCTGCCCAAATCCCTCTGGAAGTCAATGGGAGCTGGGTGACTAAGTCCCATCGCCTCTCCCAGCTGCTAAGAGCAGTTCCCACAAGGAATATTATTCTAGTAAAAATAGTCAGACCTTTATTGATGTCTAGGAGAAGAGAATTTAAATCAGATTGACTCAGACCATCTTGTGGGGAAAAAGAATCAGTTAGGGATCATGCTGGGTTTTGCTAGCTTAATCCAGGGCAAAGGGCCCATGGGGGTGGAAAGTCTACACAGGCTTTGGGTGCAACTCCCAGGTGGAGAGTGCTGACCAGGGAGCCAGCGTGGCTAGTGGGCTGCACTGTATCAGTTGCCAGCCAAACTCCTATGGAGCCCTGAGCACAGTTCACCTTACCCAAGGTGAATTTGCCCTGCTTGTGACAGGAGATGCAATTTGCACCTCATTGTGCCAGTGGGAGTGAATCAAGCCATTTCCCTTGAGTTTTGGGACCAATCTTATTTAACCTTTTTATTACTGACCTTGGCACAAAAAGCAGGAATGTGCTAATAAAGTTTGCGGATGACACAAAGCGGGGGGTATTGCTAACACAGAGAAGGACCGGGATATGATACAGGAAGATCTGGATGACCTTGTAAACTGGAGTAATAGTAATAGGATGAAATTTAATAGTGAAAAGTGCAAGGTCATGCACTTAGGGATTAATAATAAGAATTTTAGATATACATTGGGGACAATCAGTTGGAAGCAACAGAGGAGGAGAAGGACCTTGGAGTATTGGTTGATCACAGGATGACTGAGCCACCAATGTGATATGGCCGTTAAAAAAGCTAATGCAGTTTTAGGATGCATCAGGCGAGGTATTTCCAGCAAAGACAAGGAGGTGTTAGTACCATTATATAAGGCACTGGTGAGACCTCATCTGGAATACTGTGTGCAGTTCTGGTCTCCCATGTTAAGAAGGATGAATTCAAACTGGAACAGGTTCAGAGATGGGCTACTAGGATGATCTGAGGAATGGAAAACCTGCCTTATGAAAGGAGACTCAAAGAGCTTGGCTTGTTTAGCCTAGCCAAAAGAAGGCTGAGGGGGGATATGCTTGCTCTTTATAAATATATCAGAGGGATTAATATTAGGGAGGGAGAGGAATTATTTAAGCTTAGTACTAATGTAGACACAAGAACAAATGGGTATAAACTGGACACTAGGAAGTTTAGACTTGAAATTAGACGAAGGTCTCTAACCATTAGAGGAGTGAAGTTTTGGAACAGTCTTCCAAGGGGAGTAGTGGGAGCAAAAGACATATCTGGCTTTAAGACTAAGCTTGATAAGTTTATGGAAGGGATGGTATGATGGGATAGCTTAATTTTGGCAACTGATCTTTGATTATCAACAGATAAGTATGCCCAGTGGTCTGTGATGGGATGTTGGATGGGATGGGATCTGAGTTACTGCAGAGAATTCTTTCCTGAGTGCTGGCTGGTGAGTCTTGCCCACATGCTCAGGGTTTAGCTGATCGCCATATTTAGGGTCAGGAAGGAATTTTCCTCCGGGGCAGATTGGCAGAGGCCCTGGAGGTTTTTCGCCTTCCTCTGCAGCGTGGGGCATAGGTCACTTGCTGGTGGATTCTCTGCAGCTTGAGGTCTTCAAACCACAATTTGAAAACTTCAATAACTCTGACATAGATTAGGGGTTTGTTATAGAAGTGGATGGGTAGGGTTCTGTGGCCTGCTTTGTGCAGGAGGTCAGACTAGATCATATTGGTCCCTTCTGACCCTAAAGTCTATGAGTCTGAGCTCAGGTTGTGAAAATCTGCACATCTCTCGCAAATGACAGTTCCCTCAGCAATTTCAGAGCCACCCTCTTGCCCAAATGCACCTGAAAGTTACATGGAGAATCAGGCGAGTTTCCAAACACTTGGAAGCCTGGGGTGAGGTGACAGTTATCTTGGAGACTGTTCAGAGTGGTTGCTCTTGGCTGTAGGATTTAGGGGAGGTTGTCAGAAGACTAAAGCCCTCACTGCCCAGGTTGTTTAAATTACCAATTCTTCTGTTATTTCAATAAATCGTGGGCCAAAGAGGGCAGATGAGCCTTTCCCACAGAGACTCAAAAAGATTGGTTTCTTTAAACGACAACAGAACCTCTGTCCAGATGCTGTTTCTCCATATGCAGTCAGAAAACAAGGCAGCATTTCTGAAAGTTAGGAGAGAATACACAATACCCTAACTAGCACAGTTCCAGCCTTCCTTAATAACCATTAGCGACTCACTTGGGACCTGGGAGACCCTGATTCAGCTCCACTCTGTGATACAAGACAGGGATTTAAAGTTGGGTCTTTGAAATTAGAGGACAGGTCCCTAACCACTGAGCAATTGCTATTTATTACTTTCAGCCTTCTTAGAATCATAGAATATCAGGGATGGAAGGGACCTCAGGAGGTCATCTAGTCCAACCCCCTGCTCAAAGCAGGACCAATCCCCATCTAAATCATCCTATTCTTAATCTTCCCTATTCAGGTTGCTCCACTGTGTATAATTTCAACATTTCATTGGAGCAAGGACTGAACATGTTCTCCCAACTCCCTGCCAAGGACTCCAAGCACCAGGCTGTGAAGCCAGTCTTTCTTCCAAGATCTCTCTGGCCTGCTGGACTAAAGGGTTAGAAAGATGGTAGTGGCAGCTCCTGCTGGTATTCTGGGAACAACATCTAACAATATTTGTTTAGCTGAAATTTGTGTTAAACTCATGACTAGTTGCATGTTGTTGACCAACACTGCATTTTTCAGTGAATAAATTATTCATCTGAAAAATTCAAGGTCTGGTTCTGATATTTTCCCTCTGATTTAATAGCACCTTACTACACAATCTCCTGTGGGCAGAGCCTCAGTTTGTGTATGGAGCTGTTCACAACATCTGAGGCTGTGCCCCATGGACTTCACAGTGCTCCCATTCAAGTGAGGGACTATATATGGGCATGAGGGGGTCAGAATCTTGCCCTTACTGAGCTGAGCACAAAGCTCTACAGTTCATGCTTAACACATTTTTCAAATGTTCATAAGCCTATTAAACCAAACCCAGTTCCCTACAGCCTAAGGTCATGCACTGCTCCTCAGAGAGGACTATTCCCAGGCCATTTTTCAAATGCCATACCTCTGCCATTGTTAGGGAATGGGAAAATGTATTTTTCCACTCTCCTGTCACTCAAAATATAGCCAGACTATTTTTATTCAAACTTTCCACAGTAATTCACCTTCAGGCAAAGACTAAGCATGGAAAATTTCAGCCCTAATGGTGAACGTCTCTGAAAGTTATGGGCAGATGAAAACAAAGGGTTTGAATGGAAACTTATTTCGCAACCTTAACTCAGTGACTGCTACCTGGAGCTCCTTACAGCAATTACCCATCACAGGCTAACACCACTTATTCCATGACTCACACAGGTTAATAAAACCCTTAGAAAAGGATGATTTATGGATTAGGTATTCATAACAAGCATGTATTTTTTATTATACATCAGAAAAAATTATACAGATGATACATTGCTAAACTAAAGCTGTCAGATGTGTATTTCTGCAGTCACTGGAAATAATGTTATTAAGCTCTCCAAAGGCGACTTTTGAAAGAAGAAAAAATAAATTCCAAATCACAGTTAAAATAACTGAATGCAAAATAATTGCTGCTAAAACATCTGGTGATCAGTCCTTGTCCCAGCTGCTTTCAGGTCCTGAATATTAAAAAGATGGAGGACAAAAACCATCCTATTGATTGGAATACTTCTTACGCTGGTGCAAATCTAGAGTAACTCCACTGAATTTACTGGGATCACCGAGAACAGAATTTGACCCTACATCTGTGCCTGGGGTTTCTACAACACTTCCGTATACTGCTCAATAAATTATAACTATGCTGGCTTTTCAAAATGGAATGTTTGGAAATATAAAATGAAAAGAACACTCAGTTCCTCTTATTGTTTGTATTACAGTAACACCTAGAGACCCTAAGCGAGCTCAGGGCCTGTGCCAGGTACTGCACATGAACAGTGAGAGAGGCCCTGGCCCAAAGAGCTCTCACCCTAATTATACCAGGCAGACAGACAAGTCATTTCCCCTTCCATAACTAAGGACACAGCGGGAACAGAACTAGGGGCTGTCGACAAATCAGTTAATTCACGTGATTAACTAAAAAAAATGATTAAAAAACTTAATCACAATTAATCTCAGTTTTAATTGCACTGTTAAACAGAATACCAATTGAAATTTAGAAAAACATCCAAAATATTTCATATTTTTATATAGTATTCTATGTTGTAATTGAAATCAAAGTGTATATTATTTTTGCTTACAAATATTTGCACTGTAAAAATGATAAACAAAAGAAATAGTATTTTTCAATTCACCTCATACATGTATTGTACTGCGATCTCTTTATCGTGAAAGTGCAATTTACAAATGTAGATTTTTTTTGTTACATAACTGCACTCAAAAACAAAACAGTATAAAATTTCAGAGCCTACAAGTCCACTCAGACCTACTTCTTGTTCAGCCAATCGCTAAGACAAACAAGTTTGTTTACATATAAGGGAGATAATTCTGCCCACTTCTTATTTAAAATATTGCCAGAAAGTGTAAACAGGCATTTGCATGGCACTCATGTAGCTGGCATTGCAAGGTATTTACGTGCCAGATATGCTAAATATTTGTATGCCCCTTTATGCTTTGACCACCATTCCAGAGGACATGCTTCCATGCTGATGCACTCCTAAAAAAAAAAAAAAAAAAAAAAAGCATTAATTAAATTTCTTACTGAATGCCTTGAGGAGCATTTTATATCCCCTACTCTGTTTTACCCACATTCTGCCTTATATTTCATGTTATAGCAGTCTCGGATGATGACCCAGCACATGTTGTTCATTTTAAGAACACTTTCACTGCAGATTTCACAAAATGCAAAGGAGGTACCAATGTGAGATTTCTAAAGATAGCTATAGCACTTGACCCAAGGTTTATGAATCTGAAGTGGCTTCCAGAATCTGAGGGGGATGACGTGTGGAGCATGCTTTCAGAAGTCTTAAAAGAGCAACATTCCGATGCAGAAACTACAGAACCTGAACCACCAGAAGAGAAAATGAACCTTCTATTGGTGGCATCTGACTCAGATCATGAAAATGAACGTGTCAGCCCGCACTGCTTTGGATTGTTATCGAGCAGAACCCGTCATCAGCATAGACGCATGTCTTCTGTAATGGTGGTTGAAGCATGAAGTGACGTGAATCTTTAGCACATCTGGCATATAAATATCTTGCGATGCTGGCTACAACAGTGCTATAAGAACACCTGTTCTCACTTTCAGGTGACATTGTAAACAAGAAGCAGGTAGCATTATCTCCTGTAAATGTAAACAAACTTGTTCGTCTGAGCAATTGGCTGAACAAGAAGTAGGACTGAGTGGACTTGCAGGCTCTAAAATTTTACACTGTTTTATTTTTGAATGCAAGTTTCTTTGGACATAATTCTATATTTGTAAGTTCAACTTTTATGATAAAGAGATTGCACTACAGTACTCATATTAGGTGAACCGAAAAATACTATCTTGTTTTTTTACGGTGCAAATACTTGTAATAAAAAATAAATATAAAGTGAGCACTGTACACTTGGTATTCTGTGTAACTGAAATTAGTATATTTGAAAATGTAGAAAACATCCAAAAATATTTAATACTAGAATACCATTTATTTAACAGTGCAATTAATCATGATAGCCCTAAACAGAACCCATGTGACCTGACTCTCACACACCCCAGAACCTTCCAACTGAAAACCTGTGCTCAATAGAGGAAGCACCTCCTGAGGAAGCACCTAAGCCAGGCGTGGACAAACTACAGGGAACAGGATTGGGAGCTGCTCCATGTGGCTCCCGGAAGCACCAGCATGGCCTCCCTCTGGCTCCTACACGTAGGGGCAGCCAGGTGGCTCCACTCTGCACACTGCCCCTGTCCCAAGCACTGCCCCCACATCTCCCATTGGCTGGGAACCGCAGCAAATGGGAGCTGCAGGGGCAGTGCCTGCAGACAGGACAGCACACAGAGCTGCCTGGCTGCGCCTCCACATTGATGCCAGAGAAGGGACATGCTGCTGCTTCCGGGAGCTGCTTGAGGTAAGCACCACCCGGAGCTTGCACCCCTGAGCCCACCACCATGCCCCAACTGCCTCCCCCAGTCCTAATTCCCCTCCCACCCTCCAAACCCCTCAATCCCAGCCCAGAGCACTCTCCTGCACCGCAAGCCTCTGATACCAGCCCACACCCCCAGCTGGAGCTCTCACCCCCACACGCCTCACACTTTGATCCCCCTCCTGCCCTCTGAACCCCTTGGTCCCAGCCTGAAGCACCCTCCTACACTCTAAACCCCTCATCCCCAGCCCCACCCCAGATCCTGCACCCCCAGCCAGAGCCCTCACTCCCCCACACCCTACCCCCTGCGCCAGCCCTGAGCCCCTCCCACACTCTGAACTCCTTAATGCTGGCCCCACCCCAGATCCCACACCCTCCAACCAGAGCCCTCACCCCCAATTTTGTGAGTATTCGTGGCCCACCATACAACTTCTATTCACAGATGTGGCCCTCGGGCCAAAAAGTTTGCCCACCCCTGACCAAAGGAATGCCTTCTGAGTCCTCCCAGCCCATCCGCCCTGCTCACTGTACCATACAGACTAGTATCCCCAGTACCCTTGTCATCACCCCCGGACCACAGGTGCTGGAAGTAGGGGTGCTGGAGGGGCTACAGCTCCCCTTGGCATGAAGTGGTTTCCATCATAGACAGGATTTGCAGTTTGGTTCAATGGCTCTCAGCACCCCCACTATACAAATTGTTCCAGCCCCCATGAATGAGCATGGCAGGCCCAATGTGAGTTATGGCAGGGGTGCCCTCTGCCAGTTGGCATTGAGGGAATCCCTGCGTGACACCATCCATGCTGGAACCTATAATGACTCCCACTTCTTCTGACTGCAGGGCCAGGGAACGAATGCTTTCAAAGCTACAGAGTCTTGCGCAGACAGAGTTATCGCCCCACAGTCTGCAATGCGGGATGTTTATGCTTTGCATTTAAATTGTGTAGACTGCAAGATAGTTTTCAAACGCCTCCCTCCTGAGAGCGTTATGGATGAATATTTCTGCTCCTTTAATGTTTCAGTCATATTTACACTCAGACAACCGGGTCAGGATCACACTCACCCGGATGCTATGCCAACGTCACTCCAATGACTTGAACAGAGTTTCTCTGAACTGACACCAGTGTCAGAGAGCAGAATCCAAGGGAGATCAGAGTGCAAAGGGAGTTCTGGGATAGCCAGTGTTTTATATCCACATTGCAAGGGGATAAAAGGCTGCACAAGGTGCAGGGCAAAAGACAATCAGACCAATGTTTCAGTTTGCACGTTAGCTGGCTTTCACTAAAAATCTCTCAAGGCTAAAAAAAAACAAAACCTAACATTTTTGGTTCTTCATTTTGGGGGAAAAAATGATCATTTTTGGTTGACTCTTTTCCCCCTTTTCCTGATTTTTCAGTTCATCCACCAAACAAAACACGTGTCAACGATTTGCCAGACAGACATTCTCATCACTGGCCCTATTGGCATATTGCCACCTTGGTATGGAGCTGTGGCTAAGGATAAAAAACACAGTTTCCCCATGAAAGCAATTTTGCTGTATTTAGACTCTTTAATTTTAGGAATACTCATCAGCTTCTCTTCATCCTGATTACAACGTTCATCTACAAAGCACTGTTTCCACGGAAGTGCTGATTAATGTTATCAGGCCAACAAGCTGATGAACAGAAATGAAAACATTTTGGAGAAAGATGGTCAAAAATCACTTTGCAGCCTTTTCCAAGTCCACATGATACATTTTGTTGGTGGCACCAATATTCAGTTCAAATTCAGGCCCTGGCATCAAAATTTCTCCTTCCTAACCACTGGAGGGTTAAACCGTTCAGTTCCCAGGCCTGCAGATGCCTGCCTTCAGCAAATACTCCATGGGCCCAGTTCTCCTCCCAGTGATGTAACTCCATCAGGGGAGTAGCTCCTGATTTACACCATTGTAAGTGACAAAAGAAACAGGTCCCATAGATAAGCACCAAGCTTTAAATGAATCACAGAAAGTGTAGCAAAGAAT
The DNA here is from genome assembly GCF_025201925.1 of Gopherus flavomarginatus. Lineage (NCBI taxonomy): Eukaryota > Metazoa > Chordata > Testudines > Testudinidae > Gopherus > Gopherus flavomarginatus. The sequence continues at coordinate 452,186 of NC_066620.1, read as the reverse complement.
CTTTGAATTAATAATATTCCTTGCTTAAAGGAATTTGCAGTGTCAGGGGCTGACAAAGCGCCCAAGAAATCCTTTCTGACAGAAGAGTGATCATCACAGCTGTGCAATCGACAAGCAATATGTCTAACCCAAACCTCCTATTGATATTGCACAGAGCCGTGATTTGTGGGAATAAGAAAAGCAATTCCAGCCCCACATCACGTCTCCTGCCATTTCAGCAGGTCCCTCTAGTTTAATGTTGATAAAATTTAAAAACCTCATCTTTTTCTCATTTATACATCTCCGTGTTTGCCATAGCAGGGCTATGTGGGATTGTGATTATACGCAACATGTTAATTGTATGCATTTTTCACCACAGCTGTTTCCATTTTGCTGATGCAAAGCTGCACTTGAGAAGTATTTCTATAGAACAGCTGGGGGGTGGCATTTCCAGCTTGGTTAGATGTACATGTGTTCACTGTGCCCAAGCTGGCACCTAAAACTGGCAAGGGGACCAAGGTGGCACAGGTGTTGGCTCGGGCTAGACACGTCAGTATGTACCCAGGGGGTGCGGTGGTATTGTACTTGGGTGCCTCGCCCATGAGGGCACAGCTGCACTGCTATCTTTAGGCACTAGCAGGAGCACAGCGGGTGCATGTGCCCATGGTCGGAATGACGCTCCCTCACTACTGCACCGACATCCCTTTGGACCATGCAGCCAGTAGAGAACACCACGGTTCACAATCCTGAAATGAACCAGCACGCATGCACCCCCCAAGCAGTGCCAGGTCTGAGCCAGCCTGCCCCATGGCAAGTCCGCATGTGGGTTCCAGCCCCTCTCCCCTCACCCCACTGTTCCTTGTGGGTCTATGGAGCAGGGATTGTGCCTTGTGGTGTATCTGGAAAGCACCTCGTCCACTCTGGGTGCTGATACATGCTCGATGAATAGCAGCAGCTGCCTTGGTATGTAATATCTCAGTACAGCAGAGCAGGAAATCCCACATGCGACCAGGGTGCCACTATGCTTGGTGCTCATGTATAGACAGACAAGGAAGTGAGGGGAATGGATTTTATTGGACCAACTTCTGTTGGTGAGAGACACAAGCTTTTATGCTGCACAGAGCTTTTCCTCAGGGCTGGGCAATGTACTCCGAGTGTCACAGGGAAAGCACATCTTCTCACCAACAGCAGTTGGTCCAATAAAAGGTATTACCTCCCCCCACATGTCTTGCTCATACCCTGGGACCAACATGGCTGCAGCACGGCAGACTGCACCCCTAGGAAGAGTCTCTGCCTGGAAGAGCTCGTAGCCTAATTAGACAAAGCAGCCAAAAGCTGGGAGAAAGTCTGATTAGTCGCATTTTGTGGCTGGATGAACTGGGCCACAGAAAGATTAAGTGACTTGAGAACTGAACCCAGCTCATCTCAGTCCCAGTGCGACGCCTTACCACATGATCATCATTAATATCTGCTCATATAATGCAACAGATGCAGAATGAGGTACCCCCAACCTCCCATTCTGGCTCCCAGTCAGGTCACCACCTCAAACCGCAGGATTGGTGATCAGAGATTGGACTGGTTCACAGAACCAGGCTGTGCACCTACTGATCCTGTGGAACAGTCCTATGTCCTGCACAGGAACCCTTAACATTAGTTCCAGCTTTCTTTGCCAGCTGTTTAAAGTGTACTGTACAGCATGTTTGTACCATGACTCAGTTGTTTCCATTGTGCATGGAGTTTTATAATATTTCTGTTGCACCAAAAGGCTAGTCTGTATTATATACCGTAGGTCACTTGATAGTGTTGTGTGTAACAGACCTTGTTTAAGCCACTGCAGCCATACCTGGCAGAGCATTAAAGGATCTTATAGTGAACATGTCTGGCATTTCTCTCCCTTGGGGAAGGAAGCTGTGTGGCCAGTCCACATCTGGCACAAAAGCCTGATCTGCTAGTTGAAGCCCTGCAAGCTACCATGTACCAATAACCCAGGACATGGTGTCAGAAATCAGTTAGCTCCAGAGGAGAACAGAAATAGAAGGAAAACAGCTACTAAGGCTACTGACAGAAGCGGGGGGGGGAAAGCAACACAGATTGGTCATCAGCATGCCACTCTTCAGTGCCCCAGAGTACACACAGCATTGGCAAACGTTTCCAATGGACAGACTAGAAAATGGGCCTAGTGAGAAAGGTGGAAGAAATCACTGGAATATTTGGTGATGGGACGGGCGAAAGGAGACCCAGTACAAATCACCCTAAGAGACTCTGCTGGACCATACAGCGTACATATACCTCACAAGGCTCCTATGCCCTTACTTCATAAAGTGGAAACTGAGTTAAAGAGAATGAAGCAGATTGGCTCAGAGATTCTCAGTTATACCAACACCACAGTGCCCCTCAATGGTACCAGTTACAATGGAAAAGTACAAATCTGTGTGGATCTTAAAAGACTTAATGAACCAGTTATGGGAGGAAAATACACCCTCCCAGCACTGGATAACTTCATCCTCAAAGCGAAAGGAGCTACAGTATTCTCCAAGCTGGATGCCTCAAGTAGATTCTGGCAAATTCCTTTAGCCAAAGAAAGTGCTAAACTGACTACTTTCATCATGCCCTCTAAAATTACCTTTTGAGGTTACCAGGGCACCTGAAGTTTTCCAGGGAAGGATGGCAGAACTGCTAACAAACACAAAGAGAGTTGTTGTTTCACGGATGATAGTCTGATATATGGCTTGTCATTGGAAGAACACAACAAACAGCTCAAAGTTCTAAGCCTAGTCAGACACTCTGGACTGAAGGTAAACAAGGAAATATGCATTTTCTGCCTATCCCAAATCTAGCTTTGCGGGACAGACAATGACCAAAGATGGAGCAGCCCTAACCCCAAGAAAGAACAAGCAATTTGAGAACTGAATAAACCAGCTAACATTCCAGAACTAAGACATGTACTGGGGATGAGTTACCTTGGTGGATAGCTATAAGACCTTTCTACAATGACAAAAGCACTGAGCAAGCAATTAAAGTGCAAAACATTACGGCTATGGGGGCCTGTAACCAGGCAGCCTCATCCCTGTGGCACCTCCTGCTGGTCACTTCGGGAATTAGCTCAATATTCCAGCTCAGAGCACCCTCTGCAGGCCAGTAATCCACCTGTCCCAGCTGGCCCCCGTATCACTCCCTGGACCCAGAACAGCCTTCCAAGGGGAGTAGTGGGGGCAAAAGACATATCTGGCTTTAAGATTAAGCTTGATAAGTTTATGGAAGGGATGGTATGATGGGAGAGCCTAATTTTGGCAACTGATCTTTGATTATCGCTAGATAAGTATGCCCAGTGGTTGGTGATGGGATGGGATCTGAGTTACTGCAGAGAATTCTTTTCTGAGTGCTGGCTGGTGAGTCTTGCCCACATGCTCAGGGTTTAGCTGATCGCCATATTTGGGGTCAGGAGGGAATTTTCCTCCAGGGCAGATTGGCAGAGGCCCTGGAGGTTTTTCACCTTCCCCTGCAGTGTGGGGCATGGGTCACTTGCTGGTGGATTCTCTGCAGCTTGAGGTCTTCAAACCACAATTTGATGACTTCAATAACTCAGGCATAGGTTAGGGGTTTGTTATAGAAGTAGATGGGTAGGGTTCTGTGGCCTGCTTTGTGCAGGGGGTAGGACTAGACGATCACATTGGTCCCTTCTGACCCTAGAATCTATGAATCTACCCAATACCCTTTTACATGGGGGTCTGCCCCCTGGCAGCAACCCCTTTTCCTTAGGGTTTCCCCTCCCTGGGAACCCCCCACCCTCTATCCCCACTTTGCTTCAGTATTGGCTACTGCCAGTCATTGTCTAGCCCCACGCCCTGGGGCAGACTGCAGTATCAGCCACTCATCATCAGCAAAGGGGTTTGAACCTGTTGCCTTGGCCTACCCCTGGGTTGCACCCTGCAACCCCAGTACCTCTTGGCCTAATCCTAGGCCGCAGCCTGGGGCTTTCCAGGCAGGAGCTCCCCAGCTCCACTGCCTTTCCCCAGCCCTGCTCCACACTAGGTACCTTATCTAGTTCCCAACAGCCAGGCCCTTCCCCCTCTACAGCCAGAGGAAGACTCTTTTGCTTCTGGCTCCCCGGCCTTCTTATACAGCCTTATTGCTCAGTTTGGGGCGTGGCCTCCAACTGCAGCCACTCCCGCCATCAGTCCAGGCTTCTGGCTCCAGCTACAGCCCCCTCCTGGGCTGTTTTAAGCTGCAAAGGGCAGGAGCGGGTAACCGCCCCGCTATAGGGCCAAATCAAGTAATTGCCTTCTAAAAGGTAAAAGAAATGATCTCCAGCTCTTACGTACAGTGGTGTGAACAAACCCACCATGAGTGGTGTGGATGCAAGCAGCTAGGGCATTGCAACAACTGGGCTCTGAGTACAGGAGCTGGACTTGCTAGTAGCATGGCATCTACAACCCACAATTCCATGAGACAACCACAGCCTGAACCATTTGTAACAGAAGCATTTGTTTACTGCTGACCCATTTGTGAAGGAACATACATCACAGCTGCAAAGCAAGTGATCGTGTGTCATAGATATTGGGCAAGATCCTCAGCAGGTGTAAAGGGATGTTGCTACTCAAGCTAGCTAGGGAATAACATGATTTTCCATGAAAAAAAGCTCAGATTGTTGTTCAAAAACCAGAAACTACATTTCATTTTTTGGAAACTAAAAATAAATTTTTTAAAAATGACTTTTAGTTGCAGTTTCTAGGCTTGTTATTTTAATTGACAATTATTTTTCTGCAATAATAATAATTTTCAGCAAACCCGTCGTTTGCTGAGAAACCTTTCCACTGAAAGGATGCAGCCAGCTCTAGAAACTGCATTGATGTCCATGGCACTCTGCTCATTTACAGCAGCTGTGGATCTGGTCCACGGACAGCAGGATACAAGTCTCTAACTATGAATTTCAAATGTGTAATCACTAGGATGTTTTGAACGAATTAAGGACAATATATTGACCATACATTTATCCTAGCCACAATATCATTCACCTTGAGTGGATTAGCTACAACATAAATGCTACAAATAATTTAAACAGCTATTGCGTTGCTTCAATTATCTTATCAAGCTCTTTAAATATTGAAATGCATCAAATGTTAATGCCTGGCATTCCAGGGCTATCCCTCATCTCAGTGGCTGCAGTGGTCCAATCAGCATATAGATCTTCTGTATCAGCCTGTAAGCTCAGAGATGTGTGCCTGGCATGCGCAGCCTGGCTGAGGGGGAATGTCTTGCTGGGGCAGGGTTGGAAGGAGTAAGAACTCCAAGGGACAGAAAGACAAGGAGATGCCAGGGAGCACTCAGCGGGAGAGGGACAGGGCTGGAGGAGAAGGCTGCAGGTACAACCAGCGAGGGAAGTCATGGGGGCCTTGTTGCAGCATTGTGTCTTGGGCTCCCCAAACACTGGCTCTGCCCCTTACTGCAGTGCAGTCCTCTAAGATGAAGGGTGCCTTGTCCAAGCTGATGGCTGTGTCAAGTACCTTCTCTGCCATGATTGGTTCATGTGCTCCAGACTCTGCCAACATTCACACTGGCACAGAATACCATTTTTATCCTCCTGTTTCTCACCAGAGTGCTGCTCACGGGATCAGCCTGTGACTAGCAGGAGATGATCTGCAAATGGTTCTGAATGTCACACCAGAGAATAAACACATGTGCGAAGTACACAGCCTAGCATTGTGCTGGCCCTGTGCATTATGGGGCAGGGGGGAGAGGAGGGTTATGTACGTTAGCACAAGTGTAAACATGTTCCAAAGAAATGATGCTGTCAGCAGGGATAACCCAATTCCTGGAGAGTGAGTGTGTGCATAGAAGTCACAGCTTCCTAGCTCTAGCCCAAGTCACAAAATTCTAATCTTCTCCAAAGTTCAGAGGTGTTGGGATCTAGAGTTTTGATCTCGAATTCTATGAATGGAGAAGACCCCAAAGACAAAGCCATCCAGATCCCATTGCATCATCCACCCCAGAGATGGTTGGCTTTCAATGACGGGAGAAAGTTTCAGCGCACGGTAGGAATGTTAGAGATGAAAACTACAACATACAGGTGCTATGGGACATCAATTCTGCCACAGCATATCTCAGAAATGAGCACCTATCATTTTGGAAGAATCTCTTCCATGTCTCAGATGTACAGTAGCCTGTGTGCTAGGTGATACAGTTGCTAATGAATCTAAGCACTCTAATCACATTAAACCTAATTAACACTTCGTTATTAGTTTGGTCCTGGAAAGGCAGTAATTTATGCTCATGTGAAACAGATAATCACATAATTATCACAAGGAAGGAACTGCCTCTTTTTTTGTCTGCCTCAATCCTTTTTATGAGCTGGACGCCACCATGGCGTGAGACATATTTGCTATCTCAAAGCACAAAAGGGCTTAATAAATCATGAGCATTATGACCCTTAATATGGGGAAGAACAGCTGGATGCTGTCACCGAATTTAGCAGAGCAGTGCCCAAACTATATTTTAATCTATTAGCATAATAATGGTAAATATCTTAGTCTTATTTGTTTTATGGTGGAACCTGGAAGCCTCCACCAGAATCAAGCCTCATTGTGCTAGCTGCTGTGCATACACATAGCAAGAGACGGTACAGCCCCATACAACCTAAACAGCCAAGGCAGACAAAGGGTGAGAGGGAAAACAAAAAAGTGACTTGCCTAAGGTCACCCAGCAAATTGACAGCCAAGTCAGGAATAGAACCCAGGCATCCTGAATCCTTGGTCAGTGCCTGCTGAAAGCCTCAGGGTTCTGTCACACCCATCCCAGGAAAGGAGCAGTGGAGAGGTCCTCCAAGCAGGCTAGAGTGGCTGCAGGGGAAGCAGCCAATCAGGGCCCAGGAAGGCCATATAAAAGGAGCTGCAGAGCAGAACAGTACTTAGTTGCTGCTTGGAGGAGGAGAAGAAAGGACCACAGGCCTGGCTGCCTGGAAGAGAAGAAGGGCCACAGGTGGTTTGCAGCAGGAACTAGGGAGTACTGAGGGAGCTCCTGGCTGGTTGCTAGGACTGAGTAGGGACTGAGCCTGGGTAGGGCAGCAGGAAGATAGTGTCTCCAGGGAGGAAGCCCTGGGGATACTGCCCCATACCAGGGCTGGACTACTTAAAGACCAAAGCTCAGGGAGGTCTAGAGAGACACCACCAGAGGCGTACTGAGATAGGCCTCATGGACTGTATACCCCTGGAAGGGGTTTGTGCTGGTTAACAGGCGGACAATGTGACTCATCTGGAGTGTTGTTACTGAAACCCACCAGAAGGGGATGACAGCACTAAAGAATGCAAATGCCTAACCAGAAGGGGGCACTCATGAGAGGTGGGTGCCAACCCTGTTACAATGCCCTAGAAGTTCAGCCTTCTACTCATGGTACATCTCCCCTTAAAGCACCGCACTACTGTAGCGGGACACTGCTGCCCTGAGGTAATCCACCTTCCTGAGAGGTGGTAGCTTAGTTGAGAGATGAATTCTTCTGTCAGCCTAGCGCTGGTCCAGCTGGAATAGCTATGTCTTTCAGGAGAGTGGATTTTTCAGACCCCTGAGAGATGGAGCTATACTGAAGTAAATTCCTAGTGTAGATGAGGCGTCGGTGCTCTGGGAGGAAAAAATCCAACAAGAATCCTAGGTTCACTTACTCCTGGCTGTCCAAGTTCTCAGCTAGTGTAAATGGTCCTAGCAACATCAAACTCTGTAAGTAAGCTGAATTACACCAACTGAGGATCTGGCCCTACACCTTTTACCTCCAGCAAACATTCATCTTGGAGCTGAGCTCAAATATCCAAATAAATGCAAAACAACCACCACAGCACAGGCTTTGAAAAACACCTGCAAATGCTGGACATATGGTTGTGCTTTCACCCTGAGTAGAACAATGACGGGGTCTCCTGGCAATCAACTGTCTCTATTTAAACAGATTGTGAAAGGTGCATTGCTTGATATTCACTATGTAGAGAGTGAGCAGCTTTGCTATCCTCTTTACAAGTGAGAAAGGAGGCATCGGCAAACAAGTTGGAGAGCTGCAGGAGCACAGGGAAACCAAGGGAAGGTGGCTATCAAAGTAGCAACTCAAAGCTGGAGTGACATGAGTTGTAGGGGTGCGAAGGGTTGATGGTGTCTTGAAACAAGAGTTCCTAGTGGGGGGGTATCTTTGCCAGTTGCCCTTTTCTAAGCACTTTGAGGAGAGCCTTGGAATCAAGGTCTCTGGCTGTAATGCATCTCCTCCCATCAGCAGGCACTTCCCCAGCTGTCTGTCTTAGCAGAGGGTTCCCTTAAATGTGAATATTGGAGAAGACACGGTGAATATCAGTTCAGACAAAGGGAACTGGGTCTTCACCATGAGCCTGCTCCTCTGCTGGTGAAAAGGGGCCCATCTCTGCTGAGGGAAGTTCCAGCTAGGGATCGGGCCTATTCTTAGCCTCCTGCCTTTTGCAGGGGAAATGCAAAATGAGGTGATGTCAGACTGGATGGAGCTCGTGTATTACAGCTGCCTGTTACCTCACAGCTGCAAAAATCACATTGTTCCTGTGCAGAGAGAGAGGCCTGGGAACCAGGCCATGGCGAGGAAAGCCTTTCATAGCTGGTTGAAAGAGGGTCCTGACTTGCTGAAGCTTGTTAGCAGTGTTATAGCCATGTTCGTCTCCGGACTTGAGAGAGAGAGAGCCAGTGGCAGGACGGGCAGCATGCTTGTTCTTGGCGCCAGCGGCCCTCATGCATCCTGCAGCAGCCTGCAGCCGCCCATGGCTGCCTGTGTTTGGACAGCGAGGACCGAAAGGGCTCTGTTTAGACTGGAAGAGAAAGCGTTGCTCTGTTCTGTTGTACTGATGTCTGTCATGCCTCCCCCTCACTGGGACAGCCAAGCCGGCAGGAGGGTCAGAGGGAGCGGGGAAAGGAAAGGAGGACAAAAGATATAGATAAAATGTTGCTAACAACAAGCTAAAGGGTCAGGACCTGAACTGGTGTAAAGTGGTGTAAAATTCTGTTGATTTCAGTGCAGCCTCTTCAGTTTACACCTGCTGAGGATCTGCTCCCTAACATTTTAGGCCAGTAACACTGCCATTGAGGTTAGTCAGTGAGAATGTGGTTAACACATTAAGAAGGCTAGAAGTAAACATCCTCTTACTAAGTGCCTTTGGGGAAACATCATTACTCGACCTGAGCCAGGGCATAGAGCATTTCCCAAGCCCACCCATCCAACATGTTATAACAACTCCACAGGGTTTGGAAATATTTACTGGAGCTCGGTTCTACATAGCTCCTGCTGAATTTAAGCCCTGGCCTGAACTATTGTCTTTGATTAGTTCTCTTCCTTATTAATGATCATTATTCTGGTTCTGAGTCCGCCACAGTGACTCAAGATGAGCAGACTCTCATTCAATGAATTCATTGCAGAGAATGCAGGACAACGAAGGGTGGTACAACTGGACCCTGTATTATTATAGCCCTTATTGCTGCTGATCTGCCAATGTTAGCGCTGAGTCATTAATCGTAGGCCAGGCTTCATGCTCTAGGTCTGCCACCTTCTTCTTGACAAAACACTGAAGCCAAGATGGGTCATTCATGTCTTAATGGAAGGGCAGTCACAGGTTGGAGCATCAGGGGTTTTGACCTCTGTTCTGCCACTAAGTTTAGGAGGTAACAGAAACTTGAAGACGACAAAGGTAAATGCCATTTTCCTTCTTTTCCCTTTCATGTATTGCTGTGATTTGCTCAGTTTATTTTTTACTAAATCCTCCTTGAGTGACACATTGTCTTTTTCATTAGCGAATTTCTGGGATGTAACAAATGGAAGAGTGATCCACGGAAAACAGGACAACGTTTTTGCACATTCTGTACTAAAATCCAAGTTACAAGAATGTTAACAAAGCATTCAGAAGTTTGGACATGCCAGTGCTAAGGTTGGCTGCTTAACCCTAACTCTGCCCCTTGTGCATGGATGCTTTACACTACAATTTCTAAGGGCACAATCACATACTAATTCTCAGAAAACACAATATCAGGCAGTATTTTCCCCACATGTCTAGCTGCCACATCTTGATGGCTTCCTTTACACTGAGCCATTATGAAGCTAGTTCAAGTATATCTCTATGGACTGTCCAGCAAAGCACTTAACTCTAAGCATATGAATAGCCCCATGGAAGTCAAATAATTATTTATGTGGTTAAAGTTAAACAGGGGCTTAAGTGCTTTGCTGGGTCAGGGCCTTATTTATATAGTTAGTTCTCTTCACCCTCAGGTGCATATTTTTATAAAGTTTGCCGGCACTAATGTCACAGTCCCCCTCGGTATGCACCAATCTGTTGGGAACTATCAGTGCTGCTAACGCTCCTCCATGTACTGGGTAGGGGGATTTTGCAAGAGTTGTCATCCCATGTCTGCCTAGCCCCTGCCTAGTACTTAATCCTGCCTCCAAATCAATCCTGTCCCAACCCAACCCTACCTCTGCCCCTCCTGTGTCTCTTCACACACATACACCCACCCACGCCTAGGGCTGGGGGGACTGCAGTCCCCTTATCCCTTCCAGGCTGGGGGGCAGCTGCAGAGGCTCTTCACCTCTCTGCCCCTGTTCAGGCAGGCACTGCAGAGGAGAGGGGGGAGAAGGAGAGGAACTGTCCTGTCTCCGTTGCTCAAGGGGGAGAAGTTGTCCCTGTGAGAACATGGGGGAGTTGTTAACAGCACTGCACAGCATGGAACCCTAGAGTGGCAGGGCTGGGAGGTCCAGTCCATCCCTCTACGTTGAGGCAGAATATGGCAGTGTCTTGTCACCATGTGACCTGGTCTGTCCTGGCCCCATCCTTAGAGGGGCTCTCATACACACAGATGGGGAGCTTGCCTAGACTTTAATGGCAGAGTTGGGGTGTTGAATCCCTTGTCTCCTCTGCCAAGTGCTTCAGTTCAACAGATGTTTAGAACAAACAAAGAACCAAGAGTGTGAAAGAGCTTGAGTAAAAAAATCATTTCTTCTCCCTCCCAGCTAATCAGAGAGACCAGGCCTGCGGCTGCATTTTCAACACAAAGGACCTAAAGTTGGACACCTAAATTCATCTTTAGGCATCTAAATAAGTGCCTCATTTCTCCTGCTCTTTTCTCTTCCCGGGTCACTGGTGGTCCCTCCCGCTCCGCCCTACAGCGCCAGTGCCAGCTTCACACATGAACGTCTTCATGCTTTGTACTGCTCCTTCTGCCTGAATGGATCCCTTAGCGTAGACAAGTGATTCTCAACCTAGCTATCTACCGTTGTAGGCCACATATGCAGCTCTCTGTGTGTTACATGGGCCGCATCCACACAATATATATACTGTCCGTTTGGCCCTGAGGATGTCACATAGGTCACAGCTGTGTGCTGATGGGGTCATGGGTTGAGAACCACTGGCTTGGACCACTACCCTCTCCTCCTCCACATCTCTCAGACCTGCTGTGTGGGGCACAAAGCACCGGCCAGTTAATAGTGGCTTGAGTGAGAGGCTGGTTCTCACTGTCTTGTATGTATTTTAAATTGGAAGTGAATATGGATACAACTATTGCATTTGCTGGACTGGATCTGTCTCCCCTACTTCCTTTCCTCTTCCCCTTTCTGTCTCTTCTTCAACCACATGCTCTTCATAGCAGAAGAGCCCAGCCTGACAGAGACTTGCTTTTAACCGTATGAGAAATGTGAGCCCTGGCGCCTTTCTCCTCCCCATATGCACTGGGGAACCACAGGCACTTTCTTACAGGGCTCTGCGAACTGGAACTTCCAGAGAGGCAGGTTGAAGGATGCTCCACCCTCTAACATGTCCCAGTATACTCCTCCCCTTTAACGGTCATTGTGGAGGGCTGATGGTGGATCGGTCCCCAGTGGGTGTGGGTGTGGGCCGCAGTACTGAAGAAGGTAAGATGGAAGGATGATCCAACCTTGCATTGCTGTGAAGATAAATACATTCAAGACTGTGAGGTGCCAAGATACATAAGTGATGGGGGTCATGTATGGCCCTAGAAGCAAAGCAAACTTCAGTCTTACACAGAGCTGAGCACCCTGGCCTGAACCAGCAAAGCACTTACATGCCTGCTTAACTTTGTCCCCTTCACCTCCGTAGGACTACACATTAAACATGTGTCCAAGTGCTTTGCTGGCTCAGGCCAGAGTGCTCAGCACCTTGCAGGACTGTGGTAGCCCTAATATAGGTAGCAATTCGGACAGCACCAGACAGATATAACCAAATCTTTACACAGCCAACTGGTCTTTGCACTACACCCATTGCTTTATGTAGCGTTCAGTTCTGAATGCTCTAGGGATGCCAAGCAGCAGAGGGGCAGAGTTAAGGTTGTACGCTCTACCTTAGATTTCTCCCTTCCCAGCACTAGATGTTGAGCTCTGCAACTAGAACATCATATTGGCATAGGGCTGGGTCCACCCCTCCCAATGTGAGCTCACAGGGAGGTGGCTAAAGAGGAGGATTCCCTCCCTCCCTCATTTATAGACAAATGCGCTGTGACTTTCCTAAACTGTGGTTTCCATTCTTCAAGGTTTGAGGCATTTATAGGTCCCAATGTGGCTACTGTAGTATCAAGTGGAACGCTAACTGCTGCTACTGTTACTAATCTGGGAGCTGTCTGTCACATTTCTCCTGTGCATTCTCTCTGTCTCTCCTCAAATATGTGACTCTTAACATTCTGCTGCAACAGACATGATATATATTATGTTGAAATCCTTCCAAGGTACAAAGATACAAACCCCTGACCTATAAGGAAAGTGAAAAGTATATCTTGGAAATAAAGAGATGTGAACCCTTTAATTAAAAAATAAAAGTGTCTCTTTGTAATTTGTATTGACCTCATCCTAACAATTACTGTGCAAATATTTTGAGAAGGTGTGGGCAAACAGTCAAGATTTGCATGAGATTGAAGCCATTTTAAGTACAATATAAACCTAAGCATCAATTTTTATGGTTGTATATACTAGTCTGCAAGGATTTGTTCAGCATGCACTGAAAAGGAAATATGTAATCTTCAAGTTAATTTGAAAAAGACATTGTGGCAGGGGGTCGGGGGTGTAAAAATACCAGGCAGAAAGGTTTTTTTTTTCTTTTTTATCATCATTTGTGTTGGATGAAGCTGAAAGCTGCCAGATAGCTTCTTTTCGACAGCTTGGAGTTACTGTTGGGAACAGATCCATGTATGGAAGCAAAAGCAGAAAAGCACAGATAAGCTGAGATCCAGCTATGCAAACCATGTTTAGAGACACTTAAAGGACAAGCTCCTTTCTTTCGGGTAAATTTAGAGAAGCTATCATACGAGGTCCTTTTTCCATTCAGCCTTGCACACAGCTACTGAGACTTGACAGCGGTAAGTGAAAAGCATTGCAAGTGTTTTCTGTGAATATATAGCTTAGACATTGGGTTTCCCTGATCTCCTAAGGAAAGCCATGCACCTGGGGCTATGGGGTGTCTGAAGAGAGATTTTGGTTGGGCTCTATGAAGGAAAGGTACTGAGTTGAACAGGATTGCAGCTAGAGAAATGGAAACTTTGACTGACCAAAAGAGAAATGTTGCAAAATTAGCAATTTATCACTGATCATCTGCTATTTGAGCTTTATAAATTGACTGATGTTAAACCTTCAGCATGATAGGGCCTTGAGAATGTGCTGTTATTTTTGAGGGTCTGCCTCTTTTTTGTATCTATGTATCAAATACTGTATATAAAAATAGTGTGTGTTTTTTCCTGTGCTTCTGAATGTCCTACTTTCATTTTGAGAAATGCATCTCTTTTAATAGTGTGGGTTGAGCTGAGTGGACATTAGGAAGAACAGATTTGTAAACGATATATTTCTTGGCACTTGAAGGCAATTTCTCAATGTTTCTCTGTAAATAGGAGGTTGATTACATCCTGTGAAAAGATTTTCATATGGTTTTAACTATGAAAGTCAACCCCCCAAAAAACAGCTGGATCCATTATTGTGTCAACCCTTCTCTTGGAGTGAATAGTTCAGGAGCATAAAGCTCTGTGGAAATAGTTTTCCTTCAAACCAATATCTATTTAACATTCAATTAAATTAGTAGAATAGCCTGTGCATTGCCAAAAAGCAGATATGTACCTTTGTCATAAATTAATGTGTTCTATAGAGAGAAAGCATTTGTTTAAACTGGATGTAAAAGGGTTTTGCATCCTTAGTCTAAAATCTTGTTTATTTTGCATCCTATGATTAAATCATGTTATTGTCACAAGGCTACAAAACAGGGTTTCTGGGTCAGTTTAGGTGTTATGAGATATTCAGCCTCCTGCTAAAAATAAGTAAAGAAGCGTTTTCATTTTTCAGGTGGCCAATAGATTGGAAAAATAAGTCATCTTAAGTAAAATTACATGGAAAGAACTGAAAATAATATCATGAACATTACTGGAAACAATATACTCCCAAGGTTGCACTGAGAGATAATGGAAAATATTGATCATTACACCCTGATGTCTTGAATATTTTTGTTCACAAACAGTTTGTTTTTCCTTTAATTTATTTAATCATCCTCCTCCTCATCCTCACCTGTACTATATTTTTATATATATAATAATGGACACATTTGTTTGTGACTCCATAGTTAAGATTGTGTTCTGAAAAGGGCTTAATATGGGGCACAAATTCCTATTTTTTCCACTACATTTCACTGACCTTTCAATGTGAAATTTCACATAGTCTAGGTTTTCATTCCTTTTGAATATTCTGTGCTGTTTATTGTTTGTTTCTTTTCACATGTTTAATAGGAAATGTTTAAAACTGGGTTGTGGATGAAATGTGACCGTGGCAGTCCAACGCTTTTTTGTTCACTGATGTTTTTTAGAAAACATCTACAGAAGAGTTGGTGGAGAGATTAATCTTGAGGAGATTTAAAGCAATGGGTAATTTTTTTAAATAAATATATTTGGATTGAGGATCATTTGTAGCTATTATTCACCAAAAATGGATGTTTATTCTCCATTGTACACTTAAAACAATTTCAGTCAGTGCCTACACTTTTCTGCCAGATTTTATCCTTTAACAGAAGGTTTTACGTGCAGCTGCTGATGGATAAAATATTTTCCCTCAGTGGCTGCAGCTTTCATTGGTCCTCTAGGGATATGAATCTTCTATTGCTCCCTTTAGCAAACTGCCCCACTGCAACACAACAAAGCACTACACTAAAGATCCACAACTAAGCACTGGGAGGAAATGGTTTGGAAAGGGGTGTGCTTGGGAAAGGATTACTACGTAGATGCTGTTTGATGGCATAATTTTTCATCCCCTTGTTCTGTGTCTAGTAGCAATCTTAACTGTTCCACAGTGAAGTTTTTATAACCATAGATAAAGACACAGAGATGAAACTGAAGATGCATCTGTGATCCTGCTAAATTATGAGACCAAAGGTCTCAAACATCTAGCTGGAAACCCAAACTCATGCCAGACTCCTCTTGCATTGGCTTTGAAAAGTGAAATTGAACCAGCAGAGATTTGCACAAAATAATTTGGGATCCTGAGAATTTTTTTGAAATGGTGAGCAAAACTATTCTCTTCCATAGATTTCCAGGCCAGAAAGGATTGCTGTGAGCACCGAGTCCCACTACCCACATAGCACAGGCCACTGGTTCTTGCAGCAAGCCCATGACTTCTGTCTGAGCTAGATGGATAGTCACACCGTGTTTGCAGTTGAGTGTTGGGCTGCACCATTGTGTTGTAATGAACATCATGCCCACAGGACACATATTACACAGAAGGCAAACAAGCCTCTCTAAGCCTTTGTCAGTCCCTTATAAGCCTTGGGAAGGCTCGAAAGCTCCTAGGCAGAGAATGCAGTTACAATCCCCAGCTTAATTCTAAACTCACCATTGCTACAGTGGGTTCAAATACTGCTCCAGGGGAGCACAGCACAGAAATCAAGATAGGTGGGGAAAAAATGACAGCAGCTTTCCCCAGCTTCAGCCAGAGCTTAGCATGCTTTCACTTCACAGCCTGTCAGCGGGTCCATAGCAGGAGGTTGTGAAATAGCACACCAAGAGTTTCACAGACACCAGTGATAGATGAGCTCTCGAGAGTGACTTGGGAAGGCTGCCTGTGCCAGTCAGTGCTATTAAGTGCACAACGAGGCTGTGCAGCCTCGTGGATAGAACACCAGACTGGAGTCAGGAGAAAGTGGTTCTGACACTGACCTGCTGAGTGACCTTGGGCAAATCACTTCCCCTTCTTGGTCTCTTTCCCCACCACCCTCCTGTCTGCCTATTGAGTTTGTCAGCTCTCTGGAGTGGGGACTGTCTCCTCCTAGTGTGTTTGCACAGCACTGGCAGAAAGCTGCTGAGAGCTCCGCTGGCAGCACCAGACCCTAACATAATAGAAACAGCAACAGAAAAGTCAGCTAATACCTAGTTGCCAGCATCTGACTCATGATTTTGGATGCTGCAGGGGTTTGGCTGAGACTCCTTAAAGGGTAGCGGGATTCACTACTCACCGTTGGCGTGTGCCTTATGGCTCATCTGGAGATTAGGTGATTGCTGGTCGGACACCCTTTGCTGCAGTCACCCAGCCTGTCATCTCAGCCTCACCTTCCAAGGTCCTTGTCGTCTTTGTGGCTTGGCTCTCTATCAATGGCTCTCAGGACAAGCTGTCCCTCTGCTGGTCCAGGCAGCCCCCCAGCCTATGTCCAAAGCTGTGCCATTTCCCCAGTGGCTGGCAGAGGCACCCAGGCCTGCCTTCTTCTCTGGGTTCCAGCCCAGGGACTCTGTGCTCCACAACTGGGTTCTACTTACTTCCAGACCTTGTTACTACCTGCCTGGGCTCCGTCCTAGACTCCTTTCATCTGCCCACATGTCCGAGCTTCCTCCGCTCTGCAGGGCTCCTTCCCCTGTGGCTTCTTGCCAGACCCGGGAACCTCCAGCACACCTCCCTCCTCTCAGGAAGTGACTGCGGCCTACTTCCCCCTACTACCCACTTCTGTTCTCAGCTTCTCAGCCTTATAGAAGCCCCACCCGTGCCTGCCCAGGTGAGCTTCACCCTTAATTGAACATTATTGAGCCCTGGCTCCCCTCCAGGTCCAGCCTGTGTGGTTAATTCGCCCATCTAGCACCTTAACCCCATCAGCGTTGGGGGGGGGGGGGCTCAGTCACAGGGCCTGATTTTCACAGGCTGGGGCTCAGCACTCTGACACTCAGTCCCCGGTTTACAATGGTGCCATGGAGCCAGGCCCATGCTCAGAAGGTGCCCTGGCCTGCTCCGCTTGCACTGCGCCCTGAGACCCCACAGGCTCCCCCACCCACCCACCGCTTGGTCCTCTCGGCCTGCCCACCTGCTGGCCAAGGGCTCCTCTCCACCCCCTGGCCAGACCCCAGGGCACCTCCTGCTCTGGGCAGTCTCTGCTTCCCACCACCTGTGGGGCCCTGCCTGTCTCCCTAGAGCTGAGCCGCCTGGGATGGTGCAGAAGCCTGGCCAGTCTCGGTCAGTTTGGGGGGAGGCCTTGGCTGGGCCCCTCCAGGCAAGCGGGCCCTGAGGGAGCTCAGCTGGGGCAGGCTCTGGCCTGGCTGATCGTGCCACTCCTGAGGGGCCAGAGCGATTCCCGGCCCCGGGACCAGCCCTGGCTGTGCTGCCTCCTCAGCCCAGCAGACACAGTCACTTCCCAGGGCCAGTGAGTGCAGCTGGGAGGCAGGGCTTGGGGGAGTGGGTCTGTGGGGAGTCTGGGAAGGGGTGCTGGGCTGTGAGGGGTGGGGAAGATGTCTGTGTTGGGAAACTAGGGAGTGGGGGTTCTGTGGGGGGTGCTGGGCAGTTGTGGTGGGGTTGTAGGTAGGGGGGCTGGGCAGAGGTGGTGTTGTGCAGGGTGCTGTGCATTTGTGGAGGAGGCCGGGGGGAGGCACGCTGGACATAGCAGGTCCAGTGGGGCTTTTGCCATAAGGAATTGCGGGGGATGTTCATGTTGGGCAGGAGGGCTGTGTGGAACGGCATGGGCCTGCCCCCCAAGGGGAAGGGGCACACTGGCAGCACAGGCCTGGGCAGGCCACTGTATGTGTCTGGCAAATGCTGGTTTGTAAATGGTGCCCTTGCACTGGGCTGGGCAGAGCGGGACCAACCCTGCCATGCCCCATTGACTCTGGCTGGCCCCTCGCCCTGGGGACTGACCTCCCTGCACCATGCTCCATTGTCTCCATGGGGGCCCACAGGTATGTTTGGAGCCAGGCCCACAGGTATGTTTGGAGCCAGGCCCACAAAAGGTTAATCCAGCCCTGGTCCAACCCCATGTAAGTAGAGAACCAAGTATCATTTGTCTCTTTTGAAAAGGTTGGTCTGCATAGCTGGAACGCCTCAGCTCGGCTATGTCCGGTGGGATTTTCCAACATGCCTATGTGAGTTAGGGGTGCTGTCAGTAGGATTTGTGCACCTAAATCACTGAGGCTTTTACGAAAATCTCAACTGTTGTTTAAACTCGTGGGACGATGTGCTTACATTAGCCATACAGAGCTGGTCCCTTTGCTCATGCAAACTGCACAGTCTCCTGTGGAATGGGGGAGATACAGGATTCCTAGCTTCCAGTGGCAGATGGGACCATTGTGATCCTCTAGTCTGACCTCCTGCACAATGCAGGCCAGAGAACTAGCCTGAGCATGATGACATCATGGCAGCCTAGGTGACTGCATCCTTTAAACAAACACACCACAGCATGAAACCATTGCAAGAGAATTTGACAAACTGAGGCTGGTTTAAAGCAATCCCAATTCTTCCCCTTACCCTTCAGATGAATAAAATATTTATAGACTAAATCCTGGATAAAGAGTTTGAAAACATTCTCGTTTTCCTTTCAAAAGCCAGAGAATAGTTTGCACAGATTCACACACATCTCTATGGACAAATCCATTTCTCAGCTGAGATCTTTGTACATCCTTTGTCTAGGTTTTGGATTTTTTCCTGTTCTACATAGGTTCTTATATTGCCCCCATTGCTGCATTATCTAAGCACCTTCCAAACATGCATTAAGTGCTATGACTAACACCCATCACATGTGGTGCATTTTTTCTTTCCCCAGGGACAAGTGTGTGCAGTGGAAGGTTAGGGGATTTTATTTAATATTCATGCTGCTCTGTGTTTATGTTAGAGACAGAGGTAAAGAAATACTCCTGGCATGTGGAACAGAGTAGAATGACGTTAGTGATGGTGCTCAGTTCTTGGGGAAGTTGGTTCCACAGCCTCCAAGAAACTGCTATCTCCTGCACAGATGAGCTAGGCAGCCCTTTTCAACTAACTACAGCGAGTTGTCGTAACTTTAGCTGAAGTGCAACAGTCCTAAAAGCTGGGGAGATGAGAGGAGGGAGTTGGAAGTTATTTAATTGAACACAGCCAGTTTTCCCAAAAGAATAACAAAGTAGGAGAGCTCAGATTTGCAATGTGTAACATCTATATGTAAATGAGGCACTTGGCATTCCAAAAGAGATGCAATGCATAGATGACAGTATGAGCTGTTTGCCGTCTGTTCTGTTTAGTGCCAAGTGTATTCCCAGTGTGTGCTAAGCATGTGTGGCTGTCATGGTGGCCTTTCTTTAAATAAAAGTAAAGTACCTGATGTTTATTTGATTTAGATAAATTGTCCCATCCTCTATATTCCCCTGTTATAGTTTGGATCACATAGAAGAGAACAGACTTGTCATGCTTTAGAGTATATATTTAAGTTTTTCCACATGAACTGAGTGTGGTGGCATGTACCTGTAATCCCAGCTACTTGGGCAACTGAGGTTGGTGGATTGTTCAGGAGTTCGAGGCTGCAGTGCAATATGCTGATTCGGTGTCTGGTGCCAATGACAGCCTGGCCAGTGGGGTGGCTGAAGGACTGGCTAGAACAACACAAATGATCAGTGTGCTCTCTGTGAGGGCTGATCAGAGCCGGCTCCAGTCACCAGCCCAGCAGGCAGCTGCTTGGGGTGGCTAACGGTGAGGGGTGGCACGTCCGGGTCTTTGGCAGCAGTTTAGCAGTGGGTCCCTCACTCCTTCTCGGAGCAAAGGACCTGCCACTGAAGCGGTGGTGGTGGAGCTGCAGATCATGATCACGGCTTTTCTTTTTGCTGCTTGGGGCAGCAAAAACCCTGGAGCCGGCCCTGGGGCTGATGGACTGATTTATCAAGGTGAATGTGTACTGTGCTATAGTATAAATTACTACTGCAGAAGGCCAGACCTGCACCAATGGAGATTTAGGTGAGATATTAGGAAAACCTCTCTAACTCTCAGGGCAGTTATGCTCTGGAACAGGCTTCCAAGGGAGGCTGTGGAATCCCCATCACTGCAGGTGTTTAAGAACCGGTTGGACAAACCTCTGTCAGGGAGGGTCTAGGTTTACTTGGTCCTACGTCTGTGCAGAGGTCTGGACTTGATGACCTCTTGAGGGCCCTACAGTTCTCTGTTTCTCAGCTAGTATAAATCAACCTAGGTCACTAGTGAATTTTAAAATTTTGCGGAGGATCTGGCCCTGAATTCCTACCCTAATGCCCTGACGAATGATCTGACCTGTATGTGGAAACACCTCAATGCTGCATGTTGAACGAGTTAAAGAGCAAAGGTTTTTATAAAAGAATGCCAGGGAGCAACGTGTGATAGAGTAGTTGCAACAGCCTCACATGACTTGGCCCAGGGGCAGTTCCCTGGGCTGCCATTCAGGAGTCTAGATTTTGCCCAGCCACAATCCTGGACTTTAGAGTGCTCAGCCCTTCTAACTATGCTCTTTATCCGGCCCCCATCACTGTATAATCTGGGTGCCTCACAACCTGTAAAGCATTTATCCTCACAACACCCCTGGGAAGTTGGTTGGTGCTATTGCCCCATTATTCAGAGGGTGAACTGAACCGTAAAGAGAATAAGTGACCTGCCCAAGGTCACATGGCCAGTCTGTGGCAGAGGACAGAATTGAACTCTCATCTCCTAGTATTAGGCTAAGGTGCTGACCATTGGACCATCCTTTGTCCTTTGGGCTCAGGGCTAGTTTTGCATTGCTGAAGAGTGACCCTACTAGCTGAGTAACATCTGGGTCAGCAACCTCAGAAGGGAAGTGCGGCCCCAAAATTCTGTCCATCAATGCAGAGCTCTATGGTTGGGGTTGACGAAAGGGGGGTGGAATCCTTGTATCCCAAATTCAGCATTAACTGTCAATCACGCTTTTTTAAAAACTTAAGTTTTATTTTTAAAAAGTTGATTCAGCCCCAAGAATATGAATCTCCAGGGCACTACCAGGTGTTAAAGTAGGTAATTTCAGGGCATGGATGTATTTGCGGGGAATCTGTAATCTTGCAGTATATTGCAGATATAGAAAGCATTCTCTGGATTCCATACTTCTAGGAGAGGACGTCCTAGAGGGTGGCCAACCAATGGTTCTTCAACCTGTCCCTCATCCCTACAACCAGCGCCTAAGGTCTGCACTGTCTCACACCTGGCGGTTTCCCTGGGCTGCTTCCTGTGTTGCCTCTGTCAGCCTTCTTCTCCACCCTTCTCTGGGTATGCCCTTCCCACAGGGCCAAGAGAGTGACTCCTCCCTGCAGGCCCTTTCTGCCTTCAGTGACCTGGCTCTATACCAGCACCATCTGTTCCTATCCAGGTGAGCATCATCCTTTAATCAATCTTCATTGCTCCCTGGCTCCTTCTCCAGGTGTGGCCTACACGGCTAATTGGCCCACCTAGCCACCCTCACCCATTCAGGGCTGGTGCGGGGTGAACACTTCATCAGAAGGCACTTCAGTTTTGAGTTACACACATGTTACACAAAGAGAAGGTAATACCTCTGTCCTTGTATGGCACAGTACAGACTGCTCTGTGTGTCTTTCTTTAACCCAGAAAAGTTACAAACAGAAGGGAATTCTAAGTGGAGCAAAACAAATGATAAAGGGCCCAGAGAGGATGCTTGATATAGAAAGATTTTCAAAAAGTAAAATTTGTGTTGTGAGGCTTATGGGTGACTAATATTGTCTTTAAGGAGTAAACGGGGACAAACACCAAGAAGAGAGAGGAATCTCTTAGAGTGTAAATTCTTCATTATAAGTTTGTACAGTGGGGCCCTGGCCTCTAGGTAGAGTTGGGAGTGAAATTTAATAGTGAAAAGTGCAAGGTCATGCACTTAGGGATTAATAATAAGAATTTTAGATATACATTGGGGACACATCAGTTGGAAGCAACAGAGGAGGAGAAGGACCTTGGAGTATTGGTTGATCACAGGATGACTATGAGCCACCAATGGTTTATGGCCGTTAAAAAAGCTAGTGCAGTTTTAGGATGCATCAGGCGAGGTATTTCCAGCAAAGACAAGGAGGTGTTAGTACCATTATATAAGGCACTGGTGAGACCTCATCTGGAATACTGTGTGCAGTTCTGGTCTCCCATGTTAAGAAGGATGAATTCAAACTGGAACAAGTTCAGAGATGGGCTACTAGGATGATCCGAGGAATGGAAAACCTGCCTTATGAAAGGAGACTCAAAGAGCTTGGCTTGTTTAGCCTAGCCAAAAGAAGGCTGAGGAGGGATATGCTTGCTCTTTATAAATATATCAGAGGGATTAATATTAGGGAGGGAGAGGAATTATTTAAGCTTAGTACTAATGTAGACACAAGAACAAATGGGTATAAACTGGACACTAGGAAGTTTAGACTTGAAATTAGACGAAGGTCTCTAACCATTAGAGGAGTGAAGTTTTGGAACAGTCTTCCAAGGGGAGTAGTGGGGGCAAAAGACATATCTGGCTTTAAGACTAAGCTTAATAAGTTTATGGAAGGTATGGTATGATGGGATAGCTTAATTTTGGCAATTGACCTTTGATTATCAACAGATAAGTATGCCCAGTAGTCTGTGATGGGATGTTGGATGGGATGGGATCCGAGTTACTACAGAGAATTCTTTCCTGAGTACTGGCTGGTGAGTCTTGCCCACATGCTCAGGGTTTAGCTGATCGCCATATTTGGGGTCGGGAAGGAATTTTCCTCCGGGGCAGATTGGCAGAGGCCCTGGAGGTTTTTCGCCTTCCTCTGCAGCGTGCAATTTGAAGACTTCAATAACTCTGACATAGGTTAATGGTTTGTTATAGAAGTGGATGGGTAGGGTTCTGTGGCCTGCTTTGTGCAGGAGGTCAGACTAGATGATCATATTGGTCCCTTCTGACCCTAAAGTCTATGAGTCTATGAGTATAATTAGAAGCAGAGGGAGGAAATTTAGACTAGATGAAGAACATTTCCCTAAGAATGAGGCCATTTAGACTGGAATGGTCTCCCAGGGGAGGTGGTGGGACTTCCTTCACTTGGATTATTTTGAAGTCCTTGAGAATACATTGCAGAGAACAATCTTACATTGGCAGGCAGACATCAAAGATGGTGCAATAGGTCCTCTCTCTCTCCAGTCACTATGGTGCTTTCAGATTGCTCACTCTGTTCAGGAGCCTTTGCATTTGCAGCTAATGCTTTTCTTGGAAATGGCAGAGATTTCTTCAGTGTGACATGCATCTGGTTGTCTGTGCTCCACAGAAATAAGGCTTTATCCCGGAATTAGTAAATCAGTCACCAATGACATCATCCTCCACCACTTCCTGCTCTTCCACAAAGTTGTCCTTATTTTCATTGGAACTTTTATTTGGCTTGTTTTCCTTTCTTCTCAGATAAGCAAAAGCAGGCACTTGGAAGGAGACATGAAAGTGGGGAAATAACAATGTTCTGTTGGGGCAGGAATGGCGCCAGCTATATTGCTTCCAGTTTCTCATCCCTCCCCGCTGGGGCCTGTTGAATTACACTCAGAGACCTCCACATGTGGAACCATCCCTTTGCAATCTTACCTGCATCTTGGCCCCAGGCCATGCATCCCAGCTAGCATCCTTCTCCTGGAATAGCACCAGATAGTGCTCCTGGCAGAGGCTGTCAGTCTGCTTCTCAGCAGCTAGAGGAGTGACTAGGGAAAGAAGAGAAGTTTTTCCTACCTCTCTGTTAGACGGAGCTGCCACATTAATAGTAACAGCACATCCAGCCTGAGCGCAGGAGTCTGGGATCAGGAATGCAAAGCAAGACCCCATCGTGGCAGTGCCAAGTGTCAGGGCTGGCAGCCAGGCTGGTGATGCCCCAGAGGAAGAATTTATGGGCACCCCACCTACCCAAACAAGCTGGCAAAAAGATTGGCAATCGTTAAATATGATACAAAATAATGAATTGCCCTGGGAGGCCCCACCTAAACTGCAGGCTAGTGTCAGCAAAACAGCCACGTTCCAAGACCTGAAGCTTTGTGTGTGTGTGAGTGTACGTGTGTGTGTGTCCATGTGACTGTGCACATGTCAGTGTGTGTGCATGCATGTATGTGTATAGGTCTGCATGTGTGCGTCTCAGTATGTGTGTGTTTCTCTGTATGTGTCTGTCCACATGTACATCTGTGTGTGTGTGTGAATATGTGTGTGTGCACGCGCATTCAAGTCTCTGTGTGTCAATGCACATGAGTGTTGGTGTACATCTGTGTGTGAATACATGTGTGTTCATGTCTCTGTGTGTTAATGCACATGTGTGTCAGTGTATGTCTCTGTGTGTGCACGTCTGTGTTTGCTTTTTCTTCCTTTGCTTTCCCATCATTCTCTTCTCTCCTGCTCTCTGTTTCCCACCCAGCTGCATTTCTCCTCTCTCTAATTTCTGTTTTCTCCTTGGTCCCCTTTCCTATTCTACCCCCTTCCCTTGGCTTTCTCTCCTTCCCCCTCCCATCTCAGCTTCCTCTCCACATCTCTCCCCCACCTCTCTCGCCCTGATGCCTACCCCCTCCCGCCACCCTGTGTCCCTTCCGGAATTGCTGGCTCCACAGTTATTCCCCTCTGACCCTCAGAGTCGTTCTCTTTTCTCTATTTCCCCAGACTCCCACACTGGTCCCTCAGCTCCATGCGCCCTGGATTCTCTCCCCCATCGGCTGCCTCTTCCAGTCTGTTTTCCCCTCTATTCCCTACTGAGGTCTTTTCTTGCCACTCCGGTTCCCTCTTCCCCCCACCCACCGGTATTTCCTTCTGCACATTCCAGGTTTCCCCACTGAAGATCTTTTCCCCTTTACCCCAAATTGTGGACGATGGAGACAGAAAGCTCTAGAACATTCCTCTGAATCCCTCACCCTGTGTTACCAGGGTGATGGGAGGGCACTTAGGGAAGAGCATCAAAATCAACCGGGAGCTGGGGGGGGGTGCTGATTTGTGAGGAAGGATTCAAAGGGTTAATAATGATTTTGGTGTCAACTGACTAAATGAGGAGTAAGGGGGTGTGCGGGCCATGCACAGGAGTCTGCCAATGCCTGTAGGGCATGAGCCCCCAGGAGGAATGGAGAGCTGTTGGGGGGGCATGGAGCTATAACTACTGACCAGAACAACTGGATGAAAGGAAGAAGAGAACAGATATCTTCTGGTGATCAGGAATTTCACGATTAAAGTTTGTAAACCCACCACCTTATTCTCCTTTAACCCCCCACCCCCAAAGCCCTCTTCTGCCTGACACCTACAGCTCAGTCCCATCTGGCGCTGGTAGGTAAATGGCCTAACACCTTGACTGTGAGCTCTTGAGGGTAGGGGTCTCTGTTATTTGTCTGGATAGCACCCACCACAATAGGGCCTTGATCCCTGACAAGGGTTCCTAGATGCTACCATGATGCAAATAGCCTGTAGAGAAATCTCCCAAAGGAACTGAGTGGAAGCTCTAACGCTTGGGGCTTATAACAGGAGAGGGAACAAAGTGCTCACCTTGCGCAGGTTCTGCTTGAGCAGGGAGATGACACAGCTACTCTAGAGGTCTTTCCACTCCCTATCTTGGTCTTTCTAGGGCTGAGGTCCATTATAGGAAACCTCCTCCCTGGCCCCTGGCAGTCAGAGGCTGACTTTGGATTTATAGCCTTACTTCTGTATCTATCAGTGGTGGCTACTTCTAAGCTTGCTGTTTGTGTCATGGTTTGGCAAGAATGACATTAGGAATTTCTGATGTTACCTCTTCGGCATAAAGAAAAACTAAAAGCGAAGACCTTGTACTTCCAAGCTCAAGTCAGCAATCAACAGCTGGATTTGCTGTTAGTATGATGAGATTGCCAACACATACAAGTTAATAGTAATAGATGCAGACCACAGGATGTTGGTGTTTCTTGGCATTATCCCGTGATTTGGCCAGACATTTTACACTGTTGAGAAATGCACACAATGGAATATTTCTAACAATAACACTGGATGTGAATGACAAGTGTTTGTTTTACTCTGGAACAGTAACTCATTCCATATGGTCCTTTAAAACATGTTAAATTTTAAGCCATTTGGGCCCAAGAATTATTTTTTCAGGGTGACCTCCTGGGCTGTATAAATCTACTGGGTTTAACCTGCTTGCTGAACACTAGTTAATTGAAACAAGGTGCTGAAAGCGCCCCATCATCCCAGCACTATGCCTGATTCAGGAGTAGGAAAGGCACTCTGGATTGCCCCAGCTCTAAGGGCTTCCCTCTCCTACTGTTTCCCAGAATGAAGATGTTTACTTCGCTGTGCTCTCATCTATGACAGCCTTCAGAAGCAATCCATATGTGATATTAAGGTTCTGGCACAGGGGAGAATGTGTGACCTATTTGAAAAGCTAATGTAGTTTTAACTTCCAGCATTTATCTTCCTTGTGTACTTTCCCATGGTGCAGCAAAGTTAAATCACTGAGGAAACCTTATCATAAGCTCCCAGTCAATTTTCGTAGCAAGATCAACAGATGGCAGAGAAAGGAGTCGGATCTCCTTGGTATGTTAATGATTGGGTAAAAGACCTTAAACAGACAGTTATGCAGCTCTTAGAAGTATTAACAGAAAAGAAATGACATCATTGCCTTTCATTATTTTTCATACCTTTTCTCTAACACTAATAGTTTCATCAACATTTTTTTCTACAGTAAATGCATGAGATGTGAGAACTGTCACAAAGCCCATGGGAAGCAACTAACAATCACTGTTAAGTGGAGACAAGGAATCCAATTTATCTCAAGTTGTTCTCTTTTGCAGCTCTCTGAAAGGCTCAGCAGCCTGAACTACCAGGTTGGAGCACTGCACAGTATTCATATACCTTGCATTCATGTACTAATCTACATTCACACTGAGCTACAGTATCTTCCGGGTCACCCAGAAGATACTGTAGTTCAGTCCGAATGTAGCCTGGGTGTGAATGCCTGACACAGTCACTGTGTTCAGAAATACTTTAGCCACCAGATTTTGAAAAATCCCCTTCCCATGCCCTGAAAACATCATATGATAAATAGGTGGAGCATTCAACCTTTGAGTTTGGCTGACATGGGCTGAAATGAATTTATAAGATCAGCAGTAATCAGTGTCCTCAGAAAGGAATGAAACACTTTAATTATAACTTCATGCTTCCCTGACCAACATCTGCTACACTGCACACTTAACCTGTGCATGTATGCCAACCCTGATGTAGCTGAGGTTGTGTATCACAGTGTGGGGGAGAGTAGTGTGTGGTGTATGGGTTGTTTCTCTGTCAGACAGAAAAGAAAGTTCCTTGTGGAAGTGCAGAGTCTGTCACTGGCAGTGGAAATATGCTGTGTGGGTATTAGGATATGGTAAAGAGATGTCCCATAACTTGCATTTCCATGCTCTTAAAAGTAGGGGACTTCACACTTAAACTTGATCCCTTTAAAATATAAGAGGTTTTAAAAAAAAATTTGGAATCTATTATGGACGTGTAGTCTCTGCAAAGGTGTATTTACATGCTGCCGAATGCTGCAAAGATTCCCTGCCCTCTGTTGGTAAGGTCTGAGAGCACAACTAAATATTGATTGATTTCAATTTCTAAAATTGTATGTGTACAGCAGAAATTTTATCTGGCAACAAGTTCTATCCATTAGCTACCACCTGGAGCACAATCTTTCAGTTATGACAAATAATGGCTTAAATTTACCCTAAATTTTAATTTATAAACACAGAAAAACCTGTTGCACCAGATCTCTTCAAGATTCCTCTCTCTACCATTGGGTAAATACAAAATGTTTTTTTTGTTTTTTTTTTTTTTTTTAAAGGTACCAGTTGACCAGAAAATGTCAGACTTGTCATGGACAAATTTCAGACACAGCCCAATTTTGAACACTTCCTGTTAAATTTTTATGAAGTGGCATCAAACAAAAACTGTATAGAATATTCAGAGGGCATAAAAATCAGCACGGTTTCACACTAGAAGACCAGCTAGATGTAAAGAAAAACAGGACTTGAGGCCCCATTTTAAGCCCATTTCAGAACTCATCTTTAACAATGGACACATAACCAAGAACCTCCATCATAAAAACAGAGTTTTTTAAAACTTCTTACAATTCACTACAATTTTTAATAAAGAATCTTGTAGTAACGTCAATAGACAGGATTTTACGCAGATGTGTAAAAGGGAAAAATATCAAAGCCTATCCAGTGCCATATGTCATTCCTATTGCATTGCACATATGGTGGATTAAGGATTGCGGTTGTTCAGGAAAACTAAATAGCATCCATAATTTTTGCTATTACTAAATACTAATTCATATACTACTGTCATTGCTCATTATCTTAAGTTGAATGTTTCTGAAAAGTGTGAGCAAAATCCATATGCCTGTTTTTGAATTGTGATGGGGCAAAAAAAGGCTTTTTTTCCCTTTTCATATTTTTTTTCCACGTTTATGTTCTATGGACAATACAAAAATGGCTGATCACTTAGGGAGTGATTTTCCATGACAATGAAAAATATCTGACCCTGTTGATAAGGACATACCTGATTTAAACCTTCCTAACTTAAAATAGCCTGGCTGGTTATCTTTAAACATGTGGGTTTGTAGATCTCAAAGAATGCAACAAAACAAGACAGGTCTAAGACTTTGACCTTAGTAATTATGATGTTTTGCCAGTACAAACTTCTTAAGTTCATCTTGATTCACCATTTCAATATTAGTCTCTGTAGTGAATTTTATTTGCCAAATGTTGCTTTTTTTTTGCCTGTGTCTTATCTGCTAACTCAGACTTTTATTAATTCTTCCATGCTTGAATAAACTTAAGTCTTCAGATTGTTTGCCACATACTTATTTTGGCTCAGTCCTGTCTACAAGAGTAGTCCCTCTGGCACCAAATCAAGTTAAGCACATGCATTGTTTTGTAGGTGTGGCTAGGAGGAGTTGTAGCAGTGAATATATCCCTGATGGTTCACTTTTAGTTAGTCCCGGTGTGTAATTGGTCACCTGAATCACATGGTGTTGTTTGTACTTCCTGACTGGGTGAGTGGGGAAATGGAAGATGTCAAGCTGGCCTGGCAAACATTTCTGGCACAAAACCACTGTCCCAGCACAAATTCCTATGAGCAGTTGCAAGATGTTTGCTTTCCATCAGCATTCCAGTGAACTAAAAATGGAGCAATGGCAATTGACAGCAGCTGAGGATCTGCCCCAAACACTCCCAAAGGCTTGCTCATGAAGGATCCACAGGCTGAAGAATTATTCACTGATGATATTTGCCAGGCATGTCAAACAACCCCAAAATGAGAGAGCTGTGAAGTCCGTGTGAAGACTCCTAACCCTCCTGACAATCTGCAGTTAGGTTCCATCCCCTGCTTCAACTTGTAGCTAGACATCTTCTTCTTCCCCCATCAGCTTACTAACATGCTCACAACCTTACTAACATGCTTTCTTTTAATTGACCCTGCTAGTCACAACTGTGTCTATCGAGCTACAGTGCAGTGAGCATTGGACCAAGATCCTCGCCATCAAATATAATAACAACATGTAGTTCTCCTCAGCCATAGATCTCAAAGTGCTTTACAAATAAGGTCAGGATCATTATCACCATTTATAGCTGGGGAAACTGAGGCACGGAGCGGCACAAGCATGTTGCCCAAGTTCAACCAGCAGATCAGAGCCAGGACTAGAATGCAGGTCTCCTGAGTCCTAATCTGGTTTGCTATCCACTAGGCTGCGCTGTCTTGGTAGCTCTAGAACCAAAGCTTTCACTGTGCCTGCCGCAGTGTTGTCCACACAGGTTTGCAGTGCAGCAAGGTGGGAAGTGCCCTCGTTCATTTCAGCTTGACCCTCAACTCTGGAACCTACACATGGCAAGTGAAGTGTCTCAACCTCGCTGCTGATCATTTTAGCAGAAAAATCCCAGCGTGCGTGGGAGTCAGAGCTGAGAGAGAGCTTGGTTAGGTGAATGGGATGTATGTAGCAGAGGTGGGTTGAGTGAAAGAGGCTTGTGGGGGAGGGATGTTCATGCCCCTGCCCCCATCAGACCTGCTCAGTCCCTTGCCCTATACAATCGTATGACTCCCCACACGCTAGCCCAATGGATCCACCAGTAAAACTCTGCTTCTCCCATGCCTTTCAACCCAGTGCCTCATCCCCCATGGCCCTGACCCCAGGCAGTGCTGCCCGTCCTCATACTTTGTGTCAGTTTGAGATGGAAGGGAATATGGAAGGAGCCAGGCTGTGGTGGAGCACTGAGGCAGCAAAAACAGAGCCTGTGAATGCACTGCCCACTCCAACTCAGGCCCCCTGCTCAGCTCAGCTCCACATCCCACCATTGTACCCTTGGAAACTCAGTGGTAGCCTAATCCCTGGCCTGACTCCCGCCAACATACAATAAGCAGGAAATTGCTCCCCCGCATGAGGAGCTGGAAACCTTCAGGAAAGAACAACGAGATCGTGTGGGGAACAGAAACTCATTGCAGAGATGCTGGAGCTTGCACAATCTGCAGTAGGAAACAACCACTGCATGCAGCACAAAGCACAGATGAGGCTTGATTAGCAAGGGAAATATAGCAGAGTGTTGCCAGTTCCTACGACTTCATCACGAGTCTCAAAATCTTTGGTGTGCTCCTTAAAGCCCCAGCTCCTGGAGTCAGGGGAGTAGGTGAGGATCTCAACTTTCATTTGAAATATAAGTGACATTTCTGCCCCTCGTGGCTGTGGAGGAAAGCTCGGAAATGAGACCCCTAAAGGCTTAAAAGCCAGAGGGCGAATAAACAGAAACCCTCTTTTTTTTAATATGACTTCTAAGGTAACCTAATGATTTTGAGACTAGACTCCCTCTTTCTGAATGCCTAGGGTGGGCTGTGCTGCTCCTCACACCCACTCAGTCAGGACCGGCGCTAGGGGTTTGAGCGCCCTAGGCGGACAGCAATTTTGCTGCCCCATGCGCTGGTCCCACGGCTCCAGTGGGGCTGCTGCAGTGATGCCTGCGGAGAGTCCGGTGCTCCGCGGCTCCGGTGGAGCTGCCGCAGTCGTGCCTGCGGGAGGTCCACCGGAGCTGCGCGAGGAGCCGACTGTCCACAGGCATGACTGCGGCAGCTCCACCAGAGCCGCGGACCAACGGACCCTCCGTAGGCACCACTGCGGCAGCTCCACGGGAGCTGCCTGCCGCCCCTCCGGCAAAATGCCGCCCACCAATTATTCTGGCGCCCTAGGCGATTGCCTAGGCTGCCTAAATGGTAGCGCCGGCCCTGCACTCAGTGCACACCTCTGTCCCCCACTAGTGGGGCTGGGTCATCGAGTGATGTGGCCACGGCTAACAGTGCTGGGCCTTTAGTTAAGGCAGTGTCAGCTCATGCTTATAAAGGCAGTTGTTGCAGGTTCCATAGCTATTCCTAGTGCCCCACCCAGGGTCATAAATCCAGGAACAAGGAGGACATCTTTTCACACTACTCCCACCACCAGCTGCTTTCATGCTCAGACTGATGTCTACAGCTAACTCACTATAGTCCGAATACAAATTTTTACATCACTTATGTAGCTCATATAGTGAGGCAGACAGTTTGGCCAGGCATTCTTGAGCCAACAGTGAGATGCACTAGATAATAGAAGATTTTAATAAATGATTTGAGAGAGTTCCATGAAACAAATGGCACATGACTATCTCAGCTGACTTTAAACCATTGAAAAATAAAACCCAGAGGTCCATAAAGAAATCACCTCCAAGCCAGAAGAGAGCCTGAAACTCAGGAAGGAGAATTCACAGGCATGTGAAGGAAAGCAGAAGTTGAAAGTTGACTTCAGTCTTGTACACAATGCAGTTTCATTTCTCAGAAAACATCTACCGTGTGTTCTTCATGCTCTGCTTCAGTCTGTTTTCTTTGTTTCTCTATTTTTAAATTATAATCATTCACAGAACCTCAGCAGCATTTATTGCCTTGTCACTGATTGACTGCTTTGCCTGCTATGCATGACTTATCTGTTTTATTGCACAGTACAGAGAAGAGAAATATTAGTGGTTCATAAATCTTCGAAATATCTCAGAAATTCCTGCAGAATTCTAGGCCTGCACAGCTAGTGAGAGCCAGCCCCTGCCCCAGGCAGTTTACAGTCTAAAGAGTAAAGACAGCAAAGGGTAGAAGAAATGGGCAGTTATTGTCCTGATTTTACAGCTAGGACATCGAGGCACCCGGCTTTCCTGAGTTTCCCTCTCATGCTAATGATCTGTCCACATGTTGCTCTTCTATGTCTGTCCCCTGCTTCTCCTGATGTGGAAGGCCTGTAGGACTGGGCTAAACAGCACATCCCTATCCATGGTGACAGGTTTCAGAGCGGTAGCCGTGTTAATCTGTATCTGCAAAACTCATGAGGAGTCCTTGTGGCACCTTAGAGACTAACACATTTATTTGGGCATAAGCTTTTGTGGGCTAAAACCCACTTCATCCCATGAAAGCTTATGGCCAAATAAATGTGTTAGTCTCTAAGGTGCCACAAGGACTCGTTGTTTTTATCCCTATCCATGTTTCTACTGCAGCAGTCCCCTGGGGCAGGGACCTGGCTGGGCCCCATGGGGGCAGGTGCTGAGCAAACCATTTCCCTGACACAGCTCTAACACAAAGAGACTTCAAAGAGCTCTCAGCTAAGGGAGACAAGCAAGGCCTGAAGAGTGTGGGAAGAGATGACAGTCCAATATCTGGATTATTTATATCTGCACATAAACATTATCATGTCTTGAGGTCAGACTCGAGGTTCACAAGAGCCCTTCTGACCTTCAGATCTATGAATTAGAGTTAACTCTCCCCATCTGCCTCTGCCCCCAGGCATCATGAGGGGCCATTTCCGTCTAGGCCCCATGGAGCGATGTGAAGGGCCGGAGGAGAGTTGCCTGACAGAATGGCTCAGGGAGGGCGTCCCAGGCATAAGGGGACACACGGACATCTAGGTGAGATGCTGGCACATGATGGAAGCACCTAGGCAGAGAGGTGAAGCCAGAGCAGATGGTCAGGCGGGAAAGAGCTGTGAGGGACTTGCAAGGAGAAGATCAGAAGCTTGAACCTGATGCAGCATCATGGCTGCAGTGGAAGGAGGGGCTGGCGAGGGAGAGCAATGTGCAAGGGTGCTGGTCTGTTTTGCCTGGACCAGAGAGGGGCGTGATGGTGTCAGAGAGGCGGAGAGGAGCTGATGGTGATCAGGATGAGAGAGGGTGGGACTTTGACCTTGACAGCGCTGGAATTCTGCCTGAAGAAGCACCTAGTTGGAGAGACATTTCCCATTAGGGGAGGCCATTTCCCATGCTGGTGGCCAAGTTGTTTGCTCTTGCAATCTGTGTTACAACATTCAGCCAATCTTCTTGGCTCAGGGAATATAAATAGGGCGCTTCCACGCAGCTGTCTGAGGTCAGTAACTTCTCATTTTTAAACCACTGTTAGTTCAAGGGGAGCAAACACACTGTCTGGAGAAGGCTAAATTACCTTTGTAATGAGGGGCCACAGGCCACAGCTGAACAGTGAGAGTCATGCACTCCTTTTGATTCCTCCTGGATCTCCTATTGATGTCATCAGGGGTTCTGCACAAGGAGCAAGTGTAG
The DNA here is from genome assembly GCF_025201925.1 of Gopherus flavomarginatus. Classification (NCBI taxonomy): domain Eukaryota; kingdom Metazoa; phylum Chordata; order Testudines; family Testudinidae; genus Gopherus; species Gopherus flavomarginatus. The sequence goes on along the minus strand of NC_066620.1, from coordinate 418,438 downwards.
TATGTGGCCTCGGGTAGCAACTGAGCGGCAGGCACAGACAGCAGCCATTAGTCTCTGGGGCAGCCTTGCCAGCTCTCACCACTTTGCCATTAGCCTCATGGTATCTGGTGTTTTAATTCAAGTCCAAGCTCCTGGAGTCAGGTGATTGTATCAGTTTCTCAGCTTTCTTTTTTTTTAAAAAACGTATGTTTCTAGGCCTCATGGTTGCAGAGAAAATCTGGCGAATGTGACCCCAAAAGCTCAAAACTCAGAATGCAAAGACCCTGAACCCCAAGAATTGTGATGTTTTAAATCTCATTCTCTTTCAGCCAACTTCTCCATCCCTGTGACCCCAGCCAGGGCCTGGTCAGGTGGGAGTGAGGGACAGGAGGCAGCGAGTGTGCAGGAGTGTAAGTTAAAATCAGCTCACTGATGGGGATTCATTGTAAGAGCTCTTCACCTCTTGTAGAAGTCAGGCCTCTGTGTGCACCAGGGCCCACCCCACCTTTCCAGACTGCACAAAGAGCCTTGGCGGTACTGCACCGAGCCTTCGCGTGGGACACCCACCCAGCGAACCAGCTGTGGCTCACCGGGAGCTGAAGAGCTCCTGAGGAGTGTGGGGGGATCAGTGGGGGTGGGGAAAGGAGCTCTGCCCTGTCCTGTCCTGTCCCAACCTCCCCTGTGGAATTCACTTTCGGTCTTCCAACGCCCTCTGCAAGTGCTGGCCTCAGTCACCACTCTTCGCCTCTGCCCCATGTTCCATCTTGGCTTCCCACCTTGTCCCTAATTTCCGGTCCCTTCTGCTTTCCTTCCTTGTCCTAACCACCTAGAGGGACCTGTCTGCACACCAAAGCTGACCTGCTTTAACTCTACAGTTGGGGGGTGAATTGTTATCAGGATAGTTATATCTAGTGTGGAGGCAGCCATCAAGTTGGATAATTCCTAGCCTACTGCAATGCCCATTTCCCAGGCATGCCCAGGCCTAATGAGATCCAGCCCAGTCACTTCCCTCTCAAAGGTTTTCCAAACGATAACTATCAGGATAAAGTACCAAAAGCAGCTCTGATGTACCCTTGCACCAGGGCCCCCATGGTGGTTCATTAGCATGGCTAGCACATGCCATTTCTCTGCAATTTCCCAAGGCTTCCATCAGCCATGACCAAGCCCCCATGGACTCTGAGATGAGGTTGACCTACATTCTGCAGCACTTGGGTGTAGCAGGCAGGAAATTGTGCTGCGTATTTAGATACATTTAAATTCACTGAGATTTGTATTGAATGAACTATGAAAATAGATAATAAACTCAAAACAGGATTGCCTGTGCCATTGCATTGGACATTAAATGCAATTTGTTTTACACCAGCTCTACATGGTTCAGGATCCGGTATACTGCAGAATTTTGTACTGAAAACACCAAAGTTCTCTATAGAAGCTACAAAAAGGGGGAGAACGCTGGAGGTCTGGCCTTTCCAGCACCCAGGAAAGCAACTCAAGAGGCAGTTTGGTACTGCCGTTTCAACAGAGTTAAAATCACCTTAAGAAGAATAGGGAACAAGTTCATACCTGACTTCTTGTTTCAGGATGTCTGCAGACTCTGGCAGACAAAATGGCATTGGCCGGATTCAATTCAGATGTTGAAGGTTTCCTTCACAAGGCGATGGCTATCAAGTCCTTTATTTCAAATGAAACTTTAAATACTGGAACATAATTCTGTGGGAAGAGGTGGATTCTGTAACAAATTCTGTGGCTGCAGATTTTCAAAATATATGGAGGTTTGGCCATAACTCCTGTTACTTGAAATATTCCCATCTACCTAATCTATCTAGCTAAGGTCATTCTATTACCTTGGTAGCTAAGCTTTACCCTTATGTAAAAGGATTTCTCAAAGAATTGTAGAAGCCATAGATTGAGAAGACTTATTAGACCATTCGGACCATTTCCCTGTAGAATTGTTCCCTACAGTCAATATTCTAGCCTAGTTTTAAATGGCTCAACCAATAGAGCTCCCACCACTTCCCTGGAGCGTCTGTTCCATAGTCTGATAGATCTCGTTCCACACTAAATTTCTCCCTTCTTTGGTTGTTTTATAACCTTCAAAGCTGACCAGACAGTTGTCATGGCTTTGGCTGACCCTCCTGAGCACAAGGGGTGAGGCTCAGGGCTTGTCTAAACAAGGAAGGTTTGCTCAGGAGTAGCTATACTGGTATCAGCTCCTAATGTAGATGCACTGCACTAGCAGTGAAATGAGGCTTGGAGCAGTGCAGCTCACCCTGACAAATCTCCACTGTAGTGCAGCTACATCAGAGCAAAAGAACCCAGGATAGAGAGGGCTTCCGACCAGCCGGGAAGCCAAAGAAATGCCATATGATTTCGTCCAGGTGAGGAAAGCCCTCTGGGAATTGAGAAAGTGCACCCCGCAAAGTGCCACGGACGATTTCCTGCTGTCTAGCTAGAGGGCCAGAATGTTGCTTCTATCAATGAACTGGTGTGAAAAATGCCACCGTGTACACTGCCGCACACTTCCTGAGGGGCACGTTGGAAGGATCTACAGAGGTCACGCCAAGCCCCGGTGCCAAGCAGGCCATCTTGTGGGGGAAGATGATCGACATTGCTGCCTCGGCCCCTGGGAAACAGCTCAGCGAGCAATGGCTAGAGGACCCCAGGAAGAGGAAGCCCATGAGCCGCGTGAGATACGGCGTGCAGTGGTGTCTTCCATTACCATGCTTCCCTCTCATGCTCCCATGTCCTGCTCAACACTGGGTTTCCGAGTCATCTTTCTGCTCAGGTCCAAGCAGCGCTGTTGTGAAAGGGGTAATGGAAAATGAGCCCCAGGTGGTCAGACGCCAGGTCTGTTCAGAGACACAGGGCCCTGGGTACCCTGGGCAGCAGTGAAGAAAGCTCACTGGAGGCACCAATGGGAGTGTAAGACAGTTTGGTCAGACTATCTAAGATTGAATCACAAGAAGTGCTACTGGCAGAACTCCTTGGCATACAGGAGCACATCACCATCCTCTGCCACCGAGACTGGGGAGGATGTGGACTGAGACTGGGGAGTAGCTCAGAGAGGCAACATCCCCTGAAGACTGTTATTGGCTAGAGCAACACGTGACTCCACAATGGATGCTGGGAGCAAAGAGCCCCCTCCATATCCTCAGTTGGGGCCCCACGACTCCTATTCAAAAGTAAGTACAATGTATTAGTGTGCAGCAGCCTGAGGTCTGGTCTTATCTTCACCAGCACTAGCCATTTCACTTCCTTCGCAGGGACCAGGATGTTTTCAGACGAGGAATAATCTAAGGGTTATCCCACCCATTCATTCATGAGTTTGGATTCCATCTCGTCCAAGGTATTGAACAGAGAAAAGTCGGACTGCAGCATTTCACGCTGTGCTCTAGGGTTTGCACCGCACTGTGTGATTTTGTTCCTGATTGTTAAAGGTGTGTGGTTTTCATTCTGCATACATATATAATGGCCTGCAGCAATTGCATTCCCTTGGGCAGGAAGGTGAAGGGGGTTTGGGTGCTGAGGAGAAAGAAATGTGCAGTTTGTGGGTGCATGTTAATGAATGGCTGCGTGGACAGTGCTTTAGTGCAGCATCACAAGCCACGTGGATTCTGTATCTATAGAGGTGTTGTCTGTTGTGGGTGTAAAAACTTGAAAGGGGCAAAGAAAAACAGGGCATGAAAGTGGGAGGGGAGACTGGGGAGGGGAGACTGGGGGGGGCAGAAGGAAGGAAACTGGTCCTTTTGCCCATCAACACATCTCTGAGAGTGTCCTCTCCTCTCTGCACCTGGTCCCCTATCTCTCTCATGGCTCCTAGTTTCCTCTCCCTTTGTCCCCACCCCATGTCACTGCTTTGTTTTGACCTACTTCGGTTGGAGATATTTCAAAAGTAAAGGCATCAGTGTCTCACCTCTGACTTTTTAAAGTGGTGAGTGAGGGATGGGGCCCTTCATCCTGAGCTGCACTTTGAGCACCAATGTAATGCAAAGATCAGAAATAATACCACCATTACGATTTCCAATGATCATATTAAGGGTTCACATATTAGGATTTTCTATGATCCCTTTCCCCAGATGACATAAAAAGTCCCAGCTACAGTTAATGTGTGAATTCACCAGCAGGAGGCAGTGGGGAAGCTGGACCATGAAAAGCTAATGTGCAGAGAAAGGCAGGCTGGGAGTCACTTTGTACATAGACATAGAATGTTCCAAGGAAAGTTCATTGGCTAGGGACCGTCGTAGGACAGTTCGTGCCTTGGGGTTCTAGAAGACTTTTGCACCACATTCAGCAAAAGAGCGGGAAAGTAGGTCAGTGACCATAACTGTAAGAGAACAGGAAGCTTAAGGGAGAACTCTGCTCCTGACATCTAATTAAACTCTGAGCTTGGTTGGTTACTGTTGTGCATACAAGGTTTTAGCATGCTTTGCAAAATGAGTATCAAGGATAATGTTTGTGTGTTGAGCTGTGACTTATTGGCTTCACTCATTCATTTGCTGTATTATTACATCAAGTAAATAAAAGGTGTTATTTTGCTGAGCTAGCTAGATAGATGGAGTATAAGGGGATAGATCAATAAATCGATAGATCAATAGATAGATCGACTGATATAGATAGATGATCATATCCCACAGATGTCAGGACAGGACCAACACCTTCTTTTGTATTTATATAGCATATTGCGCACGGTGGATGCTACCAAAACCAAATAATGATATCAAGTAATCACTCATTTAATTTCTTAAGACTAGTAAAACAACGTATCTTTTGTGCAAGTTTAGTCATTCCTGTTAAATGTTATTTTGTTCACTTATTAATTGTTGTATTTTTATGACAGTGGCACCAAGAGGCCTCCAGGAGGGATTGCAGTCCCCCTTGTACTGGGCTGTTCACACACAGAGAATTTGAAATTGAGTGAAACAGCGACAGATGCTTGACACATGCAAGTATGCTGCCACTAAGCTGTTGAATTATTTGGGGTCTATTACTTAGTTTTGCAACTAAAGGATAACCTATAAGGTATTCTGTGAAATCAGTGCTACTATAATAATAATACCTGGATCTTCTATAGGATGTTTCATCTGTAGATCTGAGAGAACTTTACAAAAGGGGGCGGGAAGGTCACTATCATTATTACTGTTTTACAGATGTGGAAGCTGAGACATGGAGCATTTAAGTGACTTGCCCAAGTGCCCCAGCAGGTCCCAATCTTGCACAGACTTACACTTTAAGCATGTGATTATTCACTAAAATGCTCTTGTGAGAAAAGCAACCAGGGATTTAATTCCTAATAATGGCCCCTAATCTGTCAGTGGTTCCATTCAGGCAGGCTTCTATGTCTTACAGATCCCCCTGAAGTCAATGAGACTCTGCACAGGGGCAGGGATCCACCTGCAGGGAACAACTTACAGCATGGGGCCTTGGTAATTATAGTGATATATTTTGGCAATATGGGTGGGGATGCTCCCCTGTGCTAAACCTCTGACAATTCCCGTTCTCTTTTTCAGGGCACATGACCCTAGCTGGAGAGGTTTGGTGTTGCCCAGCAATACAAAAAGAGTAAATAAAACCTACTGAACCCCCCGCCACCTCAATGTTCTCATTTAAGAGCTGTGTAGCAAATGTACCGATCGTTTGTACAAAGTGTTGCCAAGAAGTACTAATGCCGCCATGGGGCCATGACTGTGCAATTTAATAGTCTGGGGAAGCTGGTATAATGGTTATATTTGGTTATTTTTCTCATAACTCATGAGGGTTAAGGATAGAGGCCATTCCCTGGCTTTTTAAAATGCAGATGTGCTAGGGCGTGTGTGTTATTAAATGTGATCCTTTTGAGCTCCCATGGAATTGGGTCCTGCCTGAAGGGTGGGACTTACTGATACAAAAGATGAAACTGGTCCTTGCTGGAGCTGACAGCTGCAGGAGGAAGCATTCACCTGTAGTCTGTCCCTTTTCAGATGCTGTGGAACGGGACAGAAACCATCAGCCAAAGTAAACAGCAACAAACTTCCTTGTGCCAGCTCACTGCTCTCTGGCAATGCTTGAGGGGTTCATGTTCACATGCTGGTTTGCAGGAGCATAGGACTGTGCGGTTGGGTGGCAGCTCACACAGCTGGAGAGCCATGCTTGTCCCCTCCACACAACAAACAAACCACTGTGTTAGAACAGAGAGCAGAACATAAGAATGGCCACACTGGATCAGACCAACAGTCCATCTAGCCCAGTATCCTGTCTTCTGACAGTGGCCAATGCCAGGTGCTTCAGAGGGAATGAACAGAGGCAGTTATCGAGTGATCCATCCCAGCTTCTGGAAATTGGAGGTTTAGGGACACCTAGAGCATGGGGTTGCATCCCTGCCCATTTTGGCTAATGGCCATTGGTTGAGCTAGCCTCCAAACCACTGGGGTAGAACAGATATGGCCAGACACAGCTCTCATAGTTCAATATTAAAGGCTCAACTTAACTGTATATGCCAAATTAAAAAACATCACAAGAGGACAAAAAACAACAAATGGCTAAACAACAAAGTAAAAAAAGCAGTGAGAGGCAAAAAGGCATCCCTTCAAAAGTGGAAGTTAAATACTATTGAGGAAAACAGAAAGGAGCATAAACTCTGGCAAGTGAAGTGTAAAAATATAATTAGAAAGGCCAAAAAAGTATTCAAAGAACAGGTAGCCAAAGATTCAAAAAGTAATAGCAAAAAAATAAAAAATAAAAAAATAGCAGGAAGCCTGCTAAACAACTGGTGGGGCCACTGGACGATCGAAATGCTAAGGAAGCACTCAAGGACAATAAGGCCATTGAGGAGAAACTAAAAGAATTCTTTGCATCGGTCTTCACGGCTGACGATGTGAGGGAGTTTCCCAAACCTGAGCCATGCTTTTTAGGTGACAGATCTGAGGAACTGTCCCAGATTGAGGTGTCATTACAGGAGGTTTTGGAACAAATTGATAAACTAAACAGTAATAAGTCACCAGGACCAGATGGAATTCACCCAAGAGTTCTGAACTTCAATATGAAATTGCAAACTACTAACTGTGATATATAACCTATCATTTAAATCAGCTTCTGTACCAGATAACTGGAGGATAGCTAATGTGATGCCAATTTTTAAAAAAGGCTCCAGAGGTGATCTCGGCAATCACAGACTGGTAAGCCTGACTTCAGTACCGGGCAAACTGGTTGAAACTATAGTAAAGAACAGAATTATTAGACAAATAGATTAATATGCTTTGTTGGGGAAGAGTCAACTTTTTTTAAGGGAAATCATATCTTGCTAATCTACTAGAATTCTTTGAGGGGGTCAACAAGCATGTGGACAAGGGGGATCCAGTGGATACAGTGCACTTAGATTTTCAGAAAGCCTTTGACAAGGTCCCTCACCAAAGGCTCTTTAAGCAAAGTAAGCAGTCATCGATGACCTCTCGAGGTCCCTTCCAGTCCTAGAGTCTATGAATCTATGAATCTATAAGAAGAAGGTCCTCTTGTGGATCAGTAACTGGTTGAAAAATAGGAAACAAAGGGTAGGAATAAATGGTCAGTTTTCAGAATGGAGAGAGGTAAATAGTGGTGTCCCCCAGGGGTCTGTACTGGGACCAGTCCTATTCAACATATTCATAAATCATCTGGAAAAAGGGGTAAACAGTGAGGTGGCAATGTCTGCAGAGGATACAAAATCACTCAAGTGCAAAGCTAACCAAAAAGAGCTACAAAGGGATCTCACAAAACTGAGCAACTGGGCAACAAAATGGCAGATGAAATTCCATGTTGATAATGCAAAGTAATGCACATTGGAAAACATAATCCCAACTATACATATAAAATGATGGGGTCTAAATTAGCTGTTCCCACTCAAGAAAGAGATCTTGGACTCACTGCGGATAGTTCTCTGAAAACATCCACTCAATGTGCAACAGCAGTCAAAGAAGCTCCCAGGAGAAATGATAGATAGTAAGACAGAAAATATCATATTGCTGCTGTATAAATCCATGGTATGGCCACATCTTGAATACTGCGTGCAGATGTGGTCGCCCCATCTCAAAAAAGATCTATTGGAGTTGTAAAAGGTACAGAAAAGGGTGACAAAAATGATTAGGGGTATGGAACAGCTCCATATGAGGAGAGATTAATAAAACTGGGATTTTTCATCTTGGAAAAGAGACAACTGGGGGAAACATGATAGAGGTCTATAAAATCATGACTGGGGTGGAGAAAGTAAATAAGGAAGTGTTATTTACTCCTTCTCATAACACAAGAACTAGGGGTCACCAAATGAAATTAATAGGCAGCAGGCTTAAAGCAAACAAAAGGAAGTATTTCTTCATACAATGCACAGCAAACCTGTGGAACTCAGCCAGGGATGTTGTGAAGGCCAAAACTATAACGAGGTTCAAAAAGAACTAGATAAGTTCATGGAGGACAGGTCCATCAATGGCTATTAGCCAGGATGGGCTGGGGTGGTGTCCCTAACCTCTGTTTGCTAAAACCAGGGAATGGGTGACAGGAAATGGATTACTCGATAATTGCCCTGTTCTGTTCATTCCCTCTGAAGAACCTAGCATTGGCCGCTGTTGGAAGACAGGATACTGGGCTACATGGAGCTTTGGTCTGACCTAGTGTGGCCGTTCTTATGGGGTAGATGAGTGTTGGCAGGGTCTGCTGAAAGCACGCACAATGAGACCTTCCCGGGCACGGGAAGGAAGGCATGCATTTTACAGCGGGGTAAGAATGTGAAATGAGGAAGGCTAGGGGAACAGGAAAGGATGGTTTTGTGGTTAAAGGCCTGGAACTTGGCTAGCATAGGACAGTTCACTGCTCTGCCACTGACTTCCTATGTGACCCTGGGCAAGTCACTTAGTCTCATGTGGCTAGTAATGTCTCTTGTCAATTTAGACTGCAAACACTTTGGGACAGGGACTAGCTTTTGCTGTAAGAATAATGGGACCTTGATCTGCATGGGGGCCTTTACCCTCTACTGTCATCATCATAGTAACAGATGCTGCTCAACTCTAGCTCTGGCTGGGACAAACCCAACTCATGGCTGGCGAAGGGCGAGCTGCCTCCCTCACTCTGTGCGCTCCAGTGCAAGAATCATTCCCTACATTTCTGAGCGCACCTTAACTGGGGCCAACTCTGGAGCAACTCCCCCAGTGCGACAGAAACGGCAGGGACCAGGACTTGGTCCTTATACATCCCCCATCCTCCCCCCTCCTTTCTCTCTCTCCCCTTCTCCCCCAGTTCGCTCCTTGCCCTCCCCAGTGATCTCCGAGGGGAATCCACTTCTCTCCAAGGGCTGGAACAATGTATGTGTGTGGAGGAGGCTGAGAGCCGTTGAACCCAACTGTATCCCCTGTATGTGAGTGAAACCCCCACTTCAAACCAGGGGGTGCAGTGCAGCAGGGCCCCCCCCGCACCTCTGCCCGGCTCCCGCTAGCTGCCAGGGCTCCCCGGAATGTGTCCGTCTCTGCCGACTGCCCGCGAGCGCAGGGGGCTCCGGCCGAGCTGCTGGCGGCCGGGCCGCTGGCTGGGCGGGCCCGGCGGAGAGCGCTGCGCGGGGGACCCGGTGGGAGGGTCTGCGCGCTGATAAGAGCGCTGGCGCGGAGCCAGCCCCTCACTCACTCACCGCCAGAGCGCAGCGGCGGCCAGGCAGGCAGGCGGGCGGGCTAGCGGGCAGCCGGGCGCGCTGCGGAACCCTGCCGGCTCTCGCCGCTGTCTGCCTCGCCGGGGAGCATGAGGAGGAGGGGGCGGCTGCCGGGCCATACGCGCTGCTGCTGACCGCCCCGGCCCCGCGCCTCCTTCCCCGCATGGCCCGGGCGCTGCCCGCCCGGGGCTGAGCCCTGCGCCGCTGCGGAGCTCTGCGGACGCCAGGTAGGAGCCGGTTCTTCGGGACGCAGGGACCATCCCGGGCCGGGCGCCCGCACTGGGGACCCGCCCGGAGCCGGGGGCGGGAGGGCTCCTGGGAGGTCCCGCGGGGAACCCGCGGCTCCGGGCAGCGCTGCCGACCGGCTGGCGGTGGGGATTTGTATTTCCCTCCTGTGCCGCGGGGGCGGGGAGCCGCCCGGGGGGCGTCCCGGTCCCGGTCCCGGCTCCGGCGCGGGGGCAGCTCGCTACGAGCCGCGTAGCTGCAGTTGTGCAAAGGGCCGGGCCGGGCGGCGGTTCCCCCGGGGACAGACCCCAGGCGCCAAGCGCAGTCCTGGGCTGTGGCTGCCGCAGGCGGGGAGCGGGAGGAAGCAGCGCGCTTGGGGAGCTGCTGTGGCCAGGCTCGCCCGGGCCGGGCTCTCCGAGCCCGCGGGGACCTCTGGCTGAGCCGGCCGGCCGGCACTGGGCGAGGAGAGCTGCGGCGGCGGCGGCGCCCCTGGCACCCACCGAGCCCGCTGGGGCGGACCGCGCGGGGCTCCGGGCGAAGCCTGGTCTTGGCTCCGGGGGCTTCTCACCGCGCCGCCAGGCTCTGGCGGGGAGACGGGAACGTGCGCCCGGAGCAGGAAAGCGAGCGCTGGGTAAGGGGGCAGCCGGGGCTGCAGTGGGGAGAGGGCAGATTAAGGGCACTAGGCCAGCCGGCGGGCGGTGAGGGAATCCCAGCACGGCCGAGCAGAGCCAGGCTTAGCCCAGGAAGGACGCGCCCCTCCATCATGGCTCACAGCAATGCTGTTAATTGCCTGCCAAGGTGCCTCTCTCTTGCGAGGAAAAGCGGAGCAGGGCATGTGCAAGGAGGGCTCCGGGCTGGTTAATCTGCTGGATTTAACATGTTGCTGTCAAATGTGTATTGATTTTTGTCCTTGCCTTTCAAAACAAACCCACCGTCCCTTCCCTTTAGGTATTTAATCTGGTTCCCTGGGCAAAGCAGATAATCTGCAGACTTGATGAAACTCTGATTCTCTTCCCAAGTAATATGGGATCGGTCTTACTAGGAAATCCGTTAAAAAGCAGTCATCACGTAGGCTTTGTCTAGATGGAAGCGTGGCTGGCTCTCACCTGACATTTTATTTTAATTCCTTAATAGAATAGTAATCTCCTGGCTTCTCCCACTCCAGCTGTGTGTGTATACTAAACAACCTTGGGATAAGGGTGAAACTCAGCTGCTAGAATATTGTAGAAATGCAGCAAATGCCAGGGAAAACTGAAGTCTGAACATGAAAGCTGAAGTGTAACCATAAGGGCACTGTCATGTGTGTGTTTAATTTTACTGCTCTTACACTCACATTTCACAGAAAGCAGCACTGGCAGCCCCAGATGCTGAAAAATCAAGAGTCAAACTTCCCCAAATCATGTGATTGGCTTAAAATCATGAGATTTAAAAAAATAAAATATTTTGAGTTCCCTTCATTTGCTTTCTGGGGTCACGCTGTCCTGCTTTTTCTCACAACCAGGAGGGATGGAAATTTGCTCTGTTTTTAAAAAGTGATGTTTTCACAGCGCTCCAGCCCCTGGGGCTCTCAGAAAAACACTGTTACCCCCACACTTGCAATAACCTCACCAGCGCTGGGCATACTGAGAGAGCAAGTGTTCATTCATTCATTTGTTCATGTGTTTGGCAGCTCTCCCGCTCTGTTTGTATCAGTCTAATTATCCAGCAGTGTTTTCTACCTGGCTTCCAGCTGCTCAATCCTTGTACGTGCTTGCCTGTAACAGGTACCCTCCACTCCACCCAGGGGGCAGCACCCTCTTGCACATTCTACAGTCAGAACCCACCACCCAGCCCCTAAATTCACTAAACCTCTCACACCCCTTTCTGTGTTCAGTGCCTCCAGGTAAATACCCTCCAGCTGTCTACCTCCTCTTGTGTCCTACAGACTCTCCTGGTTTGTGGCCAGTACAATTATTAACCGAGAATTGGCCGCTGTGCTGGTTACTGGTCATTCTTGCATTAACCTTTGCTGCCTCATCCTCAAGGTTGAGTTTGAAACCTATACAGAGGCAGGCATAGCCTACATTTCCAGTCTTTCTTAAAGCTTCACCTGGTCCAATTTAAAGTCAATAAAAGCTTGTCTGTCAAACAGTTAGCTGCCCTTCCTTGCATTCACTCAGCTTTGAGCAATCTCTTGCTCTAATTCTCCCCCAGGAGTTTGGCTTTTGCAATCTGATTGCTGCAGGTACCATTTCAGGCCTGTCCTGTTTAAGGATCATGGCCCTATGCCTTGCAGTATCATTTTCAGCTGCACAGTGACTCTAAAGTGCCGCCTGATCAGAGTGGGATAATTTTATGCTCACTTTACACTAGTGTGAATGGCTGCACAAGGTAGGGAACTGGATGAGACTTCATCTCTCTGACACTACCTCCAGGGTTGGGAGTAATATTCTGTTCAAGCCTGCAAAGGAGACCATTGACAATATTTCTCCATAGCAAAGAACAGGGTTTTGTACAGTGCTTGTGGTACTCAAGTGATGTATGCCTGGTTTACTTAGTGGTGGGAAAACCAAGTGCACAAATAGATTAGCAAATCAAATATATTCCACCACTGGATTTGGATTTGCTGCTGTGTGAGGGGCTATATAGTCATGACCGATCAATAGCTGTAAAAAGGCTGATATTCAGCTAATGATTGGAAAGCTTGCAACTTTATTAGGGTTTCTTATATGTGCTCTAATAATGCCTAGAAGTCACAACTGATACTCAAACCCCATTGTGGCAGACGCTCTACAAATAAATAGAAGAGCCCCAAAGAGCTTCCAAGCTAAATATACTGAGTGGGGGAAAAAGGCAGGGTTATTAGCCCCATTTTACAAGTGGGGAAACTGAGCAAGCCACTTCCCCCTTCCCATGCCTCAGGATCCCACTGGGAGTCTGTGACACAGACAGGAACAGAACCCAGTTCTCCTTGCTTTGTGCCCTCACATTAAGAGCACCCTTCCCCACCAATGCAAACCTCTGGTGATTGCGCTAGGTCTGCGGTGTTTGCTGTTGGTCCTTGGGTGGTCTCATGTTTAGAAATAGTTCAGGTATCAAGCGGGGGAGCAGCAACTATAGCCCCTGGCCAGCCCTGAGCCACTCTTGCGGGAATGATCATCGGGATTTTCAAGAAGTGCCTTGGGGTAGTGCACTTTGTGGGAGGCCAAATAGAAACCACTTTCGGGCAGCTCAGCCCAGAGCTCCTCAGTCATGCCCCTTTTAGGGGACTCAGATTGGGCATCAGAAGTGGAGGCACCCAGATGGCTGCTCCCTTTGGAAAGTCTTGGCCTAAAGCCCCTGTGTCTACCTGGAAATGACTGGCACTGCCAGGGAAAGATGTTAGCGTCACAGTTACTCCCATGCCTGGGCAGGCATCAGCTGTTCAGAAGCCTTCAATCTCTCTGCCATCTGAGTTCAGTGCTGGTTTACCCCAGCCTCTTCTGAACTGCTCTGCATGTGATTTGTTACTTGCTGGAATGTCTGGTCTGGGAATGCCCTTTGCCTCTGGGGAGCCAGTAGTTTTGAAGACTTGTAAATACTCCTGTGTGGGTCGCTCCATAACTCAGAAGGGTTTTTGTGGGCAAGAAATCAGTGAGCAAAACTCAGTGGCGTGCTCAGGAAACCTCCCGTTATTATCCCAGCTGCTGATCAGGTCCCCACTTTAATTGCTCTCCTAGGCAGCTCGCTAGCAGTTGTGTCTGAGGTTCCCCCTCACTTTGGAGTCAGCTTGTTCTCAAGCCCACTCCCTGAGGAACACCTGCTCAGTCTCCAGTGCGCACCCGATCTACCTGTGTCACCTGCTTCCTCCTCCACGAGGTCTCCGTGAAGCCTTGCTACCGTCACTGGGCCTTCCTGCACCCTGCTGGGGAAACTCTAGTGGCCCATCAGGTTCCACTTTTCCCACCCAACCTCTGCCGCCCGTCTCATTCCCATCTCTGAAGTTCATCCCATTGGAGACATCTGTCCCTTCTCCAGGCACATGGGCATTGTCTGTCATTTCCCCAGCTCACCCTGCGTGGACTGACCTCTGACTCCCCTACTCCAACACTAGGTGATTCCCACTTTCACGTGGATGATGTGCCAAGGGTGATGCCTCCTGTCTAATTTCTCCTTAGACCTCCCAGTCTGAGCCGGTTTCCTTTGCTCTGTTTCTGCCACTCATGACATAGGTGTCTCCAGCCACTGCTGCTTGCCTCTCTTCCAAGAACCGCTCTCTGCCTCTCTTCCTGTGCTCTGTAATCTCACCCCTTCATGCAGAGGGCCTATGCCAGCCCTCTGCGTAGGGTGAATGTCATCCCAAATCTTTCCTGATCTCCCTCAAGATCTGTTGATTTTACTGCCTTCTCTGCTCGCTGACCATGGACTCAGCATGGGAAAAACAAGATGTCTCCCTCCAACTCTGGCTTTTTTCATCATGCTGCCCTCCCTCAGCCCTCTGCCTGTCCTGCTCAGGTCCACTCTGCTTCTCCTCTGACCTCTGCTGCCGCTGCCCCTGCTTTGCCATGTGACTAGGGACAGAGTGGATTTCCTTTGCCAGTGAGTTTCCTCTGCGGTATTCTCCTGTGCCCCAACCCCGACAGCTCTTCTTCGCCTTTGTGTCTCTTCTCACAGCCCGTCTCCCCCACCCCACCTCCCACTCCCTGCTGAGGGGCTCGCTAGTTTTGTCAAGGAAAAAAATCCTCTTCACTGGCAGACCCTCCTGTCTGGCAGCACCACTCTCCTCCCCATTTGCACAGCTCACTGCTTCTGTGTCCCAGTTGGCTCTGCTTCCCTTCCCCAGCAACCAGGGTCTTACCAGATCCTCCCACTTCTGCGATGACACCGCTACACCTCTCATTTCTCTCCCATTCTGATCACTGAAATCCCAGGGCTGGCTGATGTGATGGGAAAGCAGCACTGTGCAGGGGACACAGTGGAGTTGTACTGCCCTGGGACTGCTGGGTGCCTGGAGGAGCAGGCGGTGTGTGCCATCTGCAAGGATGGTCAGAACATGCCCACTTGCCTGGCTCAGCCAGCTAATGTGGAAGGATAAAGAACATTTCCCTATTCACTTCCTCCACCTCAGTCATGATTTTATAGACCTCTATCATGTTCCCCCTCAGTCGTCTTTAAGCCGAGCATCCCCGCTCTTTTCAATCTCTCCTCATATGGAATCAGTTCCCTACAGCTCCTTATTTCTGTTGCCCTTTTCTGTACCTTTTCCAGTTCTAATGTATGTTTTTTGAGATGGGGTGACCAGAACTGCACGCACTGTTCAAGGCATGGGCACAACATGGGTCTATCCCCTTTCCTAATGGTTCCCAACATTCTGGTCACTTTTTTTTTGACTGCTGCTGCACATTGAGTCAATGTTTTCAGAGAACTATCCACAATGACTCCAACATCTTTCTTGAGTGGCAACAGCTAATTTAGACCCCCATCATTTTATACGTATAGGTAGGATTGTTTTCCCATGTGCATCACTTTACATTATCAACATAGAATTTCATCTGCCTTTTTTGTTGCCCAGTCACCCAGTTTTGTGAGATGCCTTTGTAATGCTTTACAGTCAGCTTTGGACCTAACTACCATGAGTAATTTTTTTATCTTCTGCAAACTTTGCCCCATCCCTTTTGATCCCTTTTCCAGATCATTTATGGCTATGTTGAACAGCACTAGTCCCTGTACAGACCCCTGTGGGATCCTGCTATTTACCACTTTCCATTCTGAAAACTGACCATTAATTATCCTTTGTTTCCTATCTTTGAACCGGTTACTTATCCAGGAGAGGACCTTCCCTCTTATCCCACTACTGCTTGCTTTGCTTAAGAGCCTTTTGTGAGGGATCTTGTGCAAGTGACACTTGGACATTTCATTAATTTGCAGGGACTGGATCCTTACACTGTTCACGTTCTGACTTGCATTAAAAGCCCAGTCCTGAGACCTGCCCCCCCATCAGCACCCAAGCTCACCCAGTCAGCCCCACATGCTATATGGGCGGATGGGGGTTATTGTCTTAATCTTTTGACAGTTGCTGGGGATAGGGAGGGAACTGGGACATTTGAAAGCATTAGTCATGGTTTGATCTGACTTCTGAAAGTCCTGTTTAGAAAATTGGCTGGCCTGATGTGTCTTACTGAGCTGGTTTCAGTGAGGATG
Source organism: Gopherus flavomarginatus (assembly GCF_025201925.1). Classification (NCBI taxonomy): domain Eukaryota; kingdom Metazoa; phylum Chordata; order Testudines; family Testudinidae; genus Gopherus; species Gopherus flavomarginatus. Next base: position 402,435 of record NC_066620.1, on the reverse strand, counting down.
GGCCTTTGACTATATTTGGAGAAGTTGGGATTGTTGTTTACACTGACTTGGCCTGGAGATCCCCCTGGTGTGGATTTTGCTGATGGGCCTTGGGAGTTCCAGGCTGGCCATGATCCTGGGGGGTGGGGTAGAGGAGAGGCGAGTGAGACCCAGCAGACTCGGGGCAAGGCAGGAAGCCAAGAGCTTGAGTTGTGTTTACAGCTCTGACATAACGTCTTTCATCCACTCGTCTCCAAGTTCAGCATGAGTTCTGCCTGAAAGGCAGGTGGAGAGAACAAGGCTGGGAGGAAGTTGCAAAACCCCTGCCTCAAGTCAGTGTCCAGATTAGAACCTAACCCTATTCCAAATCCAGCAGACCACAGGGCCTTCCAGACAAGGCACTGAACCTCCCTGTGTCTAAAGGAGTTGATTCTGTTTCCCTATCTGTAAATACCAATTGCCACTAACATGTTGGCATTAGTCAGCATCCCACCGGGGATAAAATGAGTCTAGGAGCCTCAGGCTGTGGTGCCTTAATTGCAGTGCTGATACCTAGCTCTCTCCATCTCCTCTTACCTTGCAAGTGCAGTCAGATGCTTTGCCGCTGTCTAGTAGAGATTGGAGCTAGCTGTTTGCTTGAAATGTGCCCAAGACAAAATGCAAGTGCTTGTCTGGGAAAGGCAGCCAATAAAGATGATGCAGATCTGCTGGCCCTGTGGACAGTTTGAGTCTGGCTATAGATTCCCAGCTGCTGTGAGACCATCAGGTAGCAGGGAAACTGGGACTGTTTGTTTCTACCTACACCTGGTGGGGGGAGGTGAGCTTTGCTACCATCACCTGTGCTAGTGTCGCTTGGACGTTGGATTCCCACATGGTGCTCTGCATGGGGCGGTGCCTTCAGTCCATCTGGAGATGGCAGTCAGCGCAGGGGTAGATCAGACCTGTCAGATGGCTGCAGCTGCCAGCAGCAGAGAAGGGTTTAGCACAGGGGTCAGCAACCTTTCAGAAGTGATGTGCTGAGTCTTCATTTATTCACTCTAATTTAAGGTTTCGCGTGCCAGTAATACATTCTAATGTTTTTAGAAGGTCTCTTTCTATAGGTCTATAATATATAACTAAACTATTGTTGTATGTAAAGTAAATAAGGTTTTTTAAATGTTTAAGAAACTTCATTTAAAATTAAATTAAAATGCAGAGCTCCTCAGACTGGTGGCCAGGACCAGAGCAGAGTGAGTGCCACTGAAAAACAGCCTGTGTGCTGTCTTCGGCACCTGTGCCATAGGTTGCCTACCCCTGGCTTAGCAGCTCTAAGGGCTGGACTGGTGGGCACAAGAAGGAAACCCTTGTTCTGACTTGCCTTTCATCTTTCACACTAAGGCAGTCCAGCGAGGTCATTCCTTCCCATGTCTGTGGGTTCTCTCTGCCCTGGGTCACATGGCTAGGGGACAGGGAGGGACTGTGGTGGGTCCTGAACATAGCTGCCAACAGTGGCCTTTCTGTGAGCTGTTACTGTCTGAGTGGCTAGTAGCAGAGCTGGCTCAGCAGAAACCTGGGACTCTCCAGGCAGCTGGGGGCGTTCATTGCATCCAGCCTAGTGTGGCAGTGACAGAGCATTCTCCACGGATGTGTGAAACTAGCTGGTGCCCTCTAGATGTTGGTTTGAGGCTGAAAGTCCATGTTCCCCAAACCATCGTCATGACTGACACCCTTTCTCTGGCAGCCTCAGCAGACAGCCCAGGACTGAATGGGCCACAGTCAGTCCTAGGGGCAGATCTAGCCAGACAGGGTTGAAGCAGGCTAGTAGAGGAAAGCAGGCTGGCTCTTGTACTTCAGCTGCCTTTGGTTGATTAGGCTGGAAGAGGTGGACACCAGTCCCTGTCCCAGTCCCTCTCCTGAGAAGAATGTGCATGTTTTTCTGCCTCAGGGGGCATCCCATCCCGCCTATAGGATACAGACCATAAGAATGGTCTGACCCAGTATGGCTGATGTCCATGTAGACCAGTATCCTGTCTTCTAACAGTGGCAAATGCAAGGTGCCCCCGAGGGAATGAACAGAACAATCATCCAGTGATCCATTCCCTGCCCCAGCTTCTGGCAGTCAGGGGCTGGGGACACCCAAACATGAGGTTAAATCCCTGAGCATCTCTGCTAATAGCCACTGATGGACCTATCCTCCAGGAAGACCTCTAGTTCTTTTTTGAACCTCGTTATGGTTTTGGCCTTCACAACATCCGTGGCTGAGTACCACAGGTTGGCTGTGTATTGTGTGAAGAAATACTTCCTTTTCTTTCTTTCTTTGTGGTGTTTAAAAATCTGCTGCCTATTAATTTCATTGGGTGACCCCTAGTTCTTGTGTTATGAGAAGGAGTAAACAGGCACTTTCTCCACACCGGTCATGATTTTATAGGCCTATATCATGTTTCCCCTCAGTCGTCTTTAAGCTGAGCATCCCCATGCTTTTTAATCTCTCCTCATAAGGAAGCTGTTTCATGCCCTTAATCATTTGTGTTGCCTTCTCTGTAGTTTTTCCAATTCTAATATACCTCTTTTGAGATGGGGCACCGAGATCGACATGCAGTACTCAAGGTGTGGGCGTACCATGGATTTATATAGAGGCAACATAATATTTTTCTGTCGTCTTATCTATCCCTTTCCTAATGATTCCCAACATTGTTTGTTTGCTTTTTTTGACTGCCACTGCACATTGAGTGGATATTTTCAGAGAACTAGGCACAGTGACGCCAAGACCTTTCTTGAGTGGGAACAGCTAACTTAGTTAACATCATTTTGTGTGTATAGTTAGCATTGTTTTCCAATGTGAATTACTTTGCTTTTATCAACATTTCAATTTAATCTGCCATTTTGTTGTCCAGTCATTCAGTTTTATGAAATGATTCTGTAGCTCTTTGCAGTCTGCTTTGGATTTAATTATTTTGAGTAGTTTTGTATCCTCTGCAAACATTGCCCCCTCACTGTTTGCTTCTTTTCCAGATCACTTATGAATATGTTGAACAGCACTGGTCCCAGTACAGACCTCTGGAACACCTCAATATTCACCTCTCTCCATTGTGAAAACTGACCATTTATTCCTACCCTTTGTTTCCTATCTTTTAAGCAGCCACTGGTCCGTGAGAGGACCTTCCCTTTTTGCTCTTCCCTCATATTTTTATCCTCCTTATGGTGAATCCAGACCTGTGGGGAAAGATTGCCCTGCTTCTGTCTCTACTGAACTAGTGATGTAGACAAACAGATATCGGTCTCCAGTGTAACAATGTATATTACAAGACTGATGTCACAGCAGGGTGGGCACAGCTGGACATCTACGTCTCCACCTGTAAGAGTGTAAATGCTGCTTTGTTACAGCTATTGAATGGTGCTGTGCATTTTCAGCTGACCACTAGGGAAATGATTCCTTATGTAGAGCCTCTGCCTGGGCATTTGTCTTTTGCGAGAATAACACACACGCTCTCTTGTCAGTTACCCCTATTGCCAGGGTACCCGTGTTCTAAAGTGCTCCAAGTACACTGCCACCAATGGATTGTGAGCCCAGCTGCAAACCTTTTTTTAAAAAGAGGGGTTTAAAGGCTGACACGAAAAAGCCAGACAGCTCTCTCTGGAGCTGGGGCAGGAGGGGAAAGAAGGAATGAAAAAGAGAAGCCGGCCTTTGCGAAAATGCAGCCTGGGAATGAGATCTGTTCCACAAAGCTCAGCCGTGCGGAATGGCATAGATAATACTCTCTTGGGTGGGGTGGGGTGCTAGGTGGAGCTCAGGTGCACAGAAAAAAGCAAATAGAACTGTCAGAACTCAACAGGAATCCCAAAGTCCATGGACACACTGGCTCATCTTCCATAACTGGACATGCCCGATGGGCAAAGGAGCGGGAAGGGGAGATTGCCTTAGGAACTTGGCTTGGAGATCTGGTCAGACTTTAAAGCTTCAGCCTGCAATGTACAGTCTCCAATACAATGGCATGGAAGCAAAATCCAGGCCTAAGGGACCAGAGGCAGCAGGACCTCGGTGTCCCCGTCAGGCTCTGCAACAGCCACTGCTCCAGTGTATCCTGGCAGCCCACTGTGCAACAGTCCCTGCTAGGCCCCTAGGCAGTTGGTCATTGCCAGGAAAGGGTGAGGGAAGCAGAGGATGGGGGTTTCCCACCAGTGAGCTGGGAAGGGGGCTGGAGAAACACTTGAACAGCTGTGTTTTCTCCCCTCTTCCTGCCCAGCTTCCCTTCCCCAGGGTTGCAGAGGACAAGTGTGAGCAAAAGTCTAGGGCTGTGTCTCTGTGGGAGGTGGGAGAGGATGGTCTGTTCCAGTTAGCTGTGAAAGCTTCCCATCAAGCAGTGACCAGCCCAGGGCCAAGCAGGGCTCCAGGGAGATGGGACCGAGGGGCAGCTCTGCTCCAGAAGGGAGGGGAAGACAGCATAGCTGGCAAGAGTCCTGGGACGTCAGCTGATGTGGCACTTACACCAGGGTGGATTGCCAAACGCCAGGCCTGTCCCGGCCAAACTGGGAATGTTAATGGCTTGTGGCCATGGCGGGGTTAATCTTACCCCCTCAGGTGGCATCTGGGTCCCACAGGCCTGCTCCTGTTCACACCCAACCTCCTTGCCAAGCCTACACTTTCCATACACAACAGCATGCCCTAGACTTCACCTGTCCCCATCTGCAAGGACTGCATCCTCAAGCAGGTGAGGTCAGATGTACTTAAACTGCAGCCCCTTCAGGGTAGGGCCTGTGTTTCACTTACACAGCAGGACCCTGAGCGTTAACTGCAGCCCTTCTGAGCTGCTGCCAAACATGTAATTCAGAATGATGGTCTGAGGAGGATGCAGAGAGCCAGATGCGTGCGTGGTGTGACTGGCTGTGCACCGCAGGTGAAAGGATGTGTGCTGTGGAAGTGGTGAGCGTGTTTGTGCATGACAAAGTTGGGTGGTGAGGAGGCTAAAGGATGGGGTTGGTCTAGATGGAATATCTGTTTAATTGGTGCTTTCTCTGATTTTATTGATAGGATTGACAGGAAATGCAGTTGAGCAGCTTTCAGTCCAAACTAATAAAGTTCTCAACTACTCAACAAAACTGTTCTCAACAAAACTTTAGCTCTAGCGTGAGAACTCTTTTCCGCCCTGAGTATATTACTACTCTTCTAGCCACAGTCCTACCCACGTGGGATCAGCTCTGAGTCATCCTCTTCTGTTCCAGTCTGTCTGGATGCAGTTCCTCGGAAACGCTGCAGCTTATCTGATCCTTTAGCATGCTACCCATCCATCTTGGCATGGGTCTCATAGACTCTAGGACTGGAAGGGACCTCGAGAGGTCATCGAGTCCAGTCCCCTGCCCTCATGGCAGGACCAGGACTTAGACTGCAGCCCCTTCAGGGTAGGGCCTGTGTTTCACTTACACAGCAGGACCCTGAGCGTTAACTGCAGCCCTTCTGAGCTGCTGCCAAACATGTAATTCAGAATGATGGTCTGAGCAGGTTGCAGAGAGCCAGATGCGTGCGTGGTGTGACTGGCTGTGCACCGCAGGTGAAAGGATGTGTGCTGTGGAAGTGGTGAGCGTGTTTCCCAACCCTTCTGAAAAGATCGGAACGATCGATAGTAAACAGGGTGTTATCCTCCACTTCTAAGCTTAAGAGAAGGGCTGAGTCTCTGATTACTGCTGTTGATTGTTTGTACTGCAGTAGCACTGAGGAGCCCCAGTCACAGGTGAGGTGCTGTACAAGAGATGGTCCCTGTGACTGAGCTGGCCCCTCTGGGCTCAGTGAATAACTGGAGAGCAAGAAAGAAGACTTACTTTGCAGTCAGTTGAGACATTCTCTCCATGCAACTCACTGTAGAGGCACACGTGCCCCATGCATGCAATATTCTTATGCACATGGAGTGCGTGTGACCCTAGAATGGGATCCCTGTGGACAAATGCAAAGAAGAACCTTAAAATGAGAGTAGAATGTGCACACAGGCCTCTGGTGGAGGGGAGCACAGGCTCCCGGCTGGTATGATGGCTTCAAATCACTTCCCGAATATGGGTTGTTTCGCACAGGTCCCTGCCAAAGCACAGAGCTGGCTGGCATGGGCCTGGAGACCAAACTTTTTATTTAAAAGTGCCCTCATGTGGAAGAGGCCCCAAAGAGCCCCAGGCTGTTCTGACCCCCAAGGGAGGGGCCATGGGAAAAGGAAGCTAGGCCACGTCTCTGTAACTCTTGTAGCACATTCGGCTCTGGGCAGGGGAGATTAGGCACTCTGCTATCCAAGCCTGGTTGTGTTCAGACAGAGCTAGTGTAGCCAGGGTGAATCAGATACCAATACCGTAGCTTCAACCTTCCCAAAGTGGCTAAAGGATTGGGGGCATCGGGAGGGATTTTCTGATAATGGACCAAAAAGCTCTAGGTCTAGTTTGGATCAGAGCCGGTGAAGCACCTGGGACACAGTGGATCCCCTCCCCCAGTTCTGCACAATCTCACACCAAATAATATTGGATTTATTTGCATTGCAGTAGCACCCAAGGACCTAAACTGAGATTGGGGCCCTGTTAAAATAAGGACTGTGAATATTGTGGGTCCTGGTTTTGTCTCATCTCTACAAACAATGCAAATATTGGTTTCAGCCACTTGTTCCAACGGGCATGGGAAGAAGCTCCTGAAATGTAATATTAGTTTTGATCCTCTTTCAAAGTGTCCACCACATCTGCCCAGCTGGAGTCTCCAGGGAAGCTCTGTTCTTTATTTGCAGCCATATCTCAAAAAATTAAAGATCCCTTTTTTACATAAACTGCTAAATAGAACTTCAAAAAGTGGTTCCTCTCTTGCCTCTGCCTACTGAAGCAGGGTTTAAAAAACCCAACCCTACATTGTAATGCTCCACAGAGTTACAAAGTTGGAGTGATTTATTACTGTTGTCGTGGAATTTTATTGGCCAAAGCTACCTAAGTTTGCCTCCTCTTAAGATTGTGGAGCAGGTCCAAAATGTGGTGAGACTCTGCTGTTCTGTGTAACCCAAATCATTGCCCTAAACTGTTATATTGTCTCATCAGCCATCTGCATTCTTCTCTTGCCAAGGGGATTTCAGAATGACTGGCTGCTTCATAAAAGGCTTTGAATAATTGTGCATGTGAAAGAATATCTGACTGACCACAAAGAGAATCCACTGAATAAAGGCAAGTAGATGTTTCGTTCTTTGCATGGAAACAACTGCTCCTGCAGTTAGATACTATCTGACTTAGAGACAGTGTGGTCTGCCTGCTTCTGTACAAAATAGTTCCCTGGAGCCTAAATGCATTTTAGAAACAAACAAACAAAAAAACCCTCTAGAGGTATCAATAGTAAACAAAGTTGGTGCTGACTCAATATGTTATGACAGCACCTTTATCATGTGTCCCATTTATCTCTGACTTGCCCCAAAAGTGAGAGACCTATAAAATAACCAATTCACCTTTACTTGTAGCTGACAGTCTAACTTGCTAAGAAAAAAGATATATTAAAGGGGAAAGCATCATCTTTCCAAGTGGTATCTAATCAAATAGACCCTATATGCTCCTTTATGATCACTTTTTTCCCTGATTTTTCTACAAGCAGCCTGAAACATTACTGAGGATTTCCAACGCTTAACCGTAAACCATTCCTATGGGAAAGAATAAAGCATGCCACAAATCACTTGTATCAAAACAGCGCTTTCCCTGAATTTGCAACTCCAAAGACTTTTATCTGCTTCTAGAATAGTAGGAGCTCTTTGTAGCACCATCCTTTCTAACCTAAACAATTCTAGTATTTTTTTTTCAATCTCTTGCCAAATGGAAGCTTTTCCATAGTCTTCACATTACCATTGTAGTCACCCATTTCTGAACTCACTGTTTTTGCTACCTTCCTTTTCTAATTTGGGCACCAGAACTAAACGCAGCATGTGAGGTGAGGTAAATCCATTGATGTGTATAGTAGCATTAGAATCTCTTTTTCCGTATTTCCATCTCCTTCACTAGACCTCCTCGCATCTGTATTGACAGATGCTGCAAACTGAGCAGAGGACTTCACCGCTTTGTCTTTGTGACATCCAGGTTTCTTTCCTGAGTGGATGCAGTATTTTAGAACTTGATAAAGGATATATGTGATGTTGCACTCTCTGTTTATGGAAATATACTTATGAGCATAAATGACATAACTGGAATATGCTTAATGCTAGATATGGCGTGTGACATATACTTGTAAAGGTTATGATCTACTGAATATATTCATCCTATTTGTATGCATGTATCATTTTTATATCTGAAGTTGAGCGTTGGCTCTACGGTTATATTTGAAGTGTTCACTGTAGGAAACACATGAGGGAGATTTGGCTAATGTATTGTGAAGAGACAATACAAGTAATTGGAAGTATGTAACTAACAGTGGACTTCGGGAGATGCTGATCTACATCTGAAATTTCCTGGGAAAGTTCAAAATAACATGAACAATGGCGTTGGCCTTCAGAAAGCGGAATCATTCACGGACACATGACTTGCCCATGTGGCTGGAAACTTCATCTTGTTGCTGTGATTTTTGCACAGAAGAACAAAGGGGTTTCCGCCTACAAGAGAATATAAAAGGCCTTGAAAGCTCCTCCATTTTGTCTTCAGCTAGCTTAAGAGATGGCCTCTCCACCCCGAAGAGATGCCTGAAAGAAATTGAAACAAAGAACTGTAACCATGGGGGTGTGAGTGATTGCTGGACCCAGGTAATGAAGTACAACATTGGTCTGAAAAGGATTGTAGTTGAGATACCAACTAGGGTGAGAAGTTAGTATTTGTAACTAGATCCTTAGTGAGTTAAGTTAGCCTTGCGTGTTTTGCTTTTTGCTTGGTAACTTGCTTTGCTCTGTCTGTTATTACTTGAAACCACTTAAATCTTACTTTTTATACTTAATAAAATTGCTTTTGTTTATTAATAAACCCAGAGTAAGTGATTAATACGGGGGGGAGCAAACAGCTGTGCATATCTCTCTAGCTGTGTTAGTGGGTGGACAATCTGAGTTTACCCTGTATAAGCTTAATACAGAGTAAAATGGATGTCTTTGGGGTTTAGGGTCCCAGAAAGACTGAATACTGGGTGCTGGGAAAGTCGCTGTTAAGTGAGAAGCCCCTGGGCTAAGTGAATTTTAGTTTCTGTGAACTGCAGGGTGGCGTGGCCCAACCTCTTGGTCTGTGCTGGAGCTGACTGGTGTGTCTAGCTCAGCAAGATGAGAGTTGAGGGAAGCCTTTTCTGGCAGGGGAGTTTGTTCTCAGTGGTGTATCAGCACATCTAGTGACAGTCTTGAGGGTGTTTGACCCAACCTGTCACAGTATGCATAGTTCAGATGACTTCTTCCAGAGAGCATTACCTAGGGACGCTGTGAAATCTGCATCATTGGAGGTTTGTAAAAACAGGTTAGACAAATGTCTGTCAGGGATGGTTTAGGTTTACTTGGTCTGCCTCGGAGCAGGGGGCTGGGCCCTTTCAGCCCTACATTTCTATGATTGCCTTACAATTATCAGCCCTGAATGCCATCTGCCATTCTGCTGCCCATTCACCTTGCTTGGCTAGGTCCCTCTGAAACTCCTCAAAGTCTTCTCCAATCTTCAGTAACCTAAATAATTTTGTCCCATCTGCAGATTTTTGCCATTCTCTTTTCCAGACCAGCAGTTAATGTTAGACAACACCAGTCCTTGTCACTGCTCAGTGTGCCTGCACTCTAACTGGCAGACCAGTCCAGTCCTGTGAATAGAATGATGGCTGCTGAGGATCAGGTGTTTGAACCCTGAATGAGGCCCCTACGCAACCCTCTCTTGGAATGACTATGGGAGGTGTAATTTCCAACTCAGGCAGATGTCTCTGCTCTAGAGTGAGCACCTGCAAACAGCAGTGTGGCTACAGCAGCATGGGAGGCAGCTTGGGCTAGTTGACCACCTACAAACCTGTCCAATCCCATGGCACATACTTGGGTGGCTAGCCTGTGCCACAGCTGCCATCCAACTGTTTTCAGGCACTAGCTCGAGGAGAGCTAGGGCACGTTCCTCTACCTGAGCTGGGATTACTCCTCCCAACTGCTGTGCAGCCCTATGCCTAGTGCCTTGTAATGTATGAACGGAGTGGAAAAGCCTCTGGAGGACTTTGCCAGGTATGCAGGAGGGGGCACTACTTTGATATGGAAAGTGAGCAGGAGAGAGTCTCACTCCTAAGATGTGCAAGAGGAAACTCTGCTTGGATACACATTCGGTGTTCTTCTGCCAGGGAATGTGCAAAGATGAATGATGTTGTGGTTTATTACTGAGGAAGTAGCATGTGATCATATCATTAAAGACTTCGTCATAAGGTGTATGCATGAGGGGCAGAGTTAAGGTTAAACGTGCAACTTCAGTGTTTCTTAATTCAATTGGTCAACTGAGACCCCTTAATATTTCCTTAATGTAGATATCAATTTTTTTGAGGGGGTGGGGGAGTTGGAATGGAATCTTGGATTGAATGATTATGGTGGCAGTCTATAGGTTTTACATGTACTTATTTTGCAGTAGTAAATAATATTGAGCAGAATTGGTGAAAATGCAGAAACATTTGGGGGAATTTCTTTGTTTATACATTGACTTTCAAGAAACTATTTCATCCTAAGTTTGAAACTGGAGAATTTCTGCTTTCTGTGCTGTAGTATAATGTTAATATAAAATGGAAGTAGATTTTCAACAATGAGAGAATTACTTCAGAAATAGTATTAACCATTAACATGTACATAGGTTCAGAAGCTAGCCTCATCCTACTATTATAGCAATTCCTCTTTTTGTAAATCACTTGCGCGTGGTGAATCTGCAAGCATTGGGATTTAATTGACAGTTCAGACATGTTATAATTGTTTTTGATAAATATAATTCACTAGATTTTTCAAATGCAATGCATAAATAAGACCTCAGTAGAATATCTTTATTTGACTTGAGTAACACTTCTTACTTTTGTATCTGCAGGTAGGAAGACATTTGGAAGCTGGTCAGACAAAGCTATCATGTTGAGGTTAAGTCATTCACCTACCTTTCCTGAAGGTTTTCACCTTTTAAGTATTGTGGCACTCTTGCTATTCCATGTGGACAAAGCATATGCAGAAAGTCCAACAGAAGCACCAAACGACACTGAAGTATGTACTGGTACATATTATTGCAAACCAGGTGTGATTTTACCTATCTGGGAGCCCCAAGACCCTTCATTTGGTGATAAAATTGCTAGAGCTACTGTCTATTTTGTGGCCATGGTCTACATGTTCCTAGGTGTATCCATCATAGCTGACCGCTTCATGTCTTCTATAGAAGTCATTACATCCCAAGAGAGAGAGATAACTATCAAGAAGCCCAGTGGTGAGACCAGCAAAACCACAGTGAGGATTTGGAACGAGACTGTGTCCAACCTAACGTTGATGGCTTTGGGTTCTTCAGCCCCTGAGATTCTACTTTCTGTTATTGAAGTATGTGGTCATGGTTTCACTGCGGGGGATCTTGGACCGAGCACCATTGTAGGCAGTGCCGCCTTTAACATGTTCATCATTATAGCCATATGTGTCTATGTGGTTCCGGATGGAGAAATAAGGAAGATTAAGCATCTAAGAGTGTTTTTTGTGACAGCAGCTTGGAGCATCTTTGCCTACACTTGGCTCTATCTTATTTTATCTGTCATATCACCCGGCGTTGTGGAGGTCTGGGAAAGCTTGCTCACTTTCTTCTTCTTTCCCATTTGTGTGGTATTTGCATGGGTAGCCGACCGAAGGCTTTTATTTTACAAGTATGTCTACAAGAAGTACAGAGCTGGCAAACAGCGAGGCATGATCATTGAACATGAGGGTGATAGGCCATCATCCAAAGCTGACATTGAAATGGATGGCAAAGTGGTTAACTCCCATGTGGAGAACTTCTTAGATGGTACCCTGGTTCTGGAGGCAGATGAGAGGGATCAAGATGATGAGGAAGCAAGGAGGGAAATGGCTAGAATCCTGAAGGAGCTGAAGCAGAAGCACCCTGACAAAGAAATCGAACAGCTGATAGAACTAGCTAACTACCAGGTTCTGAGCCAACAGCAAAAGAGCCGAGCCTTTTATCGCATTCAGGCTACTCGGCTAATGACAGGTGCTGGCAACATTTTGAAGAGACATGCTGCGGATCAGGCACGGAAAGCTGTCAGCATGCATGAGGTTAACTGTGAAGTGGTGGAAAACGATCCTGTCAGTAAGATCTACTTTGAGCAGAACACCTACCAGTGTCTCGAGAACTGCGGCACAGTAGCTTTGACCATTGTTCGCCGAGGTGGTGACTTGACCCATGTCGTTCACGTTGACTTCAGAACAGAAGACGGCACAGCCAATGCAGGGTCTGATTATGAGTTTACCGAAGGGACTGTGGTCTTCAAGCCTGGCGAAACACAGAAGGAAATCCGGGTTGGCATAATTGATGATGATATTTTTGAGGAGGATGAGAACTTCCTCGTTCACCTCAGCAATGTGCAAGTTAGCACTGAAGCACTAGATGAAGGAATTCTGAAGGCCAACCATGTCGCAACACTTGCCTGCCTGGGGTCACCCTCCACTGCCACTGTTACTATCTTCGATGATGATCATGCGGGCATCTTTACCTTTGAGGAGCCAGTCACTCATGTGAGCGAGAGCATTGGAACCATGGAAGTGAAAGTGCTGAGAACGTCCGGTGCTCGAGGAAATGTTGTTGTGCCCTACAAAACCATCGAAGGCTCAGCCAGAGGGGGAGGAGAGGACTTTGAGGATACTTGTGGAGAGCTTGAATTCCAGAATGACGAGATTGTGTAAGTACCTCTTAACATCTTACCAGTGCAAAATGAACAAATGGGACTTATCATGCCAGACGGAGTACTGCATTCCAAACACATGCCCTTATGCTACTGCTCACATTGCCACAGATCCTGAATGGTCTAGTGCACTGCTCCCACTACCCCAGTGAACCCCAGATAGAGCAGAAATGCAGCAAAAACCCAGCCCTGGCATGCCAGGTGGTGGAGCCTCCATGCAGGAGACTTTGTAAGCCTGTGTGCTAGCGTGGAGCTGTGCGTGGGAGAGTGGTTAACAAAGTAGGATGTAAGCAATAGGTAGCCAAGCAGAGAAGACCCACGTGGAGGGGGCAGTGGGCGGATGTTGTCATTACCCTATTGTGACAGTGGGCGTATGTTATGAGAGTCTGAAGCATGCATAGTGTGGTATCCACCCCAACTGAGCGTGAATGTGTCTCAAGCCAAACACAGCCTTTTCACTAATACTTTGCACCAGTTCAGAGTTGCTCCTGCCATTCATTTTGGAAAATGTCTTTAGTGGCTTCTTGTTCAAAATGCTGCACACCTAGGTTACTGTTGGCATCAGTGACAACATGAAAGATGTCTGTCCTGGGCCTTAAGTAAATGCTTCCATGTGAGGAAGTGGTGACATGAACGTTAAGCCAGCAGCCAGGTTTGATGGATTGAAAATGCAGAAGTGGTTAGGGGGAAATGGTGCTGCTAAATGTTGACTGGTGAGCTGGACTAGGGAAAAATCACACTTGCCTTGGCATGTTTATTGTGATGTGTGGAGAACGTAAATCCTCAAAATGCTACAGTGGGAAAATATTATCCTGAAATATGCCTCGAAGAGAGCGAGAACCTCTCCCCTGTATTGTGCCTTGCTCCTCCCAGGGGCACAGGAAGGGCACAAAACCTGATCAACTTCAGCCCTAGGCTCTTTCTAAAGCAAACGCCATATACTTGGGCCAGTCCATACGAACAATGGTCTGTTGCAAAAAATCACTGTAGAATTTGGAGTGGTTCCTGACAAAGGGCAGTGCCTACCTAGGGAAATCTAGGAGGTTGACTAGAACATCTCATTCAATCCATACTACTCATTTTGGTAGGACACCAGGCACACCAGTACAAACTGATGGATTGTGCCTTTTGTTTCTTGCGTTATTTATAGCTGCTCTGAAGGTACAGAAGACAAACGATTTATAAAGTTTTTTGAAGGTTAATATTTATGCCAGGTACCAGACTGATAGCCTAAGGGACAAAAATCAGGATTTTTAGCACTTTTTTCATTTTTGTTTGAAAATTTCACACACATGCATTTTGGCCAGGGAATTGTTTGAACTCTGTTCTCCTTGTGTGTTCAGGCCTGTTCTGTGATTGGTCACCTCAGAGTATTTCTGTTCTCTGATTGTCTGAGTGTAGCTGTAATAACCAGGGGAAATGCTTGATCAAGTGACTAGGCCTTTGATTTTTCTCCAGGAGAGCCAGGGCAATGTCTGTGGAGACAGGATGAACTAGGTTAGTAGATTTGAAGAAATTTTGGGAACCATTTAAATCAGACCACATTAATAGCAAACATTAGTGCCAGCAAAATCAGGCTACTGCTGCCGCACCCTAGGCTGGGGGTGGATGTAGAGTTCACTTCTTGACACAGTCACACACAATAATTGTGAAGTGTGTGAGATCATGTGGTCCCAGCCACCAAGTTTGTGGCCAGATCCTTGTCTGGTTTTAGATGTGCTCTGAGCCAGTGCTCTAGTAGGGGCTTCATGCTGTCCTTGCTGTGAAAGGTGCGGTCGTGTCTTTATCCACCCTGTTAGCTGCATTAGTGCCTGGTTTCTGCTGTGGGATTTGGAGAAGGCAGTCCTTGGGGTGCTGTCTTGGGAAGCATGATAGTTTGTACACACCAGCTGCGTTGATGAAATGCGCTGGCTCCGAGTGACTGTCCCCTGTAGCTATTCACCACTTATTGTCCACTCGCAGTCACTACGCTTGGAGTTCTGGATGCTCATGCGGTGATAAGCCCTCTGACAATCAGGTGCCCAAGGAGGGGCTCGGGCTAGAACTACAAGGGGCTGCATGTGTTGCAACGCTCAGCCCTGCAATGCCTTAGGCACCCTCCCCACAGCGGAACTTCCAGCCCCGAGTTGGGGGCCAAGCTCCCTGTGCAGTGGGGAGAGGTAGGCACCTAAGAATGGGATTGACAGACTCCTCCAAGCTGACCAGGGAGCTGCCGAAACTAGGCAGTGCGAAATGCGCAGTGATTTCTCTCCTGGAGTTCTCATCCCTGTCTCCCAAAAACCAGCGAGAGAGAGCCCCCCCCCACCCCATAGCCAATGACCTAGTGGGTAGAGACACTCCTCTGTGACACCAGAGACCTCCTTCAATTGCCCCCTCTGCCTGACTTGGAGTAGGGCCTCGAACTCAGGCCTGCTGCATCCCTGGCAGGTGCACTGTCACCAGGCTGCTGGGGGAGCCGTGCTCAATCTTGCCTGCTGAAGCTGCTCTGATTTGTCTATGTAGTTCAGCATTCTTTGTGATGGTGCAGGAAAGACTCTATAGCCCAGTGGTCAGGGTGTTCCCTGCCCCAGCCTGTGAGAAGAGTTACCTTCAAGTCCCTGCCCCCAAAAATACTGACTTGTACAAAGGAAACTGCACCATTAAGAGACTGACAAAGCCTCCTATCAGAATGGCCTGTGGGTGGTGGGGGCACTCAGCTGGGAGGTGAGACCTGTTTCAATCCCCTGCCTCAGGCCCCACAGGCAAGGTAGGAAGGAATCTGCCTAGTTTGAGAGGCCCACTGGGGCTAGGGGACGAGTGAGGGCATCAGGCAGTGGCAGGGCTTGTGTTTTTGTGTGCCCAGTAGCAGAAACTTAGGCACCTAGAGGGTTAGGTAGCAGCTGAGCTGTGGTTTTAGGATGGCTGCCTAAATTTTGGGCGCCTAAATGTTGGGCACCCAAATGCCTCGTTAGGCACCCAACTGCTTTTGTGGATCTGTCCCAGGGAGCCTAAAATTCAGACCACCTCCCCGCATTTGAAAAATGTGCCCTGATCAAAATAAATGGCTATTTCAGCAGAATGTGCTGGTGATGGGCATGAAGCCTGTTCATGGTGTCAGTCCATTTGGTAGGTTCTTGGGGGGGTGTGTGTGTGTGTGTGTGTGTGTAATTACAGCGATAGAGAGTAATATAATACAGCAAATCTGACTGGATTAGATTAGATGTCCCACTGGTGGCGAAGAGATCTCTCCTGACACAGCTTCCTTGGCCTTGCTGAGGGTCCAGGATGCCACACTAGATGCTATTGATCAGTATAAGACAGAGGAGTGAGAAGCAAAGCCAGATAAGATGGATACATCTATGACACAGACAACTAGATGGAGAGAAACAAGAGAACTGCACCAAAATGGCTAACGTCAGCCTGTTGGCTGTAACCAGAAGTGTCTGGGTGCCTGGCTCATCTGGAAATAAGGCCTTGGTGTCTGATGCACAACACCCCCACCCCACCCCCTGGCCTATGTAAAGTTCTGTTTGCTCACCATATCTAGAGAGGCTTCTCCATGTGTTTGGTGTCCCTTCCCTGGTGCTGTGTGCAAAATCACCATGATACCAAGTAAAAACTGTTCATCTTATGGGCATTAATATGGATTTCACTGTAGTGGTGGCAAAAAAGGCCCCTGGTGCTAAACCGGCTCCTCATGTGAGAATAATGCTGAGCACGGCAATGGCAGCGCTGCACAGGGAACACCTAAAGTAATGCTGTTTGTTTTTACTCTGTGTTGCCAGCATCCCTCTTGTGGATAAGCCACAGAGACACACTGTCTCTAACAGGAGCAAATTAGCAAACAGAAGACAGACGCATCTAAACATGTTGGAAGGGGTAGGGTACAAGGGTGCTGGAGCAACTTGTATAGTGGGGGTGCTGAGAACCACTGAACCAAACTGTAAACCCTGTATATGATGGAAACTGCTCCCCTACTTCCAGCACCTATCGTAGGGATTGGTAACTATTTCCATGCTAATCATCCTGATCTACATGGGAAATATATACGTGTAAAATGCACGATAATGGAGGCCATTTCACATGGACTTGTCAACACAGAGGCTCAGTGCACGGCAAGCTGGGGGTAAATCTACAGAGCACGAGCCTGTTGTGCACTGACAAGCTGTGTGTTCCCTGCTGTTGTGCACTGACAGTTCCATAGTGCATTTAGTGCACACTAGCAGGGTTCACACGGTGACTTACTGAATGACAGGTAAGTGCAGTGTACATTTACTCCCCAGCTTGGGTTTGTCCGTATTGAGACGGAGAGCAGCAAGTGTTGCTGTGACGCATCAAAGCCGTCTTTTGAAGAAAGAGTCAAGTAATGCACTTTGAGAAGTGAAAGTATTCAGTACCTGTTGTCCTCAGGAAGTTGACTCCAGCCTTATCTTGCATCACTACAAATGATTAAAGCTGGCTTGTTAACTGTTACAAGAACATCAACTAGTACTAAGTTGTATGCAGTGTTGCGATAGCCCTGTTGGTCCCAGGATATTAGAGAGAGAAGGTTGGGAAGGGAGTATCTTTTATTGGACCAACCTCTGTAGGTGAGAGACAAGTGTTCAAGCCACACAGAGCTCGGTTTTGGGTCAGTTTGGTGTAAGCTTGTCTCTCTCCCAGCAGAAGTTGGTCCAACAAAAGATTTCCTCCCTCACCTTCTCTCTAATACTAAAATGTGCAGTCAGGATCTGATCCCGTCTGTCCATATGAATTGCCATAACAAAACAGGCCCTGGTCCATCTAGTTAATGTTGTCTTTGTTGGTAACCAATGTCTGGTGATTCAGAAGATACCAAACATAGCTGTACACTTAGTCTACTTTGTGTGGAAATATCTTCACCTACCGCAGACAATGAGATGATCTTATGCCCTGAAGCATGGGGATTGACATCTCCGCTAAATTTGGCTGTAAAGTTACACAAACCGGAGAGGTTCAGTTGTGGTACTTTCTTAATTGAAAGAGCTCAGTTAAAAATCTTATTTTGAAGCCCTCACCCCAAGCCTTGAAATCGGAAAGAGATACAGAACTCTTTTTTTTTTTTTTTTTTTTTTTTTTTTTTTTTTGTGATCAGTAAGATATTAGCTGGGCAGATGACTCTTTCATCAGACTGAAAGAGATGCTGTACATAGAGGTCTGCATAACTGGGCAGACTCGCATTTCATATCAGGCTTCTTAATGCATCCTGGGCCTTAGGAATTGGCAGATCTAGTTGTATAATGTTGGATACCTTACCCGAGGAGATTGTGAAGGCTAGGACTATAACAGCGTTTAAAAGAGAACTGGATAAATTCATGGTGGTGAAGTCCATTAATGGCTATTAGCCAGGATAGGTGAGGAATGGTGCCCCTAGCCTCCGTTTGTCAGAGGATGGAGATGGATGGCAGGAGAGAGATGACTTGATCATTGCCTGTTAGGTTCACTCCCTCTGGGGCACTTGGCATTGGCCACTGTTGGTAGACAGATACTGGGCTAGATGGCCCTTTGGTCTGACCCAGTATGGCCGTTCTTATGTTCTTATAATATTGCATATTTAGATTTATAACAGTCCTATAAAAACATACCTCTCGCAGACTCCACGACTGACATTTTGGACCCAATGAGATCAGTTCAACCATGTTTTGTGCACTTCTTAATGCACATCACAGCAGATACTAATCTAGCAGTCAAATGCCATGACACACACAACCAGCTAAACCTAGCATTTGAGAGTGCTCCACTTCTTCCCAGACATCAGACCCCAGGTATGTTTTGCCAAAAGACTCAGTAAAATGTACACATGCTTTGCAATGTATCCTGAAGAACAAGTATGGGCAGTGTAGGACCAGGTGTCATTGTGTGTCTTTTTTTCCCTAAAAGTGAGGTTTTTTGTGTGTAGGAAGTAGTTCTAAAGAAATAAAGTACAGGATGAGTCCACCCAGGCTAGCATCATGCCTCTGACACGCCCCCCCCCCCCAAAAAAGTTCTTAAAGGATAAGATTTGAGTTGGACATTGAATCCTGTTGAGTGATGAGGACCGCTGTGTTTTAGATGCTTCTCAGTGGCAGCTGGGATTGGTATCTAAGTAAAATAAACTCAAGGCATTTCTGCAAAGGGATTTGCTTTGCAGTTTCAGTTTTCTGTGTATATAAAACCAGATTGTTTCAAGATGGATTAAGTTTTATGATGAAAGGACAAATTGCCACCAGAGGCTAAAATGATCAAGTGTCCAGAGAACCGTTTGTGTCTTTCTGGATGCAGACTCCTGGATTTTCCTCCAGTGCATGAAGTTATAAGCAGAAGGAACCCGTTCTCTCGGCTGGAGCTGTATTTTGTTTGACCTGGAACTGATGACTTCTAGAGGGCTCTGGAGTTAGAGGGAACAAGTCTTTCTATAGAGACTCTCTCCGCAACAGGCAGCGGATGGAATTTGCTGCTCTTTCATAAAGGCTTAAATTCTTTTGAGCCATGAAAGGGGCCTGCAACAGGGATTGAGGTTGAGAAGCACTGTAGGGGGTGCTTCCTTATTTGCTATATGTAGCAGAAGGCATCTCTGTGCTAACCACATGTAGGCTGGGGCAGAGAAAGATGAACCACAGAACTGCTTATCCATGGCCTACAAGTGGTCCAAAACACTAGGCAAGAGATGCAGAGGCCGGAAATACTCCAGCTCAGCAGCTGGCACTGCAGCCATGGAATACAATGGACACTGTTGCAACTTGCAGAGAACCACTGTGGGTTTGGTTTCTAAAACTGTGCGCATAACTGCACACCTATTTTGCGTGTCCGATGACTGTTCAGCTAGACGCATAGCTGGCCAGTTACTTGTGACGTTACCTGATTTGTGTAAGCATGTTGAGACATGTTCTCAAGTGTCATTCTCCCATTCCTGACCTGCATGCCACTTACTGTTGGCACCTAGAATACCAAGTCGTAAATCAGGATGAAGAGACTTGGTGTTTGATCCTGTCACCCTTACTCCCCTGTGTAAGCCCAGTCAGAGTGCTGGTGTGACTGATTGATGGATAGATGGGCTCCACATCTGCATCCAGCACTGCATTCCTTTCCCCACCCTTAAGGGCACAGGTTTAATTTGTGCTGTTTGCCCAAATGAACCATTTGTGCGCATGTGAGAGCGAGACCTGACTAGATTATATGTCCCCCGATTGGATTGCAGATAGGAAGGCTGTTATCAGCCAAAGCAGGTTGTATTGAAGGCTAATAGGAGTGGGGCGGGAGGAAGGGAAGCAAAATGGTTGGTTCTAGTTGCTTCCCTATTTAAGAATTGACACAGTTTGTCAAGGACAAAAACTGTTTCCTTATTTGTAATGAGCTGTTGTTGGCAATTTACCACTGCCAGCTGCATCTCAGTGGTTGATTAAGGGAACTTGGAGCTCAGATACGTAATAACTCTCTAAAAACCATGTGAGAACTAGTTATTAGCTTCATCAGGGTCTGTGTACACATCCGCTGTGCTCCCTTATGAGAAGCTACCCATTAAATGTATTGTAGTAATTTATGAAACACAGGACCCATTCTGGTTTGCATATTAAAGCAATCATGCCACCACCCTCAGGGGTTCTGTGTAACTCACCCGCAGGGCTTCCTCTCAGGGCGCAGAGACTTGGCACCTGCTGGGGCAGCCCCCAGCCCCTCACTCCAGGCATGCAGAGGAGAGAGACTCTCAGACTTTTCGGGGTGTAGCTTCTTTCCACTTTGTGCAGCCAGACAGGCTGCAGTGCTGGCAGGAGCATGCTGGGTAGAGCTGTGGCTCTGCCCTTCCCCACACTTCCTGCACAGGGGGAGATTCTGGCACAGGCTCTGTGCTCCCCTTCAGCACCTGCAGCTAGGATCTGGGCAGCCCAGCATGGCCTCACTAGGTAGAGGTGGAGAGCGGAGGAATCCTTTCTCTTTCCTGCTGTGTATGGCCCTAGCATTAGGGCTCCACATTGCCATCCCCTGATCACTACTTCACCGGATACCTTTGCAAGTCTGTGGTCTCTGTTCACATTGTTGTGCTGAACCTGAGTAATTCAGCAGTGGGCTTAAAAAACAGAAGCACCATATTGACCTCTGAAGACGGAAGCCCTCTTTCCAGCCACAAAACATGGGCTTTATTCACGGAGGTACTTGAGTGCAGAGTCATTAGCTTCTTCCTGATGGACAGAAGGTCACAGCTTCAGCCTGCACTGATTGTGTCACTAATATAGCTACTGTCGTGTACAAGGTGGAACAAAGCCCACAGCTGATCAGTGTCTGCACAAGAGAACTGTTTAGATAGGCAGCGAAACATCTGCTGCTGTCAAGAGCCATGCACAGGGAGGGGAGATGAAACAAAAGAGCCAAGTGGCAGAGTCAGCACCAGATCCTCCCCCGAGAGGTGAGTCTCAGCCAGGAGATCTGTTTGCCTCAAAAGAATACAAGGTCACCTTGCCCTTTGCAAGAGGAGCAGCAGGCAGAGGTGATAGATGTGCCTACTGTGGCTGGGTGTCTTCTACATGCTCCCAGCAGCTCTGCTTCTTCCACAGAGATGAGCCCAGAGTCACTAGGGAGGTTGCAAGTGACCTTCCTTGCACCAAGGTGGCCAAGCAGTTGTCTGATCCCTGTGCGCCCCCACCCCTATCCTCAGGAGTCTAGCTTTCAGACTTCCCACAAGAAGAGATCTTCAGTCTTTCTGGTCAAAGTTTTGTATCTCCATGTTTGACCACATAGCTCTTGATTGGGAAAGCTTGCTTAAAAAGAGGCCTTCAAAGCAGGATACCTAGAGCAGCCAAAGAATTGGCAGGCTACCAAATGGGCCTTTGGGGCGTGCACAGATCACCCTCCACCCAGGATAGAGGGGTCAGTCATGTCTTCTCCTTTGTCCAGACTGGGATATTGTGCAGGTTCAGTGTTCACTTTAAGTGAAGGGTCTGAAATCTCAATACAGGAAGGAATCGGCCTTGGTACCTTGCGCCCCGATTTATAGGAGATCCCAAACGTTGCCCTACTCGAAAGCTTGGCCTGGTCCTTGCAGAACTTCTTTGAAGCCAGGAGCTCTGTCCCTGTGTGTCCCCTCTATTGGAGGGTCCATCACCTCGGCCAGGCCAGACCATCCATCTGGGACTTGGGAGCATTGATGTAAAACATGCATGAAAGGAGAGAGATGGAACTGGGGCCATGTGTCTCGTTGATTTAATTCAGGGTTTCTGATTTACAGCCCAAAGGCCCAACTGTAAAGAGTCCAGCTCCTTACATGGGGAAAGTAATTTGAATGCAGAATCCTTGCCATGGCAGCTGGAAGAGGCTTATTTGGCCATCTTGTCCGTTCCACTCCCAATTCTCCATTGTTCCCTACAGTCAGTCCTTCAAGACTTGGCCAGTCTAGGTTTGAAGGTGCTGGGGCTTCCAGGGCTTTCTTCAAAGGTCAAACAAACCTCTAGTCTGACAAACTTCGTAGTCAGGAAATTGACACTAAATAGCTCTCCGCTCCTCACATGCGTCCCTTGGGCCACTCTCACCTTCCTCTCCTCCCCTGATATTTGCACCTGGCACCCCATTATGTTTTGAATGTACATGCACATCAGCGTTCGACTCCTCTGCAATTCATTCTCCGTCTCAGAGACAAAGCACCTGCCTTCCCATCACTTCTACTGCACTGTTGCTTCAGGGCTTGGTCCACAGCCCAGCAGCCAGCCAGGGTTGCTTGTTGGATGCAGGGTAGGAGCCAGGCGAAGTTGTTTCCCCAAGGCCACAGAACCTCTCTGCCAGGGAGGGGTGAAGAACCAACAGGCCTGTGTTTTGGCACCTTGGGCCTGGAGTTAGACAGAGATGAATGGCTCTTTCACCCTGCTGAGCTTCCTTGTTGACCAGTGTTACTTGGTGTGACAAGAACAAAATCAGGCTGACAACTCAGAGTGGCAATAAATTGATCCACAAAAGTGTTCATTGGCCCTGAGACTTCACCTGCAGGCTGTAGCCTGAAGGACCTAATGGCTAAGCTGTCCAGCCCATCTGTCAGTGCCCTAAATGAATGGTTCCAGCAAACCTTGCAAGGCAAATTAAACTCACCAGCAGTTCCCTTTTGCAGGCTCATTTCCAGTTCTCTCTGGTTCAGGCTGCTCTCATATTGTGGATAATTCAGAAAGTCCTCATGTTGCCTGTAGGGCCCTAACATTTTGCCATTTCCTGACCTGAGTGCCCAGCAGTGCAGCCCTGACATTCTCTTAGCTGTGGGTTTTAATAGACCATGTTATTTTGGCAAGCGTTTATAGATGGCATGGAACACAATACCCAAATTGCTATAGACGTAGAGCCCCAAGACACCCCTTGACCCTTCACTACAGCCAGGCATTTCATTTACAATCTGATTCTGCATTTTGAATCCTAATTTTTCTGTCATAATATTGTGCTGCCATTTCCTAAGTACACCACTCCCAAAGTTCAATACAGGAAAAATATGTGCTGCAGGCAGCCTAGCAAAATTAAGGAATGAGGAAATCCTCATCTACATGGCAGAGCTGTACTGGTTTAATTTGAGGCATGAGTTGGTTAAAGTGGTGCAAGACTATTACAGCCTTACAAGAATGGCTTATTTTGGTTTAGTTATGTTTTCTGTCAACTAGCTTAAGCTAAACTGAAATAAAACTATCCCATAGGAATTTGCATTTGGTTTAACTGAATCTGCTTAAATCATGCATTAAATTAAATTGGTGCAAATTTTCCACGTAGACAAGCCTCAGGTTGATATATCACTCCAATATAATGTTCAAGTAATATAAACAAGGGCAATTGTTCATGGGCCTATTGCCAGTGGCACCTGTACCAGCTGGAGTGCTAGTAGCTTTCATAGAAGATTAGGGTTAGAAGAGACCTCAGGAGGCCATCTAGTCCAACCCCCTGCTCAAAGCAGGACCAACCCCAATTAAATCATCCCAGCCAGGGCTTTGTCAAGCCAGGCCTTAAAAACCTCTAAGGAAGGAGATTCCACCAGCTCCCTAGGTAACCCATTCCAGTGCTTCACCACTCTCCTAGTGAATTTTTTTTCCTAATAGCCAACCTAAACTTCCCCGACTGCAACTTGAGACCATTGCTCCTTATTCTGTCATCCGCCGCCACTGAGAACAGCCCTTATTGGGCAGCACAACTATGGGAAGTGATAGTGCAAGAAATGCTGCTGAAAGATGGACCAGGGAGATCTCACAGCCTTATCTCCTTGATATCAAACATCTTCCCAAGTTACCTGTGACCTTCTCAGCAGGCCTCCCATCCAGCACCTTCCTTTACCTCAAACATTTGGATAGTGCAAGAGCCAGAGTCAGCCCTTCTCTTCCTCCTCTAATTAGACACAATCTCAACTTGCCTTCAGGAATTCCACGTCTCCAAGAGGGAAATGCAGCCTTCCAAGATGAGGGCAGCTGATTAAAAGGGGAAGAAAATGGTGCTGGAGATGTGACAAAGAACTTTCCATCTAGATGTGGCAGCAGTATTTAATTACATACAATTAAAAATGTTATATTCCAACCCCCTGGGAAACTGCAGGCTGGGAGAGACTTTGGACTGAGATTGTGAAGGTGCTAATGAACTCTGGAAGCTCCAAAGGCAGCAAGACTTATTAAACCTTGATATAGGTGGCAAATCTAATTACAAGGATAAATGGGATAAGGCAGTCCCCCTAGATCCTGGGTGCCCTATTTAGCATTGGCAGCTTCTGCCTCCCTGTGCGTAACACTGAATGACTTCAGCCAGGCCAGATACCCTCTTTTGGGGAAAATCTGCCCCGCTGTGTGGGGGCCTGGCAGGGCAGGCATGGCTGGCAGGGTGCCTTTGTCTGCATGAGGGGGACACTCCACAGCAGGGGCCTATTGACACAGGATCTAAAACAGCCCCTGGGCTGTAATACGGTGACGTTGCCAAGGGATCTGCTGCTGCTGGCATTGGAGAGGAGAGGCTTGTTTATTCAGGAAACCCAGAGTACCATGCTGCACCCTCAGCCCCTGGGCACACCAAGGTGCAGGCACTGGCAGAAACCTGGGAAAGGAGGGAGCCCCTGGAAATATTGCCTGGGACAGGAGAGGGTGAGGGATTCTGAGCATGGTGAAGGCAGCAGCTGGCCCCACACAGATCTGTCGGTTGAGAGAGACCTGGATAAAATGTGGGCATACAGCCTTCACCTTGGATCTCCTGCTCTATGGAATTACTGGAACTGATGGCTGGTCTCCTGCTCCAACCCTGAACATGCCCAGGGGCTCTCACAGTGAGCCGAGCCCCTGCATAAAACTCTGAGGACCTAAGAGGAAAAGCCCCTTTGACATCTTTCACCCAAAGAAATCAAACACTTTGAGCTCTGGGCTGCAGCTGGCTAAGGACTCTCCAGCTGTGCTGGAAGAACAGCGGTGGTGAGAAAATGACTTGGAACAAAAGGCTCCAGTTTTGTTACGTTAGGTGTTAGTCTTAGAAGCACATTTTTACTGTTTGTAACCATTTCTGTCCCAATTCCTTTTGCTTGGTTTCACTGAAACATCTGCTCCTGTTAATCAGCTTAATCTTTTTATTATACAACCATCTCCGTGCTACACTTAAAGCTGAAGGGTAAGATCCCCAGCTGAACTAGCAGGCTGGTGCTGGGTAGCAGTGAACATAAGGGGTATGAGTGAGAAGCGCCAAGGATTTTACTCTCCCCTTCCTGGACTGTGTGAACCCCCAAAGCATCACAGCAGGACCCTGGCTGGGGTGGGCCATGGCTCTGAGTTGGGACAGAGCGTGTGCGCTCTCAGACCGTAGGCATGTGAGCAAGAACCAGCCCAGCACCTAACTGAGCAGCATGTGGGGTTGGGCAGTGACCCTGGGTGGGGATGCCTCCCTCTTCACTGTGTGGGTGAGGGCTGCTTGCCAGGGTTATCTGGGTGCATCTCACTTAATCTGTTCCCTGCCATTGTGGGAGGCCTCGGGCACGTGGGGGCCTCAGTCCCTCCTGTTCTCTGCCTGTGGCGAGAGTCTTGTCTGCTAAGGCTGAGACTTCCGTCTCAGTTCTGGTGTGCGGTGTTGCGTGTGGTTGGTGGCCTGGAGGTCAGACTAGATGATCTGGTGGTCCTTCCTGGCTTTAAAGTCTGACTCTGTGGCAAGTAGATCAAAGGAGAAAGAGGAAAAGGGGAGGCAAAGATGGAGGAGACAAAATAAAGAGGTGAGTGTTGGGAAAAGGAGCATAAGGAGAAAGAATTAAGGGCCAAAATTGTCTGACTCTTGGGGATTCACTTCAGTGTTCTCACTGGGCAGTGAGCTTTCCTAGAGCAGGATCTATGTTCTTGAGCAGTTCAATATCGTCTGCATACTTTGCCACCTCACTGTTCACCCCTTTCTCCAGATCATTTATGAATAAGTTGAATAGGACTGACTCTTGGGGAACACCACTAGTTACCTCTTCATTCTGAAAATTTACTGTTTATTCCTACCCTTTGTTCCCTGTCTTTTAACCAGTTCTCAATCCATGAAAGGCTCTTCCCTCTGATCCCATGACAGCTTAGTTTACGTAAGAACCTTTGAGGGACCATGTCAAAGGCTTTCTGGAAATCTAAGTACACGATGTCCACTGGATCCCCCTTGTCCACATGTGTTGACCCCTTCAAAGAATTCTAATAGATTAGCAAGACATGATTTCCGTTTACAGAAACCATACTGACTTTTGCCCAACAATTTATGTTCTATGTGTCTGACAATTTTGTTCTTTACTATTATTTCAATTGATTTGGCTGGTACTGACTTTAGATTTACGGATCTGTAGTTGCCGGAATCACCTCTAGAGCCCTTTTAAAATATTGGCGTTACATTAGCTAACTTCCAGTCATTGGGTACAGAAGCTGATTTAAAGGACAGGTTACAAACCATAGTTAATAGTGCTGCAATTTCATATTTGAGTTCTTTCAAAACTCTTGGGTGAATGCCATCTGGGCCCGGTGACTTGTTACTGTTAAGTTTATCAATTAATTCTCAAACCTCCTCTAATGACACTTCAATCTGTGACAATTCCTCAGATTTGTCACCTACAGAGGATGGCTCAGGTTTGGGAATCTCCCTAACATCCTCAGCTGTGAAGACTGAAGCAAAGAATTCATTTAGTTTCTCCACAATGACTTTATTGTCTTTCAGCGCTCCTTTTGTATCTCAATCATCCAGGGGCCCTTACTGGTGGTTTAGCAGGCTTCCTGCTTCTAATGTACTTAAACATTTTTGTTATTACCTTTTGAGTTTTTGGCTAGCTGTTCTTCAAACTCCTTTTTGGCTTTTCTTATTACATTTTTACACTTAACTTGGCAGTGTTTATGCTTCTTTCTGTTTACCTCACTAGGATTTGACTCCTACTTTTTAAAAGATGCTTTTTTATCTCACTGCTTCTGGAGGAAGAGAGGCTCTGGCTTCCTGGGCCTAACTGCAAATGTCACTTGGCTCTAGCCACAGAATGAGTTTGTCGTCCTGGTCTTAAATTCATCTGACTGCTATTGGACAAGTTTCAGCGTTGGTGTTCTTACAAGTGAAAGGATTGATCTGGCTTTGACAGCAAAGGTAAATGTACTAGCGAAAGGGAAGTTCTTCTGATGTTGAAAATTTTTTCGTAGCATGGCTTTACTGGATTGCAATTGGTGCATGAGGAAGGAAGATCAAAACTGACTTGATTTTTCCCCCCCTATATTTAGGCATTTTGGTGACAGGGCAGCAGAAGAAGGGGAAATTGCATTGGGGGGCGTGTGTGTGTGTGTGTGTGTGTGTGTGTGTGAGAGCGAGCTGGAAGTATCATTAGGAGTGCCACGCAAGGTTACACTGAGGGTATGGCTGCACTTGAAACTTCAAAGCGCTGCCGCGGTAGCGCTCTGAAGTGTGAGTGTGGTTGCGGTGCTGGGGCACTGTTTACACTGGCGCTTTACAGCGCTGTATCTTGCAGTGCTCAGGGGGATGTATTTTTCACACCCCTGAGTGAGAAAGTTGCAGCGCTATAAAGCGCCAGTGTAGCCAAGGCCTAAGGTTTGAGATGGAAAAAAATAAGATTTAAAATATCTGTCATGGGTTGGGGG
Source organism: Gopherus flavomarginatus (assembly GCF_025201925.1). Classification (NCBI taxonomy): domain Eukaryota; kingdom Metazoa; phylum Chordata; order Testudines; family Testudinidae; genus Gopherus; species Gopherus flavomarginatus. The sequence goes on along the minus strand of NC_066620.1, from coordinate 374,622 downwards.
GGTGGAGGGGGAAGGATGATCATAATCAAAATTTCACTATTTACTCTTGAGGCAAAGCTCTAATTTTCTATTAAGTTATCATGAAGTATAGTTGTTCAGGAGTTTGAAGAAGTTAAATCACTGTTTGTTTGTTTAAGTTTAGAGTGGTGAACGTTTTTCCAGACCATTGAAAGGTACATATCATGTTGTTTTAACACTTGGGACTTCAGGCAGACGTATGTCTAAAGAATCTTATGAATAAGCTCACCTTAAAAAAAAAAAAATCTATTTAAACCAGCCATTGGCATTGTTTAGCATCACTGTTTGTATTTACACCTTGGAAGCCAAGTGATTTTAAAAACAAATTAATCAAAAGACAATGAAGGCAACTGTCTAAATGAAATATCAGTGTGTAACCATTAATGCAAAAATTGTCATCAGCAGTTTTACACAATAGCTGTTTGCAAACCAGGATATTTGCATAGAGTGCCCCAATTATGGGGCAGAAAAATCCTACAAGGAAGGAGGTGGAAATGGCAGAACAGAAAGTCTGGCCTGTGCACAGAAGCCAAGCACAGTTCTTGAACCAGCATGGGAGAGCAAGGTATGACAGATTCTTCATTCACTGCCTGCCTTGCTTTCTTCTAGAGGATATAGATTGGCTTGAGTGTAGGGCAGGCTGTTTCAGTGCATTTGTAACTACATTACTGTACCAGCTTCAGACTATTCCTTGCCTCAGGCAGCTACTACAGCCAGTGGAAGGGAGACAGTTTCTTTTCCATTTCCCAGGTCCCTTGTGGATCCCATGGGATCTGATTGGGAGGAGAGAGCATTTGTCCTCCAGTCTTTATTCAGGTAAAACTCTCCTTGGTTCAGGCATTGGACATTGTTTTATTTTAAAAACATGGGCACGTATGATGAGTGGAAAATCAAGCCTTCTGCTAACAACTTTAAACATGCTTAACTGTAGGCTTGTGTTTAGGATATTAAGTGTACAGTTAAATGATGCTGTTATTGCCCCAGTGGCTATCCGTACTGGCCTTAATCCAGTAGCAATTACTTCCTCAACACGGAGTAAGCTAATGAACAATAGTCATTAGCACAGTAGGGCAGAGTGAAGCTACAGTATCAAAAGGAGAGAGTGAGATGGACATTTGTTGAAAATGTTCTCCACAAGCCTGAAAGGAGGATGGGGCAAAATGATGACAATGGAATGAAGGGAAACCTGTGGCTAAACCCTGATTAGAGCGTGGGTGACGATTATGTTAGTCTCAGAAGGGAAAATCTTTCTGAATCCTACATAGTCTCCTTTATGAGAGGATCAGGCCTGGAATAGCAGGGACTTTGCAGCTACAATGGAAAGGAAGCTTTAATGGTGCCTAGGTCCACTCATTGCTTTTGATTTAAATTCCATGACGAAAAATATGTTCAGAGACCATTGAGTGCAGCTACGCACGGTTTGGGTTTTCCTGACTTTCCAGAAAGGGGGCATGTGTGTGTGATTAGAGTTCCCTGGTCTAATTACCAGACTGGTCCCTTCATGTCAAACTCAGCAGGTGCCTCATGATGATCTTCATTGTGCACTGATGCTTTAAAGCTGCACGAGTGAGCTGTCCACTTGTGTGGAGCTTTCCTGGGTTGGCTCTTGCTGGCAGCTGGATGCAGATTTGAGCAAGTTATCCTTCAGTCTAAAAGCACATTAATCGTTACCTTTCAGCCACAACTGTAAGAACTTCTGTTTTGAAGTGCTACCATATTCATGCATCTAAGTGAACCAACCAACCCTGCTAGGGTGTTTATCTGCCTATAATGGCAGATAGGTCAGAATTAGAGCTGGTGGGAAATTTGCAGTTGAAACTTTTTGTCCAAAATGTTTTGTTTTGTTCCTAAATGAAATATTTTGTTTCATTTGAAAATTTTGGATCTTGCTATAAAAAAATCTGAAAGCGTTTTATCAAAAACTTCCAAGTTGTCAGTTTTTCATTAAAAATCTAGCATTTTTGGCCAAATATTTTTGGCAGAAAATTCCTTTTTAAAAAAAAATCTACCATGTTCTGAGTAGCTGTAGTCCTAGCCCAAGCCTGAAGGTAGAGTAGCCGTCCTTTCAGCACTGGCTAGCAATGTTACGTGTTGTTACTACTTTCAACTCTCATTAACGTTCTAGTCTGATAAAAATGGGTGAGAGATTCAGCACTCAGGTGGCTATGTCCCTTAAGTGCTTTTGAAAATCTCACTCAATAAAAACAAAGGCTGAATCAGAATTCATGGATTCAGGTTGATGGGGTTACACTCACCACCATGTCCCCTGAATTACACTGCCACAGAAAACTTTCCTCGTTCTGCCAGGCACTGTGAGATGTTCACCTGATGCTACAGACTATCTGCACTGGTCAGAGCTTTGCGTGGGACCAGCTCCTGGGGTTTTTGATGCACACCATGCTACAACTCTTGATCGCGTCGTTGCCCAGTTGCTTCTGTAGTTTGTTTGCACACCAAATTTCCAGCAGGAACCCGGCTTTTAACCTTGTGCAGGCACATGCCCATCTTCCCATAACTGGATCAGACTACTTTTATTCTTTTCAGTACAGGCAGGAGTCCTCATCTATGTTTGTAACCAGTGTGACCAGTCCTGTCCAGGGTGCACTAGTATGCAAATATGTGGCCAGATAGCATGGTGAGCACAAATGCAGGCACTCAGGTGCTGGCAGGACACAAATTGAGCTGCGTCACTTGTGACTGGTTATGGTGGCCATGTAAAGTACTGTCAGCTCCAAGTTAGGCTCCAGAAATCTTGAGACTGGCTTGAAAATCATGAGATTTAAAAAAAAAACATTTTAGGGACCTTTCTATTTGCTCTGGTTGGGTGTTGTTTTTTTTAAGCATGTAGAGGTCACGTTTTCACGCTTTTCTCCATAACCACAAAGAATAGAATCTCTGGCTCTTCGTTTTTTTTAAATAAAATCTGAGATTCTGATATAATCACCTGACTCCAGCTGGGGCTTTAAGAAAAACACAATATCACGAGACTTGCAACCAAACTGCAAGCATTGGCAAGGCTGATTGTCTTTAACTGGTTACAAAATCACAGTTAAAATTTGCGTGGTCAGGACCTTTATCCCAGGCCTGAAACTGGTTCCTCTGTGACCTTGGACAAATTGCTTTACTTCTCTGCCCTAATGTCCCACCTTTTGAGCTGGGGTTACCTACCTGCCTCTCAGCAGAGCTGTCAGGATACTTTAATATGTATAAAGTGCTTTGAAGATCCACATTCTGTAAATCTGTGTTCCTCCACTGAATTCAGTGTTGCTATGCATATTTGCACTAGCTGAGGATTTGTCCAGATAATTTAATAATGTCAATGTTTAATTATCATTCTTGCTAAATTCTGTGGTACATTTCTGAAATGACACAAAATAAATGAGCAAACATGAGGTTTTTTCTCATTCATATTCCACTATTCATTTTAATATCCATAATGGTAATGAAAATCTGTTTAAGGTTTTCCCATTTATTTCATGCTGCTGTGATGTTGTGTCCCACAGAATTTAGCATCAGTGTGTGGTGAAACTCGCTAGTAGAACTGTTTCTGTAATTCACCCAGCAACACCCAGAGATGCATATTACAGTTATTTGTCTATCTGATTCTCACATCAGAAGATTAAAAGTTCCACAGCTTTAGTCACTATTCAGAAATGCCCATATTCCTGAATAACTGATCCCCATTAGCTTTCCACTTATTCCTGTATGCTCGATATCAGCATTTTTATTGCAGGTTCTTCCTGGCTATGCAGTCTGCGCCAAATTCTGCTTTCATTTACACAGATGCAAATCTGGAGTAATGCCACTGACCTCAGTGCAATTACTTCAGATTTACACTAGAGTAACTGAGAGCAGGATCTGGCTCTCAACACCTACTGGGAAGAATAATGGGAATTTAATGAAATGTTCAGGCTTCCCTTCAAGCTGTAAGTACCCAGAGGACGCATCCATTGTAGCATGCCACGGAACTATGCAGTGTCAGGCCCCACCACTGCAGAACACCTTGCGTGATTCTGACTGGGGCTCAGCTGTCTTGATCTACATAAACCATACTGTCAAGTATCAGAGGGGTAGCTGTGTGAGTCTGGATCTGTAAAAGCAGCAAAGAGTCCTGTGGCATCCGATGAAGTGGGTATTCACCCATGAAAGCTCATGCTCCAAAATGTCTTGTTAGTCTGTAAGGTGCCACAGGACTCTTTGCCACATAAACCATACTGTTTGTTCCCCTCATTTTATTTTCCTCTACCACTTCAGCTCTCTCCTCTTTTACTAATGAGAAGTATTGCTGTCTAAAGGTGATCACGGTGCAGATGTAAGTAAACCTCTGTGCACCAGTAATGCATGTATTTGCAACTAAAATGAAACCTTAAGTTAAACAGAAGCTTTTGTTATCTCATTTCTCATTGTCAGACAGTTTATCCTGGCTCTGAAGATAACTGATGAGATATTGGATAGCATCTCACCTTTCCGAAGCCAACTGCCTTTTGAAATGTTTCTGTTTAGAGGATTATTTTTTTTCTTTTAAATTTGTACCTACCACTTCCTTGTCCTCATTATCTTGTTAGTAGACTTTCTTTGCATTGGTTTTGCACATCAAGGGACTGATTCATTGGTATGAAAATTGAAGATATTTTTGTTTACTGTGCAAATATATGGACACACATCTTGTGCAATTATTGCTAGGTGAACCGAGAATTCCCTTTTCTACCAAAGGATTGCTATAACCTGAGTTATGCATGAGAGACATTAATGTAAAAACTGAAAATGTCTTAAGAGTGGTGCAAATCACTATGCCTTTATCATATCATAGTAGCCCAGAACATTGCTCAACAACAGCTGTTGTCCCACAGATATTCCAATTCTCTGCAGACAGTGGTGTTACACTTTTAACATATATTGGGCTGTAATAGATGCAAACCAACAGAAAACTGTTTTTCTTCTCTAGATTTCTTTTAAATGAAACCACATAGCTAAACCTCTGGGTTGTGTGTTCTGATTTCTGCAAAAGAAAACATAGCCTACATTTGTGAATATCAGACTCTCAAGGACACTGAGCGTGTGTAAAAGAATGTATGTGAATCTTACGTACTTACTAGGAAAGAGTTGGCTGAGTTACAGCTGCATGCATTTGCATGTAAATGGTGGTGGGGTATTGATCATTTTATTTTTGGCATGGTTGGAAACTAGTTTTCATGGATGAACCTGATGGTTTGTTTAATCACTCCAACTGATTCTTCAGCTATAGCAATTGTCTCTTCATTTTTGCTCCTGTTACGTTGTCTTGATTTGTGAACACCTGTATAGATCAATGGTTCTATTTGGCATGTTTTGGTACACTTCGACCTTTACATCTCTGAATGTAGCTGTGATCATCTACTGACTTCCTGCACAACAGGGATTTTGCGACAAAGTGGGTATTCACCCATGGAAGCTCATGCTCCAATACGTCTGTTAGTCTATAAGGTGCCACAGGACTCTTTGCTGCTTTTACAGATCCAGACTAACACGGCTACCCCTCTGATACTCTCTTCTTGTATCTTAAAGAAAATTTCAGTCAAAACTCTATGGTCAAACCCCAGCTTTTCCCACGTTGGAAGGCTTGATATGCAAGCAGATCACCGCCTGGTGGAAAGGCACTTAACAGCTTTATCCTAGCCCAATGGGGATAAAACCACATTACAATGTTTACACAAATGCCTTTCTCTGCCTCAGGAGAATCCTAGATTCATAGTTCACAAGGCTAGAAGTGTCCACTGTGAGCCTCTCATTTGACCTCCTGTGTAGTATGGGCCACAGAGGTTCACTAGGTACTGCAACAGCATGGGTCCATTGGCCAGGACTAAGGTGCACAGAATTTGTCTGCATTAGATCGACTTTAGAACATGCTGCTGCTAATAGTGCCTCTTTTTGTCTTGGATATTGAGTCAGAAGTGCTCAATGTTGGCCTAAGTCTGCTCTGCTGCAGTCCATGGTAAATCTCCCATCACCTTCCATGGGAAAAGAGTTGAGCTCTTTTGAAACTCCCACCCTAAATTGAATAGTGAGCAGGTGTAGTGCCGACCCCGGTTATCAGCAGGCAGGATCGAACCTGGGACCGCTGGAGCTTAGTCCATGAGCCTCTGTGGCATGAACTGAAAGCCAACTGGCTGCTCACTAAGGCTGTAGCAGACTCATTTTATCTCTCCAAGTGGTCTCGGTGCCACTAGATGGGCCAGACACCACACCCAGGAGGCATGTGGGTTACATGGGCACAAACCATTCTGCCTTAAAAACCTGACAACATTCTGCAGCATATGGCAGAAATTATGAAAGGTAAAATGAGGGGTGAAAGAGATCTAACAAGAGCCACTGGGTGGAAGATGAAGCTAGACCGATTCAGACTGGAAATAAGGCGTAAACATAACAGTGGGAAGCAAGTATCCATTGGAATAATCTGCCTCGGGCTGTGGTGGGTTTTCCATCACTGGCAATTGTTAACTCAAGGTTGGATGCTTTTCTAAAAATCTTCTCTAGGAATTATTCCAGGGAAGTGCCGTGGCCTGTGCTGCCAAGGAGGTCACACTAGATGATCACAATGCCCCACCCCCCCAGTCTGGCCCTGAGATCTATGAATGGGATTTGCTAACCGATCTCATTGCCTGGAGAAAAGCAACAGCCAGATAAAACTCAGCTAGCAGGGGACCCAGCAAATACAAGCTTTAACTAAGGTGTGGCCCAGCCTGCATTGTACCTGTGCTCTCTCCAATGTAAATGCAAATCCTCATGTGGGTGCCAGGCAGTGATAAATGAGCTGCTTTTCACATGGATTTAACTGAAATGTCTTCCAGACCTTCCTGTAGCTGCCGATAATGTTACACACATGGGAGGCTCTCCTGAGTGCTGCGGGGCTCTCCGGGTCTGAGTGTTGGGTTCAGCACGAGGAACAGCACTGCAGCATGTGGATGAGGACAGCATTCTCAGACAGCCTGACACATGGTGCATTGCTCTCGTCTTATCGTAGGTTAGATGCCAGAGCTCTGCACTCCTAGGCTATGGCTGCAGCCCAGCAAAACACCTGCAGCTGGCCCTGGTCAGCCAGCTCGGGCTGCAGCCCTCTAAAACTGAAGTGTTGGAACCCAAGTGCAGGGACCTTCCTCCGTCCCACAGCCTCAGAGCCTGAATGTCTGCACTTAGATTGTATAGCCCTGCAGCCTGAGTTGGCTGACCTGGGCCAGCCATGGATGTTTTACTGCAGTGTAGATGCACCCGGTGTGCCTAGGGGAAAGGTCATGTGGAAGTTAGATCCCCTTGCACTGGCCCCAGACTGGTGCAAGGATGTTCACACCAGCTTGAAACCAGCTTTGACTCCTGCCCTGGATGCCCCCACCCCCCGTGCAGAAAAATGACTGATGAGCATGGATAGAGAAGGGGTGTGACTCCAGCATACAGCAATGGGTGACCTTTGCTGGGATGCTGTGTCCTGCTCTGGTGACAAGGATGTTGAGTAATTGGAGTGTGTTCAGAGAAGAGCCATAAGAATGATTTCGAAGGCTGGGAAACCAGTAAGACTAAAGGAGCTCAGTCTGCTGATCTTGTCAAAAAGCAGGTTCAGAGGTGAATTGATCCTAGTATATAAGTATCTACATGGGGAGAAGAGATTTGATAATAGAGGGCTATTTAATCTGGAAGACAAAGGCTGAACAAAATCCAGCAGCTGGAAGCTGAATCTATTAACCATCGAAGCACCTTACCCAGGGATGTGGTGGATTCACTGTCACTCATCTTGGAGTCTTTTTATATTAAGATCAGATGTGTTCCTACAAGATCTCCTCTAGTTCTACAAGAAGATGCTGGGTAGATGCAAGAATCATTGGGTGAAATTCTACAGCCTGTCCTCTGCAGGACGTCATGGTCGTAATGGTCCCATCTGGTTGCTTTAGCCCTGAAGGGCTAATGTGGTTGTTCTGCCTAGGGAGTTCTGTCATTGTATATAGGTGATTTCAGTCTAGTTCATTTCACAGCTCTACAAGGACGGAGCAATACATGAAATGAATTGGCATAACATGTCAGCAAGACCATCGATGCCTTTTTACTTAGGTCTAATGAATTATCTCAACATGATTTAGTAGCCTAAAATGCAGCATATGCAATGCACATCATCCTTAGAATGAGTGCTGCTGGGCACTTTTAAACTAAACACATGCTACCATTTTATTCCTTGTTATTGCTGCAAAGAGCCACGCAGGCTCTGTGAGCATCTGATCATTTTCCCTCCAGTACCTTCGGTATCTGGGAAAACAATTTGACGCATCCATTTGACTTGGCTGTTCTTTGGAGCTTGATTGGACAAACAGTTCTCTGGACATGCTCTGCTGAGATCTAACTAGGATTGTAAAAAGAGAAACAAAACGGATTTTATATTTAAAAATACTCCATGGCTTTTATCATCCTAGGTGGCAGGGAAATGAATACTGATTTTGTGTTGAACTATTCTGAACGACAAGAGACAGGCCAAGGTAACCTATTGTGCTGCTTCCACAATACAACACTAATTTGCTTTAATATTTGATATTTTTTCGGTTCAAATGCTCACTGTTTCTGAATCTTTGGTACTGCAGCATCAGCCTCCTTACCCCAATCCAAAAATTCATTCCTTTGTATCTAGCACCAGTGCTACAGAAGCAATAAGGAGCACTGTAAGAGCTAGACATAATCCCTCTACTAGTCAGTCTTCTAGGTCATCCCATTCAGAGATGGAGTTGACTTCTTGATGCGAGCCATGGATCTGCTTTGTATGTTGGACCTGGTAGTTCATGCTTTATGCGTGTTGGTGGACTCTCTCTCAAAACTGGGCTCTGTATTTATCCCCTCAGTGGATTTGTTACTGATACCCTTTTAAAGTGGTGCACACCTATCCAGAGTAGGAAGTTTACACACCAGGTAGAGCAAGAGGCTGAGGACATGCAGCTCCCACCCACATCAATCAGAATAACACCAATGCAGCCAAGGGCACAATTTGGCCCATATTAGGGCCACAGAATTGAACAGGGGTTCTGATATTCTGGATATGTGGGATGAAATTTGGCTCTGTCGAGCTCTAGCCACCCCTATGCAACTAAGCTTCCCGAGAAGTCTCTGGGAGAATTGAATGGAAGCTTTTCCTGGGCAGCTTCCAGGCCTGTGCCTTAGCTACAAGCCATCCCCTCTCCATAACACACGCTGTCTCAGGGAGGATTAAAACTACAAGGCATCTGTGTTTCTCATAGACTCATAGGTCAGAAGGGACCAATCTGATCATCTAGTCTGACCTCCTGCACAAGGCAGGCCACAGAACCCCACCCACCCAATTTTATAACAACCCCTATCCCAGGACTGAGTTATTGAAATCCTCAAAAATGGTTTGAAGACCTCAAGCTGTAGAGAAACCACCAGCAAGCGACCCGTGCCCCACGCTGCAGGGGAAGGCGAAAAACCTCCAGGGCACCTGCCAATCCGCCCTGGAGGAAAATTCCCTCCCGACCCCAAATATGGCGATCAGCTAAACCCTGAGCATGTGGGCAAGAGTCACCAGCCAGCACCCAAGAAGGAATTCTCTGCAGCAACTCAATACCCATCCCATCCAACATCTCCCCGCAGACCATTGAGCAGACCTGTCTGGTGGTAATTCAAGATCAGTTGCCCAAATTAACGATCCTATCATAACATCCCCTCCATATACTTATCAAGCTTTGTCTTAAAGCCAGGAAAGTCTTTTGCCCCTACTACTTCCCTCGGAAGGCTATTCCAGAACTTCATTCCCCTAATGGTCAGAAACCTTCGTCTAATTTCAAGTCTAAACTTCCTAATTTCCAGTTTATACCCATTCGTCCTCGTGCCTACATTAGTACTAAACTTAAATAATTCCTCTCCCTCCCTAACGTTAACCCCCTTGATATATTTATATAGAGCGAGCATATCCCCCCTCAGCCTTCTTTTGGCCAGGCTAAACAAGCCAAGCTCTTTAAGTCTCCTTTCATAAGGCAGTTTTTCCATTCCTCGGATCATCCTTGTAGCCCGCCTCTGAACCTGTTCCAGTTTGAATTCATCCTTCTTGAACATGGGACACCAGAACTGCACACAGTATTCCAGATGGGGTCTCACCAACGCCTTATATAACGGTACTAACACATCCTTATCCTTGCAGGAAATACCCCGCCTGATGCATCCCAAAATCGCATTTGCTTTTTTAACAGCCGTATCACATTGGCGACTCATAGTCATCCTGCTATCAACCAGTACCCCAAGGTCCCTCTCCTCCTCCGTCGCTTCCAACTGATGCGCCCCCAACGTATATCCAAAATTCTTATTATTAATTCCTAAATGCATGACCTTGCACTTTTCACTATTGTATTTCATCCTATTTCTATTACTCCAGTTTACAAGGTGGTTCAGATCTTCCTGAATAGTATCCCTGTCCTTCTCCGTGTTAGCAATACCCCCCAGCTTCGTGTCATCCGCAAACTTTATTAGCACATTCCCGCTCTTTGTGCCAAGGTCAGTAATAAAAAGGTTAAATAAGATCGGTCCCAAAACCGATCCTTGAGGGACTCCACTAGTGACCTCCTTCCAGCCTGACAGTTCTCCTTTCAATACGATCCTCTGGAGTCTCCCCTTTAACCAGTTCCTTATCCACCTTACAACTTTCATATTCATTCCCATCTTTTCCAATTTAACTAACAGCTCCCTGTGCGGAACCGTGTCGAACGCCTTACAGAAATCTAGGTAAATTATATCTACCGCATTTCCTTTATCTAAGTAATCCGTCACCTTCTCAAAGAAGGAGATCAGATTGGTTTGACACGATCTACCTTTAGTAAATCCGTGTTGCAGTTCGTCCCAATTACCATTGACCTCTATGTCCTTAACTACTTTCTCCCTTAAAATTTTTTCCAAGACCTTACATACTACAGATGTCAAGCTAACAGGCCTATAGTTACCCGGATCACTCTTATTCCCTTTCTTAAAAATAGGAACTACATTAGCAATCCTCCAGTCATATGGCACAGCCCCCGAGTTCGTCGATTGCTTAAAAATTCTCGCTAACGGGCTCGCAATTTCACGCGCCAGTTCCTTTAATATCCTTGGATGGAGATTGTCCGGGCCCTCTGAGTTCGTCCCATCGAGCTGTTCAAGTACGGCCTCTACCTCAGTTGCGGTAATATCCACTTCCATATCCACATTCCCATTTATCATCCCTCCATCATCGCAAGGTTCCTCACTAGTCTTATTAAAAACTGAGGCAAAGTACTTGTTTAGAAGTTGGGCCATGCCTAGGTTATCCTTAACCTCCATTCCATCCTCAGTGTATAGCGGCCCCACTTCTTCTTTCTTTGTTTTCTTCTTATTTATGTGGCTGTAGAACCTTTTACTATTGGTTTTGGTTCCCTTTGCAAGTTCCAGTTCAATGCGGCTTTTAGCCTTCCTCACTTTATCCCTACATGTTCTGACCTCACCAAGGTAGCTTTCCTTACTGATCCTGCCTTTCTTCCACTCCCTGTAAGCTTTCTGCTTTTGTCTAATCCCCTCTCTGAGTTGCTTGCTCATCCAGTTTGGCCTACAACTCCTGCCCATGGTTTTTTTCCCCTTTCTCGGGATGCAGGCTTCCGACAGTCTCCGCAGCTGTGACTTAAAGTAATTCCAGGCCTCCTCCGCATTTAAATCCACTAATTCCTCTGTCCAATCCACTTCCCTAACTAACTTCCTTAACTCTTTAAAATTAGCCCTCGAAGTCAGAAACCCTAATCCCAGATCTACATTTGTTTATCCTTCCATCTAGTTTGAACTGAATCAGCTCATGATCACTCGAACCAAGGTTGTCCCCTACCACCATTTCTTCTATGAGGTCCTCACTGCTCACCAACACCAAATCTAAAATGGCATCCCCTCTCGTAGGTGCTTCAACTACTTGATGAAGAAATCCATCCGCTATCACATCCAGAAAAATCTGACCCCTATTATTCTTGCAAGTACTCGTCCTCCAGTCTATATACGGGAAGTTGAAGTCCCCCATAATCACACATTTCCCCTTTGTGTTTACTTCATTAAAGACATTAAAGAGGTCTCTATCCATATCCCAATCCGATCCCGGCGGTCTGTAGCACACCCCAAGCACTATCTCAGGGGAAGCTCTAGTTGCTTTTTTACCCAGTGTGATTTTTGCCCAGACAGACTCTGTCTTATCCATTCCATCGCTTCTTATTTCGCTACAGTTAATTTAATCATTGATGTACAAGGCTACTCCACTACCTTTGCCTTTCTTCCTGTCTTTTCTAAACAGCACATAGCCTTCAATAGCCATGCTCCAGTCATGAGTACTATTCCACCAGGTTTCGGTAATCCCTATAATATCCGGCTTCACTTCCTGCACTAGTAACTCCAGTTCCTCCATCTTGTTACCTAGGCTCCTCGCATTAGTGTACAGACCTTTTAATTTTTGGCGTTTGATGTCAGTGACATTCTTTCCCCCGTCGTGCACAAACTTTCTACCACCAGCATCACCCGTTACTCTGGTTTCTACTCCACTATTCCTCCTTGGATCAAATCTTGGGGCCGCAAGGGTATCCCCTCTCACTTTGATTACTTCCCTCTCCAGGTTATATTCTGGCGTGGAGATCTCCCGAACATCTCCCAACCATCTCCCCCAACCTCCTAGTTTAAAGCCCTCTTGATGAGGTCGGCGAGCCTCCATCCTAGAATTCTATTTCCCTCCTTGCTTAGATGAAGTCCATCCTGAGCGAACAGTTGTCTATCCGTAAATGCTTCCCAGTGACCGTACATCCCAAAGCCCTCCTTATAACACCACTCCCTGAGCCATCTGTTGATCGCCATAATCTTGTCACTCCTTCGTTGCCCCGCTATAGGAACCGGCAGAATCCCACTGAAGATCACCTGAGCCTCGATGTCTTTAAGCCTCTTCTCCAGTCTGGCATAGTCCTCCTTGATACAGTCCAGCGAGTAACTAGCCGTGTCATTCGTTCCCACATGGAGGATAATCAACGGATTCTTTCCCGCTCCCGCTAAGATCGTATTCAGCCTCAAGTCCACATCCTGTATCTTAGCCCCTGGCAGACAGCACACCCTTCTGTTCTCCCAATCAGGTCTAGTTACAGGCCTGTCTACTCTTCTCAGTAAAGAGTCTCCAATCACGTAGACTTGCCTTTTCCTGGCGACCAGTTTCGATCCTTCTCTGGCTTAAAATGACCCAAATAGCTGATTTCATCCCCCCCCCCCCCCAGCGTATTTCCCCTGCCAGGTTTCATTTCAGAGCCAATGTTTACAACTAAGCAGGTTGCATACAAATCTCCTTTCTGTTTTCCTCTGGTCCCTCGCAAGCCCATGTCCCTTCGCCGTACTTGACCTACTGACCTCCCCTGCAAAGAGTAAGAGCAAAGCTGGAGATAATGATTGCTCCAGTGTTCTACGGGGGAGACCATTGAAACTGGAAGGCATCACGGACACAAGTGTGCAAGCCGAGGGAGGGAAATAACAGCTGCAGAGTGTTGCTTGAAAACCCTCAACTAGAAGCACTCACAACCAGGCAAAGGTGGGGAAAAATGCTGATACCTCCACCTTTAAATCCGATTCATAGCCAGATAATGGAGAGCTCCATTTCTCCAGCCAGCCTGTGGGGCCATGCTCTGCAACTGGGTTTGCAAAGCAAGGAGCGTCCCTTCACGTCACTGCTTTTCCCGCAGGGTTCACTCTTTCAAAGTGGTGACTGTTCAGCGTTCTGCCTTTCTTCCCCAAAACACGTGTTGGGCTTGGTGTCTTGGGAACTCATCCCTGCACAGCTGGGGAAGACACTTTGCATCTAAAAATACAGGAAAAAATCTTCATTCTGACCCAGGCCTCGGGTGGAATATGGTAACATGGCTCCACCATGAGTCCTATCCTTCTTCTACCATTTTGTAAAGGTTTCTAGTGAAATCCAGTCCCCGTTGAAGTTAATGTCAAAATTCTCATTGACTTCAGTGGATGCAGCTGTCACAGTTCAGGACAATTGTGCCTATATTCCCCATTAGTGCTTCTGCAAGGGCACCCGCTCTCAGGCCTCTGGCTCCCCAGCCGCTGCCTTTCTTGGGTGGAGATCTGTGTCCCTGTCCCGCCTGACCAGGATATTTCCAGGCTGAGCAGTTCCCTGCCTGCACTATGTTGTTCCCAGCAAAAGATGGTCTGCCCAAGCAAACTAGCCTTTCTTCTCTCCCAAGAGACGAACAAGAGCATAACTGTCATAGTTAAGCTACCAGACAGCACTTTCTATGGAAGCTTCCCTGTTCATAGGGTAAATGCATTACAGAGAAAACCAAAACAATAGAATAACCTACGTGCATGCCAATCAGATGACCAGAGATCACCCCATCTCCAGCATGGACATTAGCAGGTGATTTTAGACCTTCAAACCCCACAAAGGGGTCTCTTCTTCGCCACAAGCTCATTGTGGCCTCAACTCAGAACTGGCCCACTCATGAAGAGTTCAGTCACTCCTTTATACAGTTCAGAAGTCTTGGATCTGGAGTTTCCAGGAGCAGGTAACTAGTAGTGGGTTTTCCTGGAAGCCCAGCTTCAAAAGTATGGACTCTGTAAGAACAGGCATTCTGGGTCAGACCAGCGATCCATTTAGCCCAGTATCCTGTCTCCCAACAGTGGCCAATGCCAGGTGTCCCAGAGGGAATGAACAGTGCAGTTATCAAGTGATCCATCCCCTGTTCATTCCCAGTACCTCGTAGTCAGAGGTGGGTCATTAGCATTGCCCTCTATCCAAGTATTTTCTAGGTAATCCACTTCACACGTATTGTCCCTCAAAGTTCTCTTTGAAGTCTCTAATCCTTCTCAGGGATGGAATTAGTCAGCCATCTAGAAAAAGTGCCATACAGTTCCGCAGTGTAACACAAAACTGCATTTGTACACAGTGGATCCCAAAGATATATTAAATTTAATTCCATATTCTTTATCCTAATTTCAGAGGTTTGTGCAGGGTCTTGTCAGACCTGTCACCCAGTATTTCATCCATAGATTTTTAAGGCCAGAAGAGACTGTTGCGATGAACTCATTGGAGCCCCTGCATAACATGGCCAGAGAACCTCACCCAGTGATTCCTGCATCATGGATGCAAAGAGTCCAAGGCTGGAAGGGACCACTGTGATCATCCACTCTAACCCCCTATCTAACACAGGCCAGAGATCTGCTTCCAAATAACACCTAGCGCAGACCAAAAACATCCAAACTTCTGATTGAAAAATTCAGTGATAGAGAATCCACCATGACCCTTGGTAAATTGTTCCAATACTTTATTATTCTGTCCATTAAAAAAATGTATGCCTGATTTCCAAGCACAATAGCTTGTGTTTTAAGCTAGAGCATCTTTTAGACAGACTTTCCATCTCAATTTGTAC
The DNA here is from genome assembly GCF_025201925.1 of Gopherus flavomarginatus. NCBI lineage: Eukaryota > Metazoa > Chordata > Testudines > Testudinidae > Gopherus > Gopherus flavomarginatus. Next base: position 359,194 of record NC_066620.1, on the reverse strand, counting down.
CCCTGGTTGTGGTGCACACAGCTGTAGAAAGGCAGCTGGTTCTGGAGAGCCCAGCCCATAGAGAAGCTTAAGACCCCTACACTACAACTCAAAATATGTGGCTTTTCACTGGAAGTGGGGAAGGGGGCAAGGTTAGTTCATTGCTACAAAGGTGACATTTTCCATGGAAAACTTCAATTAATATTTTTTGTTGAAAATTGCCATTGGGGGAAAAATTATTTTTCAAAGTACTCTAGTTAACATCTAAAGAGAAGCCCCCCTCATCTCAATGAAGTGTTAACTTGCAAAGTTAGTCCTGCAATTGCATCTGCTCCCTTAAAGCTCTGGCTAATCAGAGAGTCTGCACAATTTCTAATTCAATTTACACACAGTAGTACAGAGAGACATGTCAATGCAATTATTTTTGTAAGGCCTGTGATAGGTGAGATACCAAAGATGCTGCTTTGTATTCCTCTGGTGCACGGAACTAACAGGCATCTGCTACACTCTGGTTTTATTTTATTTTTGAGATACTTCAATAGCAACTGAAATTTACTGAATGATTTTGTAATAGTTAATAGTGTTTTATAATTCAGGACAGCTGTCTCAAGAAGTGGGGTGGAAGGGACCTTGCCTCATGAGTTCAGTCTGTTGTACCATGTAGCATAAGGGAGGATGCGCGCCTGGCCTAGAGCAAGCCATCTCTTATGAAGGCGAGTTCTTCATATGGAAGGCATTACAATAGAAGCCTAAGGCTGATTGATGAGAGTACTTGTGAATTTCTCTGAGGTTAACAGATCCCTTTGGTGCAGCACATACACAAATTGTAAGAGGCATAACTTTTTTTTTTCTCCTGTCTTGGAGTTCTTTGTCCATATATAGCCAAGGCATCATCTTACAGGACTGGGGATTGCAGTTTTCTGTTTATCTTTTCGATGAAAGTGTGCAGTTGGAAGCGATGGTTCTAAATATTTCCTGGTAGCTGGATGACTTCAGTCCCATCAGAGGAATTTTCCTTAATTACTTTTTTTAAGAACAATGCCTCACTTTATAAAAGCCTGAGAAATGAAACAGGTTTCCCTCACCTTGCCCCAAAGTTGAAAAGTGAATTTGTGGTGTACATTTAAAGAATCCACTTTGGATTTCATCCTGAGCTCAAATAGGAGCATAAAGCTGCTTTCTACTGAAATTCCTATTCTGGTGTTGCTAATCTCAACAGGCCATGTTGTAACTCTGTTGCTTTGCTGTGAGACTGCTGCTAGGGCAACCGAAGAACTTCTGATGTCACACACTCCAGCCGCATTTACAAGCCAAAGAAAGCATGTTCAAAGACCATCAACAATGTTTTAAGCCTTTCTGCAACTATAAAAGAGCCATTCTTCCCTCATGCAGGCTCCCACCTACCCATCTCCTCTCCTGGTAGCTGTGTAAGTCCTTACTCACCCTCCCCCAAATCCAGATCAGAGTACTGGGAAAGGCTAGACTCCCTTGGAGTCTGGTTGGTTTTCTGGCTTGGAGGCACAAGGTTAGCTTAGCTTAGTTTGCCTGGCTCTGGGATCTGAAAGTGGAGATGAGCTCCCTCTCTGCTCAGAGTCCTCAGGCTTGCAAAGGAGTTGAAAAGACTTCAGTCAAAATGACATCTGTACCCTCATCTGATCTCTGCTGTCCTCTTCCTTGAGGGCACAGTGAGGGGGAAGAGAGAGAGGTGCTTGGATCACCCATGGAAGGACCAAGCAGAACTGCAGTCTCTGCACCGTGGGGCGCACAGGGGGACTGCTCCGTTCTTACTGCCTAGGGATGTATGGCCCCAAGGTTCCCCCATCCCATTCTCTGCCACTGCCTGCCAGAGAGGTCTGGCCCCAAGTGAAGTGGGGAGTAGTGTGTGCAGACTATGCTCCCAGGCATTCTGCTATGCATGAGAGTCTTGCTGTCCGTGTACCGGTGGGTATGAGCCATCTCCCCAGGGATCAGAGTTGGCTGGTATGACCTGGTCACCCTTGGGCAGCAGAGCATCCTCTGCTCTGCATTTGCCTTGTGCCCCTCTATTTTTCAGCTTGGTCTATTTCTGATGGGTTTATGATGAGAGAGGATGGATGAGAGTTGAAGTGCCTGCCTACTATTGTATCTATGGTGTCGTGTTTCTGTTCTGGTTAGTCACACAACATTATCGTCCATGTGACCTCTTTGTGGGCCACCCACCTAGCTGAACTCGCAATCAGTCACATTTTTGCATTGATCTCTTTTCCTCCTCCTCCTCCCCTTCCCATTATGAGCAGGAAGCTTAGCTGAAATGAGTTTTGCCCCTCACTCCGAAGGTAATGCGATGCACATCACTCTTTGCTCTCCCAGGAATGAGCCCAAACACCATGAGCCTGTTGCTGAGAGCTCTTCTCTCACTCACACAAGGTTCGCTCTGGAGGCTGACAGCTGTGCAGCTCCTGAGCAAGTAATGTAGCTGCTAAGCGGGTTCGTTTTTTCACAGAGGTAGGTGCTTTCTGAGGTGTCTTGGCCCATTCTGATGGAGGGCCTTGAAGAGCAGAACACTGCAAGCATGCATTTTGCTTGGTGCTTTAGGAGAGCCAGTGTAGTGAGTGAAGTAAGGGGTGATACGTGGGGGCAGGAGGGGTTGAGGTGGTGGATTACTGCAATCAGGACTAACAAAAGTTGCTAATGTTGGAGCACTTGTAACCCACACACTTCCTAAGTGTGGTGTTCTGTCCCCTCTAATGGCATCGAAACCACTTAGAGATTAATGAGTCTGCTACAACCTTAGCTAAGCCATATGGCTCTTAGCTCATGCATTTAGCTCCAGAGGTCCCAAGTTCGATCCTGCCTACCGGCGACCAGCATCTGTCGGCATTACACATTCACATCTACATAGAGATTACAAAGGTACCGTGTTTGAGAAGGTGAGGCAGAGCCCTAGGTTTAGCTATAGACAGAAGATGTTACACAAGGCAGGTAGCTTACAAGGTTGGCTGGTCCAGAGACGTTTCTTGAGAACTGGCCAAGCTATGGTGTGATGGGGCAGATGGTAGGTTTCCCACTTCAAAGATGTGTTGACAAATCTGCGTGAGCAGGAGTCCTGGGTATCTCGCACCAATGAGAGTGGGCATGGGTCTGGAATGCAGCTGGTGATGCAGAGTGTGTTTACACTGCAGCCAGGAGGGGGACTGCAGCCCGAGAGAGCTCTGATCTAGCTAGCTCCAATAACAAGAGCAGCAGAGCTGCGACAGCACGGGCAGTGATGGACTAGCTGCCAGGGTACAACCCCACCCAGGACCCTGCATGTGACCTTGAGCTCCTTGCCAAGGCTGCTGCAGCTTCACTGGCATTTTTATTTCAGCTAGCTAGATCGGAGCTGTTTCTCAATGTAAGCTGCCATCATCCCGCCTCCCGCCCCTGCGATTGCTGTGTGGACATGCCCACAGCTGAATTGCTCCATTGCTGGGCAGAATTCTGTAGGTGGGTTGATGTGTGTGGCTGCTGCTGTCTGGAGTAAGTATTTCAATTGTGGGCAATGTTCCCAGTTCCTTACATCCGAGGAAGTTCTGGAAAGGTAAGAATTAGCCACTGATACAGCAAGGGAGAAGGATCGTCTGTTCTCTTCCAGGGACGTAATACTAGACGTTAGGAAATCCTTGTTTGCATTTTATCTGCATCGGACTGTTTTTTTCCACCTGTGCCAGGGAGCGTGTGTTCAGAGGCTCACGTGTGAATGGGTCTGGCCATTGGGTGTCTGGCCTGTTTTTTCCCTTCTCCTTTATCTCACATTTTTCTTGCCTTCTCTTTCCTCTTTTTTTCCTTTGCTCCCTTCCCTATCCCACTTTGTTTTGAATGTGAGGAGCACATGAGCGGGGCTAGGCTTGTCTGAGACTGGCTCCTAAGCCAAGAGTGAGCTGAGATTCCGGAGATCGTAGGCAAGGGGCCTGGGAAATGGGTAGGGGAGAGAATGAGGGGTTGGTTCTTGGGTCAGGGTTTGCAAGGCCACAGACCCAGGCAGGGCAGCTGTGAACTAGAACCCGGGGGGAGGGGATGTGGGTGGGGGGGAGAGCAGGTGGGGACAATGATACCGACTTCCCTTGTGAAGCCCTTTTGAGATCTACTGAGGAAAAGCACTGCACGAGAGCTATTCATTAATATTGTTTACAGTATCCCAAGTTGGGCATCCCCGATCACTGAGTACTTAAGGGCAGGTAGGGCTAATTCTGTAGCTTTGTGGCATTTGTGATATCAGTTAGTTGTAATAGCCATGTCCTGTCCTGCCAACTCCCACAATGTAATTGCAAGTCTCATGGTATTTGGTGTGTTTCTCAAAGCCCCAGCTCCTGGAGTCCTGTGATAACGTGAAAATCTCAGCTCTCCTTTAAACCAAAAGTGAATTCTTAGGGCTTGACAGTGTGAAGAAAAACTGGAAAATACAATTGCTAAAGGCTCAAAGACCAAACAGCTGAAAAGAACCCAACATTAAATTTAAAAATAAGAAGATTAAAAAAGTTATTCATCTAATGATTTCTGGGAGCCTGACACAACTGTTGGCTGCTTGGGTCGGCAGTACCATGTCCTGTGTGTAGCTGCATAGAAAAAGGGAGCAGCGATATGTAGCCACCAGTGCTTACAGAGCAGTTTTCAATCTCAAATCAGGCTGGCTGTTTCTAGTTCCTAGGCAGAGCCCATGCCCCTTCCCACTTGTGCTCCTTCTAGGAGGGAAGGAAGAGAGAAATATCACTAGCTGGAGACATTGATTCATTCATGCTCTTAATTCTTCTTTGTACGTAATTTTGAAGCACATGAATGGGATTGCTAATGAAAGGAAACTCATGCAATTGCTTGGAAATGCCTGACTTGTTTGTTTGTCAGTCTAGGTATTTCTGATGAACCCTTTGCCATGGTGTGTTAGCATTCTGGCAGCGAGAAGTTGAATATATTGTTCAGTACAGACCAACACAAAGTTGAATGCATGGAAATTTATGCCGGAAAGTGACCATTCACAGCCACAGCCTTATCAGCTTCCGTCAGCGCAACTCCTGTCATGTAGAATCAGCATCATCTAGAGCACAGCAGCTTCTCTTTATCAGGCTGTTCAGTGGCGCAAGGGCAGCAAGCTGCATGGGGCCCTGGATCTGAAGTGGTGATGTCAGGCCTGCTGGTTGAAATGATCGCCAATTGATTATCATGAACCGTTAGAACAATTTGCCTAGTGCATTCAATATTCAGACCCTTATCTTACCCACTCTCTGTAGCATGCTCTCCAAGCTTCATTTCCCCATATCTCTAATCTTACCTACTACACTGATCACAATCTCTTTGTGGCCAGTACTGCTGCTGTATTGGATTCAGCAGTTAGGTTTGTTCTGGCAAGCTGAATTATAACCGGTTTCCATGAGCCACTCTTGAACGATCAGTTAATGTCACAGTGACACAACCAACAGGAACATTCCATATGTTGCTTAAAAACATGTTTTGTAGAATTGTGATGGCTTGGAGACCACAGCCTCCAGCCAGTTGTATAACAGCACAGAGAATGTACTTCTCTCCGGTGTGCATCTCCATCCAGGCCCCTGGTAAATCCTGAATAACCTACTGAGCTCTGACATGGAAAGGGAAATATTTCCATCCCCTTCCCCAGCCACCCCTATGCACCTGTACGTTGCTTCATGGATTTCGTACTGATGCCTCCATCCTTCTTGTGACCTTGTAGATCGGTGATCCTGGGATCAAGATTGGACCCTGGTTTTCTTTTCCTGTCCCTCTTTCTGCCAAGGAAATATAATCAAGTGTGCGGAATTGAGTACTTGAAAATCTGCCAGCTGGAAAGTGATGTTTCCCAGCTTCACACTGTTCTGTTTTACAGCTTTCTAGTCCCATCCTCCCCTTTCATTCTTTTATCACCACAGAACTTTTTTCCCTGCTGCTTTTTCTGTATTGGTTTCACTCTCCTTTGATTTTTCTTTACCCTGCCTTTGTAGCTCTCCCCTGTCACTATAACACCCATTTATAACTCCTTCCATACCCACTCCTCTGGGGGCCACTGCTTCAATACCATTCTCAGTGCCCCCACTTCAGCTTGTGATGCCTCTTATCTAGAGGCATTGACCAAAATCAGGGCCCCATTGTGTTAAGCACTGTAAACCCACATGTTGAGAGATGCCCAGAAGATTCAATCTAAGCAGACAAGATGGAGAAATGAGGTATTCCTATCCCCATGTTACAGATGGGGAACTGAGGCACAGAGTGATTAAGTGACACCCAAGGTCACCCAGGGCATCTGTAGCAGAGCGAGGAATTGATCCTAGCCCTCTCCTCAGATCCTCCACATGCAGCTTAACCACATAGTCATCCTTGGCTTCCATGCTGTGTTTCACACTGGATGCTGTATTGTTTGGTCATGCTGTGCATGTGGTGTGAGGTAACATGCCAGTATAGCAGCAGGCTTAGCCCTGCACTGCCATGTCTGCCTGGCCTGGAGTGCCCTGTCCTTACTAGCTCAGTTTGAGTGCTGCCGCCACAGGCCCAGCTAGAGATTACTATCTGCCCGCTCCCTGTTTGCTCCTGTATTCTACTGCATTTAGTAATGAACACAGGGGTAAGGCTGCTTAGAGGGAAGGCCCCACCACACAGCTCTCAGGTCAGTCAGGCCTCTGGACGCTTTCCAAGTCTTAGCACAGGTATTAACGTTTTCACTGCCATCCATCCTCTCGTTAGCATAGCCATGTGTCGGGGGGGTGTGCGGCACCCTGCTTGGCCAGCCACCGAGGGGTGGGCTAGTGCAGGTACTGCAGGCTGGGGCTGGTTGGCAGCTTCCCGGCAGCTAGGAGAATAAAAGGGCTGGGATGCAGAGGAGCGGGGTGCCTGACAGAGGAGCAGGCTGGAGAAGGGAGCTCCTGCCAGCAGGCTGCTGAGAAGCTGCTCATACACAGCACCCCAGGAGGGGACAACTGGACCAACGGGCTGAAGAGCCTACAGAAACCAGGGGAGGGGCATGGCCAGAGGCACTGAGTCCCGATTCTGCCTGAAGGGCCTGGAGCTGGAACCCAGTGGAGTGGGCAGGCCTGGGTCCTTCTACCAATCCCTGACAGACTTTTTAGAACGGAGGGGGTATTTTCAGATCCCCTGGGTACCAGGAGCTGACTGACAGCTCTGCGAGATTGGGTGAACTCAAGTGCAACACACCTGGCCAGAGGGGGCGCTGTTGCACTGACTCACCAGCCCACACAGGCCCATACCAGTAACGGCAGCTGTCCCTAGTGTCCAAAGCACAGACAATCGCCCCAGCTCATACATTCCTGAAGGGAGCAGTTCCCTTTTTGGTACAGACCTCACGGTGCTGCTGCTCATCGGCTCTGGTGAGGCAAAGAATGACCACATAACTTTCAAAGGGGCCTGTGTTTCTTTCTCAGCTGGCATATTTAATTCTCCAGGGGAACTGACAAACACTAATAGAATTTTTTATATGCTTTACCTAGCATAGCTTATTTGATCAAATTAAATGGTCCACTCAGCATTTTACATCCAGTGTAATGGAATCATAGAACTGGAAGAGAACTCGAAGTCTCTAGTCCCGTCCCCTGCACTCGTGGCAGGACTAAGTATTATCTAGGCCATCCCTGACAGGTGTTTGTCAACCTGCTTTTAAAAACCTCCAATGACAAGCGATACTTCAGCCTCCCTAGGCAACTTATTCCAGTTCTTAACTACCTTGATAGTTAGGAAGTTTTTCCTAATGTCCAAGTTAAACTGCCCTTGCTGCAGTTTAAGCCCATTGCTTCTTGTCCAATGCTCAGTGTTTAAGGAGAACAATTTTTCTCCTGCTTCCTTGTTACAACCTTTTAATATTTGATGTTTTGGCATTACTCATTCAAGATGTTGTTTTTTGGGTTTTTTCCTTTTGAGGAAGACAATTCAAAGCTGTGAAAGTCCTTTTAGCATACGTATCTTAATAGTAGTAATTTTGTCTTGAGACATATTTAAATTGAAAGCGTCCCAGCGAAAATTTATCTTGGAGCACTAGGGTGCCTCTCTGATGCTGGTCCAAAAGACACGGAGTGTTTCCAAAATGCCTACAGATTAACTTTGCTTACTGTAACAGAAGATGTCTGGCAGCATTTCATCCACCAGCACTGTTTGTGGGAGGCAGAATGTGCAGGACAGCAGGGAACCACAAGCCAGACTACAGTGGACAAGCTAATACAACTTCAGTGTCTCCTTTCAAAGTTGGTCTTTTCTGCTTATGAAATATGTGGAAATAGGAAACCTTAAGACCTTAACATTCATCTTTCACAGAGATCCAGGCCATCTAAGAGGCATCTAGATAGTTCTATGAGAATCATTTTTATTTTCCTTGTCATTGTTCCACGGTTTATTTCTTTCAGACAGTTTACAGGGCGTTAAATGTTATGCTTTAGGATTAAAAGCAGACAAACTCATTCAGGCAACTTCCAGAAATAGCCAGGAATGTCAAATTATGGGCCAGCCAATTCCTTGTAACTGGGTCCTGGGGACGGAATTAGTCACCCTTGCACCTCATTCAGCTTCTGCCAAGCCAATGACTAAGGAATATGAGTCCTGTGTGTCCAATTTTTGTCCCTCTGCTCCACGGAGCAGGATACTACATTTCCCACAATCTGGCTAGTCTGCAACAGGCATTCTATGCAAGTCTCATTGCTACAGTGTATGTAGCAGGCAAACATTTTACTGATTCTTTTCTCTTGCCGTGATAAATTCAGTGCAATGCTTGGAAATTATGCATCAAGGATAAATGGTACACTTGTTTATAAACAGAAAAACACCAAAGCAAATAAGAAATCTAGTTAATCCCTATGACTGCCACTTTGATTTTCTTATTGCTGGAGATTCTGTGCTGCTTTACTAGGTAACGATCTTACTGTTTAGCCAAACTTCATAAATCCCAGGTAAGCATCCTCTTTACCAGGTTTAGTTGTAAACTTTGTGTGGTGACCATGTCGTTCTTCATATTTGTTCATCAGATAGCACCTGAATCCTGATCAGGTCCCTGAGCAATATCCAGTGTAGAAATAATAAATAAAAATGGAGTTTGTTGGGCCCATCTGCCTCCCTCTCTCACTAGTGGTAAATGGACTTTTAAGGCAGAAAGCAAATACAGTACTAAAGTAAAAAAAACTGCTGGTCTTACAGGATATAGCTTGTCCCTGGAAACTGGAGGTGCTCGGTTAGGTTTGCCAGGTGCTGGGGCTCCAGGGAACAGAGAAAAACAAAAATATTAATACTAGTGATGTTGATTTTTATTTCCCCAAGTAGTTTTATTTCTTTTGCAGAGCTTTGTTCAGATTTTGCTAAATGCAGCATTAGTGCAACATGTATGTATGAAGAGGACCAATGCCATTTATTATTTTTATTTTTGCTGAGTTAATTATTTCTAGGTCTAGTAACTATTTTCAGCCCTTTTTTTGAATGTAAAATGCAGTGACTGGATCGGTAAGGTCACTATACAAAACTTAATTGTGCAGCTGGTCAAAAAATGGAAAGACCATTCCATTAAAAAAAAAACAACCTTGAAGTGGTTTCATTTTGCAGGATTCAAAATGGAACACATTTGATTTAAAAAGTTTCCCAAAATATTTTTTGAAATATGGAAATTTTGAATTTTCTGCATTTTTCTTTCTTGTCTCCCCCCTCATCCTTTTCTACTGAGTGCAATAAAATGAAGGATGTCCTGAATTTTTTGGTGTTTATTATTTGTATGTTTATTTCCCTTTTTGCTACTTTCTCTTTTTTGGAAAACCTCATAAAATTTGGGGGAAATGGCAAAGGAAAAATTAAACTAGCTGAGGTAACTGTAATTCAGAACTTGAGGAAGTTTTGAAAAGTGGAAAATGGTTAAAGGAAAATTACTTTTATCACATACTTTCAAAAAGTTGGGTGAAGTTCTGAAAAATTAGAGTGGCAAGAAAGAGAGTGGGGAGAAAACATTCCTTTTATTGCACTCAGGGTGCTGTCAGATTAACCAAGGAAAAAGCAGGAGAAAAGACTGGGGACACCCGCAGCTTGAAAATGTTTGCTTTTGATTTAAAACATTGGTGCAAAAGTTTTTGGTTTCAAAATAAGGTTGTTGTGAATGAAAAATGTTGACTGTTCTAATTTATAGTACTGTGGGAATGTGCCATTCCTTTCCAGAATAAGGAGGTAAGGGAAAACCTAACAGAAGGTACTTATGTATTTGCTAGAAGAGAGGTAGGTGCACCCACCAATACAAAATAACTTCTTTAAGATGGCAGTGCTTTACCTCTGCCAATTTGAAGAGCAGGCTGTTCCCCTTCTCCCCAGGAGTGCTGGAGAAAGCTCTTATTACAGGGTTAACCCTCGAGTGAGGAAAAAGCGTAAGGACCAGGTAGTTGCAAGAGAAGGTATTTCAGATTAAAGGAGCTTCAGTCCGCTCACACCGCTTCAGCAAGTCACACTGGAAAAATGTTCCAGTATGCACAAAACTCAAGAAGTTACATGGTTTAACGGTCATGGTTAATTTTTTAACTGTCACAGAGATCATGTCAATGAAGCCAAAACTCAGGTTGACTTGATCCTCCCCCCTGGTGCTCATTGCCAGTTCCAAGTGGAAACCAGGTCTACCCATATCTTGTTTAATGAAACCTTTTAACTGGATAGTCCTCTTCTAATGTGACTGTCTCTAGCCAGCACATTTGTGCCAGCACATTCGTGCCAGGAGTGCCCTTGTCTGAGTGTGGCATGTGCTTGGTTTTTTTTGTTTTTTTGTTTTTTGTTTTTTTGTTTTGTTTGGGTTTTTTGGTAGATGTGAGAGGCTTGTGATCAGATTTTCTTCCTCCTTGAGAAGTGACGAAGATCTTTGAGAAATGTTAATATTCCCCAGCGAGGAAGGGAACCAAAAGGTCTCCGAACAATCTTTTATGTTCCAGATGGCCCCTGCTGAACCAGTAGCTTTCCCTGTTTTTAATTCTCCTAAAACACTCGGAGCCCTTTGCAGTGTAAGCTCGTTCTCAACCAACTGAATGTTCGTCTGAGGTAAACTGATATGTCAGTGTTTCCTTGAGGGATTCCTGCCCTGTTTATAATGAGCTCTTTTCCCTTCTCTGGGAGGTAGGGCTGTTTCCCATCTGTTGGGTTGGATTTTTGCTTTGCTGCTACCCTTTTATCTGCCGGACAAGACACTTCCCCACTCTAGACTTATGCCAACAGTGTGTGTTCAGCACCACTAAGGCCCTCATAGCGAGTGTGCAGGGATAGAGAAGAGGGTGCCATGGACCTACATCCCTTTACTCTCTGCAGGGGAACTAGACAAAAGCGTAGTCCCCGCGCTTCCCATATTGAGCATTTCCTCCACTCACCCCAAGGAAAAGAGTTCAGATGCTAACGTCTCCACATTCCCCCTTCCTCGCTGGAGCCAGGCTGCCCTCTCATATCACTGGTGTGTATTGTATGCAGAAGGCTGCCATCGATCATGAAAATCAAAGTAGCTAAGGGTGGTGATCTCCTAACACTCACTAGCACCATCACAGGTGTTGTGATAGGGCCAGGTACACTGCAGAGGTCCTGACGTGTTAATGCTTCTCTTCCTTGTGGAGTAATGTCCAGATCTGTGTTCCCTGGCAGATAGCGATCTTTCTGCGTTCTGTTCTTCAGGGCAAGTCTCATTTCTGGTATAAGCAGCATAACTCTGAAGTCAGTGGAGTTACCCCTGCTTCCAGTACGCAAGGTTGAAATGTGACCCTCGGGTCTACTAGGAGCTTTCCAGGTGTCTTCCCATTTCTGTCTCAACTCATGTCTGAGGGAATCCATTGCATTGCATAGGCTCCAGCAGTGTTTTCTTTGTCCATCTGCTGGCGTGTTGGAGTCTTGTTTACTGCATAGCACTTCCCCCACCCAAGGCTAAGCAAAGATTGAAGGCAGAGGTAGCATGCAAGACTATCTACTTAGGTTCTTACCCCACACCTGTCTGTCTGCTAGTCCAGTGCCTGACGTGTTTAAGGAGATCTCTGCACCTCTCTCTCTCCCCTTTTTGCACTCGGTAGGAACTTGGATTGTTATTGAAGGAGTTAATTTTGATGGGGATATTGGCAGAAGGCTGCACAGAGTCTGGCTTGGTACTGGGAAGGAAAGGTGCTGCCTGCTCCAGTTGCATACTAGACAACTGGGATTCATTGGCGAGCTGCCTTTGGAAAGTCTCAGTGTCCAGTTGTTCTCATTTTGCTATATCACAGCAGGCAGTGACACGATCAGGAACCAGGTTGGGGACTGACTGCAGGAACTACCAGGTGTAGAGCCCAGAAAGGTGGAAGGCCAGGCTGGGCGTTCAGGGCAGCTGTGCAGCCAAGGCCAATGTAAGTCTATAGCAGTCTCTTCTGTTAACTTTGGGCTTCAGGTGATGCCCGTCCATCTGCCTGGAGTTGGAGAGTAGCCCCACAGATGTGCGCTATTAAACAAAGATATGCAGAATGGTAAGAGCATGATCATTCATAGGGAAGGGGAACGATAATGGTGAAAAGAAGTAACATTTTCTAATTGCTAGTCGAGCTCATTAGGAGCTCCATTGAGCCGGAATGCAGGCACCTGTAGAGCACTGCAGCACAGGATGTCTGTGGTTATCTAAAAACAGGAGTACTTGTGGCACCTTAGAGACTAACATTTATTTCAGCATGAGCTTTCGTGAGCTACAGCTCACTTCTTCGGATGCACAGAAGGTTCCTGGGTAAGGGCTGTAGGTGATAGCTAGTGGCGTTCTGACTGCTATACTTGCCTGCATGCCTCCATCTTCCATCCAGGACACACCACACTATCCATTGTCTACAGCCAAGCTCTAAGATACAACTGTATTTGCTCCAATCCCTCAGACAGATGAAACACCTACAAGATCTCTATCAAGCATTCTTACAACTACAATACCCACCTGCTGAACTGAAAAAACAGATTGACAGAGCCAGAAGCCACCTACTACAGGACAGGCCCAACAAAGAAAATAACAGAACGCCACTAGCCATCACCTGCAGCCCCCAACTAAAATCTCTCCAGCGCATCATCAAAGATCTACAACCTATCCTTAAAGATGATCCCTCACTCTCACAGATCTTGGAAGATAGCCTAGTCCTTGACTACAGACAGCCTCCCAACCTGAAGCAAATACGCACCAGCAATCGCACACCATACAACATAAACACTAACCCAGGAACCTATCCTTGCAACAAAGCCCGATGCCAGCTCTGTCCACATATCTATTCAAATGACACCATCATAGGACCTACTCACATCAGCCACGCCATCAGGGGCTCGTTCACCTGCACATCTACCAACGTGATATATGCCATCATATGCCAGCAATGCCTCTCTGCCATGCACATTGGCCAAACCGGACAGTCTCTACGCAAAAGAATAAATGGACACAAATCTGACATCAGGAATCATAACATTCAAAAACCAGTGGAAGAACACTTCAACCCCTCTAACCACTCAGTGACAGACTTGAAGGTGGCAATTTTGCAACAAAAAAACTTCAAACACAGACTCCAAAGAGAGACTGCTGAACTCAAATTAATATGTAAATTAGATAGTTACCTCAGGCCTAAACAGAGACTGGGAATGGTTGGGTCATTACACTAATTGAATCTATTTCCCTATGTTAAGTTCTCCTCACACCTTCCATGGGTCATCTTAATTATCACTTCAAAAGTTTTTTTTTTTCCCTCCTGCTGATGATAGCTCATCTCAATTGATTGGCCTCTTCCTGTTGGTATGCATACTTCCACCTTTTCATGTTCTCTGTATGTATAAATATCTCCTGTCTGTGTGTTCCATTCTGTGCATCCGAAGAAGTGAGCTGTAGCTCACGAAAGCTCATGCTGAAATAAATGTTAGTCTCTAAGGTGCCACAAGTACTCCTGTTTTTGCGAATAAAACCTAACACGGTTGCTACTCTGAAACCTGTGGCTAGCTAGCGAACAAATGTACCGTTTATCTAAACTTTTCTTCCTCCCCACTCCAAGTAAAAGTTTAGTGCCTTTATTCATTTTTACCTGATTGCTAGCGTGCCTGAACAAACATCCAAATACTTATGTCCTGAAAGCCTTTAGGAAGCTAAATCATGGGATTCCTTGAGTTCAAAAACTGCCAAGAGTACTTTCGTTGCCGAGTAAGCAGTTTGGAGCTAGTTTTCCCACTACATATTGTACATTGCAGATTAAAAAAGACATGAGAAGTATAAATGACTGATTTTTCCATTCCTTAAGCTGCCTCCACGTGTATTGATTACTCAGGGGATTTCAAGGAGACTGAAGCACAGACAAACGCTGACTTCATGTGCACTTTTAAGCATTGCTTTGTTTTTGAATTTATATTAGGAACTTGGCAGACTCTTAAGCTTTAACTTCCTCTTTCTTCCTTCAGTTTATTCCCCATAATATCTGGGGCCTGATAACACTGTGTGCTTCTCTAGCTCTGGGGATCTGAAAGCACTTAAACTTTTTGCCTTGATAAGACCCTCATCACGGTGGAAACTGAGGGCATTGCAAATTTATACCAAAACTGACACATTTTCCCCAAACAGGAACCATTGTGCTCTATAGTCCTTGTAGCTATCAACCCTCCTATCCACTGAAACAGGAGATACCAGCCAGGAACAACTTGCCGAGAGAAACTCCATCACCTTCCGTAAGTGGAAGGCTTGAAGAAAGGGGGTGCATTTTGTAAACACGGACAGATCTAGACCTGGATAGACTTTCATCAGGAGTGAGCTTCGAAGAGGAGGGTCCATTACTGAGAAAAACCTGCCCTTAGCTCCCTAAAACAGAAATCTCCTCCAGAGCACAAGTGGCAGATCCTAGCAAGGGATCTAGTCTCTGATGTAGCTGGGAATTGAGACATTTAGGGCTTTCAAGGCTGTAAGTAGCATCTCGAATTTTACCCAGAAATAAATTGGTAGCCAACACAGAGCACAGGAGCAACAATCTCTTGCTAGCCTGTCCTGCTCAGAAAGTGAGCAGCTGCATTCTGCACTAGCTGAAGCAGCCAGGTGTCTTTCACTGGCAAATCCCAGGTAAGCACACTTCAGTAATCGAGCCTTGGGGTGCCAAAGGGATGGATTACAGTGAATGTTGCTGTAAAGGAAGGAGCATGCTCTCTTGGCTGGCTGATGATGGAGGAAACAAGTCCAGCTACTTCTGCTTGTGTCTGGCTACTGCAGCTTTTTGGAAATCCAAGAATAGAGACAAGCTGTGTAGAACTTTTGGATGAGAAACCAGCTTGGCAAGCAGTGAGCAGATGCCTTCAACTGCAGGGGTGGCCATGCCATTATCTGAATGTTTTTCTGCAACATGCATCCACTTGTCGTATCTGGATCGAGCCTAATGCAGCTGGATTTCATCCAGATCTGGATACGTACCAGAACCTGGCAAAGCGGGTGCATAGACAGATTCAGAGCTGAGGTTCCTCAGCCCATAAGTGATACTCCAGTGTATCGTGCCCTGGGCTCTACCCTAAGTGGGCTCAGATATATGGTGGAGGAGGAGGATGGAATAAAATTGTCCACCTGAGAGGGTGCGAGAGCCTAATACAAGCATCTTATGAACTTCCTGAAGGGAGCCTTGAATCCAGCCACCCATGTCAAGTCCCACAGCAGGGTCAGCAGTGGTGGTGGAGGGTGATGCTTAGCTCTCAACGTAGTCTGGATGGTGAATATCTCGCTATTGCTCTGAAGACATCTTCAGTCTGGGAAACTAATGGTTTGGTTTTTTCTTTTTTTTGCCATGTTGTCAAGGTCTGTCTGATTTAGGGTCCAAAAATTGGAGGATGTCACTTGCTGCTGGATTTTGGCCTTTTCCGCATTGAATTGAATCTTTTATTCAGAGTTCTTGAAATCTAAAGTATTTCAAACAAAATTTTGCATGTTTTTTTTTTTTTGAGGATGTGAAAAACAGAGTGAGAAGAGTTGATGGGGGGGGGGGAAAATGTTCCCACTTTGGCTCGGTACCAGCAATCAGTGGCCTCCCACAGGTGGGAGAGACGTGAGACTGATCAATAACTGATGAAGCTATTCATGCTGAGTGGTGGCTTATTGGACAAGGGCTCACCACAGCATATTAAATGCTGGCTGCTTGCCATCCTTAAGGAGACCTTACCAGTCTCCATTGATAAGGAGGGAGGTATTCTCTGATGGCTTTCCACAGCCAGGAAGGCTATGAGGCCACCTTCCAAGTGGATTTATTGTCTAGGATGTTCAAACCTCTGCCCTGCCTGTGACACTGGCTGTAGGAAGGGGCCTGTTCTCAGAGCCCCAGAGTCTGTTCCACATGCATTTAGTCTCCTCTGCAAAGGAGACTGGAAACTTGGAGAGACTTCTCTCTGAAGCCTGGTGAAGGCATCCTGGATTGGCTGTGTGACCCATTCTTGTGAACACAGGCCACTGCTTCCTGTAGAGGAAGAAGTGTACCTCTTAGTCCCTTTGTAGTCGCCTGGCTCAGACACAAGTCTTCCATGGCTGCCTTTGCTCTTAGGTGTCCTCCCCTCAGCTCAAAGGTAGGAAACCATGGTGGCCGCTGGGGCTGGTGCAGTGCAAGGGAGTTTTCAAGGACTAGGGCATCAATGGTAATTGGCAAGAGATCATTGTATTGTCCCACCAGGTCATCCATGCCCTGGCCCAGAAGTGCCCCAGCCAGACCCCTACAGAGAGCTCTGAAACTAGCAGGATCCATCACGCAGTCAAGGAGTGCAGGAAGGCCTCAACCTCAGCCTGGAAGAGGTGATGGCTGGACCGCAGCAGAAGTGTGTTCCTTCTGCAGGACTGAACTCCGGGCCAAAAATTGAATCCAAAGTGCACCCACTTACATAAGCAGGCCAAGACAGCTACTGCCCAGCCTCAGCTCCTTGCTCACAGCCAGTGGAGTAGGGTAACTTGCCTTGGGGAACATCAGGGACCATGTCGACAGTCAGTCCTGCTGACCCCAACACCAGAGCCAACAGCAGCCCCTTTGCCTCAGGATAAAGCCCTGGGAAGCACAGAGTGTTGTGTGTGTTCCTTGGATTTGCAGTTCAGGAGTGTGCAGTGCAGTTATTTCTGCCTTCAGCTGGGGCACATTCTGCGTCTGGAGCCCAATTCCTCAGGCCTGTTCATTCCCACTCCACACCCTCCAGCTCCTTACTGTATCATGGAGGTAGTCGCTCCAGGCTGCAGTGAAAGTAATCCAGCCACCTTGACACTGGTGCTGGCTGTAGCCTTTTCTTTTAAAGTGAGTTTTCTGTAATCCTACAACTTAACTACCTCATTGTGTGCTAAGTTAAGTATAACATCACACAATAAATGAACAATTGGTTGGTGTGGATGGGTATAGTTTGCTCAGGAAGGATAGACAGGGGAAAAAGGGAGGAGGTGTTGCCTTATATATTAAAAATGTACACACTTGGACTGAGGTGGAGATGGACATAGGAGACGGAAGGGTGGAGAGTCTCTGGGTTAGGCTAAAAGGGGTAAAAAACACAGGTGATGTCGTGCTGGGAGTCTACTACAGGCCACCTAATCAGGCGGAAGAGGTGGATGAGGCTTTTTTTAAACAACTAACAAAATCATCCAAAGCCCAAGATTTGGTGGTGATGGGGGACTTCAACTATCCAGATATATGTTGGGACAATAACACCGCGGGGCACAGACTATCCAATAAGTTCCTGGACTGCATTGCAGACAACTTTTTATTTCAGAAAGTTGAAAAAGCTACTAGGGGGGAAGCTGTTCTAGACTTGATTTTAACAAATAGGGAGGAACTTGTTGAGAATTTGAAAGTAGAAGGAAGCTTGGGTGAAAGTGATCATGAAATCATAGAATTTGCAATTCTAAGTAAGGGTAGAAGGGAGTACAGCAGAATAGAGACAATGGATTTCAGGAAGGCGGATTTTGGTAAGCTCAGAGAGCTGATAGGCAAGGTCCCATGGGAATTAAGACTGAGGGGAAAAACAACTGAGGAAAGTTGGCAGTTTTTCAAAGGGACGCTATTAAGGGCCCAAAAGCAAGTTATTCCAATGGTTAGGAAAGATAGAAAATGTGGCAAAAGACCACCTTGGCTTACCCTTGAGATCTTGCGTGACCTACAAAATAAAAAGGCGTCATATAAAAAATGGAAACTAGGGCAGATCACGAAGGCTGAATATAGGCAAATAACACAGGAATGCAGAGGCAAGATTAGAAAAGCAAAGGCACAAAATGAACTCAAACTAGCTATGGGAATAAAGGGAAACAAGAAGACTTTTTATCAATACATTCGAAGCAAGAGGAAGACTAAGGACAGGGTAGGCCCACTGCTCAATGAGGAGGGGGTAACAGTAACGGGAGACTTGGAAATGGCAGAGATGCTTAATGACTTCTTTGTTTCGGTCTTCACTGAGAAGTCTGAAGGAATGTCTAGTATAGTGAATGCTTACGGGAAGAGGGTAGATTTAGAAGAGAAAATAAGCAAAGAGCAAGTAAAAAATCACTTAGAAAAGTTAGATGCCTGCAAGTCACCAGGGCCTGATGAAATGCATCCTAGAATACTGAAGGAGTTAATAGAAGAGGTATCTGAGCCTCTAGCTGTTATCTTTGGGAAATCATGGGAGACGGGGGAGATTCCAGAAGACTGGAAGGGGGCAAATATAGTGCCCATCTATAAAAAGGGAAATAAAAACAACCCAGGAAACTACAGACCAGTTAGTTTAACTTCTGTGCCAGGGAAGATAATGGAGCAGGTAATCAAAGAAATCATCTGCAAACACTTGGAAGGTGGTAAGGTGATAGGGAATAGCCAGCATGGATTTGTAAAGAACAAATCATGTCAAACTAATCTGATAACATTCTTTGATAGGATAACGAGCCTTGTGGATAAGGGAGAAGCGGTGGATGTGATATATCTAGACTTCAGTAAGGCATTTGATACGGTCTCGCATGATATTCTTATAGATAAGCTAGGAAAGTACAATTTAGATGGGGCTACTATAAGGTGGGTGCATAACTGGCTGGATAACCGTACTCAGAGAGTAGTTGTTAATGGCTCCCAATCCTGCTGGAAAGGTATAACCAGTGGGGTTCCGCAGGGTTCTGTTTTGGGACCGGTTCTGTTCAATATCTTCATCAACGATTTAGATGTTGGCATAGAAAGTACGCTTATTAAGTTTGCAGATGATACCAAACTGGGAGGGATTGCAACTGCTTTGGAGGACAGGGTCAAAATTCAAAATGATCTGGACAAGTTGGAGAAATGGTCTGAGGTAA
Organism: Gopherus flavomarginatus; assembly: GCF_025201925.1. Lineage (NCBI taxonomy): Eukaryota > Metazoa > Chordata > Testudines > Testudinidae > Gopherus > Gopherus flavomarginatus. The sequence continues at coordinate 339,981 of NC_066620.1, read as the reverse complement.
ACAGGATGAAGTTCAATAAAGATAAATGCAAAGTGCTCCACTTAGGAAGGAACAATCAGTTTCACACATACAGAATGGGAGGAGACTGTCTAGGAAGGAGTATGGCAGAAAGAGATCTAGGGGTCATAGTGGACCACAAGCTTAATATGAGTCAACAGTGTGATACTGTTGCAAAAAAAGCAAACGTGATTCTGGGATGCATTAACAGGTGTGTTGTAAACAAGACACGAGAAGTCATTCTTCCGCTTTACTCTGCGCTGGTTAGGCCTCAACTGGAGTATTGTGTCCAGTTCTGGGCACCGCATTTCAAGAAAGATGTGGAGAAATTGGAGAGGGTCCAGAGAAGAGCAACAAGAATGATTAAAGGTCTTGAGAACATGACCTATGAAGGAAGGCTGAAGGAATTGGGTTTGTTTAGTTTGGAAAAGAGGAGACTGAGAGGGGACATGATAGCAGTTTTCAGGTATCTAAAAGGGTGTCATCAGGAGGAGGGAGAAAACTTGTTCACCTTAGCCTCCAATGATAGAACAAGAAGCAATGGGCTTAAACTGCAGCAAGGGAGATTTAGGTTGGACATTAGGAAAAAGTTCCTAACTGTCAGGGTAGTTAAACACTGGAATAGATTGCCTAGGGAAGTTGTGGAATCTCCATCTCTGGAGATATTTAAGAGTAGGTTAGATAAATGTCTATCAGGGATGGTCTAGACAGTATTTGGTCCTGCCATGAGGGCAGGGGACTGGACTCGATGACCTCTTGAGGTCCCTTCCAGTCCTAGAGTCTATGAGTCTATGAATTGGCTACATGAGCAATGGCAGAGCCAGGTTTTGCAACAAGGGTGTGGAGGCAGTTGGTCATTGAGGGCAGGCTCGAGAGTGAGCTAGCCATGCCATCCCCCAGCAGCAGTGGCTGGGTCTGGATCCTCACTCTGGGCATTGTGCCCTGGCACACAAGGTTGCAGCGCCATTCAGGATTGGCCTGGCCACCCCTCCATCATGACGCTGGGGCAGCCAGGCCAACTTTGAGGAAGTAGAGTTGTGATGTAGCCCATGAGGTCCCAGCACCATAAAACCTCATACGCCATATAGTGGCATCTGGAGTGGGGAGCTAGGCCCTACCCACAGCCGCTGCTGCCAAATGAGCAGGGGGAGGCTCGCTTTCCAGCCCCAGGGGAACATTCGAGTCATGCACCACCTTCTGTCTGTGCATAATGTGCTTGGAAAGGTACCACACATACAGCTAAAGGGCGCTAGCGGAGGGGAGTGGTTGCCCCCTGGCCCCTGTTAGCTTGTTGCTTGTGCTGGCAGGGAGGAAGTAGTGTTCGGGGCAGAAGCCTAGAATGAGACCACTCCCTTGCAGAGACTGTCCGATAAGGCTTCCGAGCAGAAAATCAAAGTGGGGACTCAACTTAACATTTCCTGCTTCCCCCAAATGTCCATTCTAACCCATTTGGCACCTTTCCCATATACTCCCCCACCCCCCATCATAAGAACGGCCATACTGGGTCAGACCAGTGGTCATCTGTCTGCCGACAGTGGCCAGTGCCAGGTCCTTCAGAGGCAATGAACAGAACAGGGCAGTTTATTGAGTGATCCATCTGCTGTCATCTACTCCCAGTTCTAGCAGTCAGTCAGGGAAACCCGGAGCATGCAGTTGCATGCCTGCCCATCTTGGTTAATAGCCATCGACAGACCTATCCTCCATGGACTTATCTAATACTTTTTTAACCCAGTAATACCTTTTGGCTTTCACAACATCCCCTGGCAACGAGATCCATAGGGAGGCTGGGTGTTGTGCAAAGTACTTCCTTTGGTTTGCTTTTAAACCTGCTGCCTATTCATTTCATTGGGGGACCACCTGGCTCATGTGTTATGAGAAGGGATAAATAACACTTTCTCCACACCAGTCATGATTGTATAGACCTCTGGAATATCCCCTCCTTATTGTCTCTTTTCTAAGATGAACAGTCCCAGTCTTTTTAATCTCTCCTCAGATGGAAGCCGTTCCATCCCCTTAATCATTTTATTGCCCTTCTCTTTATTTTCCAAGGTCTAATACGTTTTTTGAGAAGGAGCAACCAGAATTGCCTGCCATATTCAAGGTGTGGGTGTATAATGCATTTATATAGTGGTGTTACTTTCTGTCTTATCTATCCCTTTCCTAATGGTTCCTAATATTCTGTTAGCTTTTTTGACTGCCGCTGGACGTTGAGCAGATGTTTTCAGAGAACTATCCACAGTGACTCCAAGATCTTTCCTGAATTACTTTGCATTTATCAACACTGGACTTCATCTGTGGTGATTATTTTTTTCCTTGCCCAATCACTCATTTTTGTGAGATCCCTTTGTAACTGTTTTTTGTTAGCGTTGGACTTAACGCTATCTTGAGTGATTTTTGTATCCTTTGTAATCTCTGCCACTTCACTGTTTACCCCTTTTCCAGATAATTTATGAATATGTAGAACAGCACGGCTTCCAGTACAGACCCTGGGTGATGCTTCTATTTACCTCTCTCCACTATGAAAACTGACTACTTATTCCTACTCTATTCTTGCTATCTTTTAACCAGTTACTGATCCAGGAGAGGATTTTCCCCCATATCCCACGACTGCTCACTTTGCTTAAGAGCCTTTGGTGAGGGATCTTGTCAGAGGGTTTTTGAAGTCCAAGTACACTATATCCACTGATTCTTCCTTGTTCACATGCTTGTTGAGCCCCTCAAAGAATTCTAGTAGATGAATGAGGCATGATTTCCCTTTACAAAACCCTTGTTGACTCTTCCCTAACAAATATGGTTCATCTCTGTGGCCTGGGAGGGGAGACCATGAAACGCAGCCTTGTCCCCCTCTCTCACACTTTTTTTCATATGACCCCTGAAAATGTCCTTCCCTGCTATACTCTGCTCAGTGCATGAATATCGCCCACTTTTGCATGGCACCATGGTGGTTCAAAGCCCAGGAGTCTGCTACCTACTCCAGCTTGGAGGTGACACCAGGGGTTCTTACCCTGGCCTGTGCTCTGAGACATTTCTAGAGAGAGAGATTATCTGACTGGCTGCCTCCCTTCCTCTGAATGTTCTCATCCCAACCCCATGCCTCCAGGAGGCAGCTACAGTTCTCCGGGAATTAATGTACTTTGATTAGATTTCAGTATAAATCTCCTTTTCCAATAAACCAGTCCCACTGTTTCCTCCTTCACTTCCTATTGTCCCTGACCCAGAGTGTCCCCCGCTGCCCCACTCTGCATCCGAGCCCGTGACACACTCTGAGGAATCCCTGACTCTGTTGGCCGCTTTGGACCTGCTGGCAGCAACGTGCTCTCTTCCTCATATGATTGCAGCAGAGCTGACTGGAGGAAGCTGGGCTCACTCCTCCCACTTCACAGCTGTTTGCAGCGGTGCCTTGGCCCTGCAGTACAAATCCTATATGTGCGGAGAAGCAACTGTTGAGAGAGAGCATCTAGGACAGGAGTGGGCAAACTGTGAGCTGCATCCGTCCGACCAGCCATTTTAAACTGTCCCTCGAGCACCTGCTGGAGAGCAGGGTCTGGGGCTTATGCTTTTTCTGGCACTCCAGTCGGGGAGCGAGGTTGGGAGCCGCTCCATGCGGCTCCCAGAAGCAGTGGCATGGTCCCCTTCCAGCTCCTATGCGTAGGGGCAGCCAGGGGGTTCTACTCTGCATGCTGCTCCCATTGGCCGTGGTTCCCGGCTAAATGGGAGCTGCAGGGACGGTGCCTACGGACAGGACGGTGCATAGAGCTGCCTGTACGCGCCTCCATGTAGGAGCCGGAGAAGGGACAGGCTGCTGCTTCCCGGAGCCATTGAGGTAAGCGCCGCCTGAAGCCTGCACCCCTGAGCCTCTCCCTGTGTCTCAAACCTCTCATACCCACCCCCCATGTGCCCCACACCCCTGTCCCAGCCCTGATCCCCCTCCTGTCTTCCAAACCTTTTGGTCCCAGCCCGAAGCACCCTCCTGCACCCCAAACTCATCCCCATCCCAGAGTCTGCACCCCCCACTGGAGCCCTCACCTTCCGTTGCACCTTACTCTGCCCAGCCCAGAGCCCCCTCCTGCACCCTGAGCTCCTCATTTCTGGCCCCACCCCAGATTCCACACCCCCAGCCAGAGCCCTGATCCCGTCCTGCACCCCAACCCCAATTTTGTGAGTATTCATGGCCCGCCATACAATTTCTATTCCCAGACGTCCGTCGGGCCAAAATGTTTGTCCCCTCCTGATCTAGGACCATGTGACAGCAAGTGCTCCACAAATCATTGTTGGCTCTCAAGCCACAGTTTAAGAACAGCTGATCAACAACAGTCTTTGCATCATTGCTGAATTTGGTGCTTAGCAGCTCTGCGCCTGCATGATTTGCCTACAGGTTGTGACCAGTAATGCTAGTTGATGGATAAGAAGTCATGTGGCTTTCTGAGATCACCTTTGCAGAGTGGGGAAGAAAAAATTCTGAGACAGACAGAGAGAGACACACATTGTAATGCTGTGATACTGTAATAAATCTCTGGAACTCACTTTTGAAGAGTCTGGGCAACAAACACACCCATGAAATTCATCTGGTTTCAGTTATTATCAACTGAGGTTTTCAAACCTTCCGTTTTGTCAGCGGCAGTAAATTTCATGTGAAGCAAACCAAATACAGGGCCCACCCAACCTCTGAAATGAGCAGGTTTTCCACAGCTCTGAGTTAATATACCATGTGGACACTGTTCCTTTAACTAGAAAGCTCTCTCCTAGGTCACCCAAATCGATTGTAATTTAATACATGTTAGCTAATATGCTTAACTAACAAGGCTTTGCACCTATTTTGATCGGGTACCTGGCTATGCTCAGCTCCTCCAGCTTCCTAGTTTAGAAGTTGCCCTAGAGCTAGAGAGCATGTTGCAAAGGAAAATTATTTTGGTTCCAGAATTGGTGACTGGAGCTCAGTGATTTGGCATTGATCTTGCAGTTGACCCTTTAAAGCTAGTGATGGGTGGCTGAGGAAGCCAGAGAGCTGTGGAGAATCTTAGTTGGGGTGGGGTCCAGGGTGTTGGAAGGGCACAAAGGAGGGGAGCGTGGGGTGAACCAGGATGTTGCTGGTGGGGCACAATGGAGGAAAAGAGAGAGGGGAGTTTGGTGGTTGCTTGGAATTATGGAGAGGACTGGGTTTTTGAGGGTGATATGGGGTATAAAAAAGGAATCTGAGTATGGCACAGACATGGGTGGCAGAGGGAACCCCTCCCACGCTTCACTTGGAAACCTCCAGCTCCTCTCCCACCCTCCTATCCCTGCTGACTTCTGCCCCAGTCTGATTGTGTATGTGTTGGAACACAATACAGAACGCTTTGTGTGCTGAGCAGCATGTTACCCTTTAACAGAAAGGCAGTCCAGTGTTTGTGGCTACGGAGGACATGCACCTGGCTCATATGGTTGGATAAGACTATAACAGGGTTCAAAAAAGAACTAGATAAATTAATGGAGGATAGGTCCATCAATGGCTATTAGCCAGGAGGGGCAAGGATGGTGTCCCTAGCCTCTGTTTGCCAGAAGCTGGGAATGGGCGACGGGATGGATCACTTGATCATTACCTGTTCTGTTAATTCCCTCTGAAGCACCTGCATTGGCCAGTGTTGGAAGACAGGATACTGGGCTAGACGGACCTTTGGTCTGACCTGGTATGTTCTTAAGGCTGTTGCAGAATTCTGGTTTGTTTCTTAGAGCCTTGGGGTTAAGGTGGTTTGGATGTTGCACAGACACACAATTCCCAGCACACAGATGTGTTGTGCTTGGTGTCAGAATTGTACAAATAACCTGAGTTGTCAGTTTCCAGGTGTTTCAACCTTTGGGGTGAGGGGGCTTGCGACAGGGCATCACCATGCTCCTGTCTCTTTCCAGCCACAAACCACTCAGAGACCTTCTGGTCAGACATCTTGTGCAATTTATTTACCCTGTTCTCCCCATCCCCTGTGTGCACTTGTGCAGTCTCTATACAACAGCGTACACTCCCTATCCTACTCAGCTAAGGAGTGGGGAGACGGATCTCTTCTGGATCTCAAAAGCCTACCTGTCTCTCTTCTCCCACCACCCTGAGTAGCTCCTTCCTGTGCCTTTCCTACCCTCTGGGCTAATTAGCCAGGTAGCTCACTCCAGCCCAGCCCCAAGCTATCAGTTAGCCCAGCTTTGCCCCAGGTTGACTTGGGACAATGTAATTGGGATCCAGTGAGCAGCGTGCTGGTACAGCTGTTGTTGCCCAGCATTCCGTCGCATGCGTGTAATGGGGCGTGTTCTTTGGTGTAGGGCTTAGTGGCAGTGCTCAAGGGTTGTGTGTGTTTATAGAACTGCTAAACTCCAGGAGTCCTGTCGCTCACTCATGTAGGCTGGAGACTTGATTTATTTCAATCTTGCAATAAAGACTGTAAGTTTTCCTAAAATATTTTTTCTTCCTCTTTGCTTATCACCCTTGCCCAAGCCCTGGGATATTACGATAAGTGTAGGGAAGTAGTAAAGTGCTGCTAAGTCTTCGGTGCTGTTTTGCTCAGAGAACACGGGGCTAGATTATTTGCTGGGTTTTTAGTTTTTGGCAAAGTGGGCGAAAGCTAAACCTTTGTGAAAGCTTAGCAAGAAGTCTTTTGATGGACAGGCCTCTTTACTCAGGACAGCAATTACTCTCTCTCCCCATTAAGCAATGCTAAAAGAAAAGCTATAGCTGCCCAGCCTATATAGCTGTAGCTATGAATACTCTCCTGTGCTTCATTTGCTAATGCACCTAGATAAATGCTGGATTGCTTACCCACAGGCCGAGCAGAAATACCTCAGAAACGTGGCTGTGGACATGCCCCGTGCTCTTGTATGCTGAGGGAGTGATCACTTTGTAGGCTTGAGAATTGATGATGCAGTCAGATAAGAACTAAGGGAGCTGGTTCCTTCTGCCCCAGTAGAATTCTGATTCAACGTTTGTATAGAAATCACATCCAACGATGTAACTTGCACCTTGGTAATCCCATTAACTTCAGTGGGACCCCAGAAGATGTAATTCAGTGCAAGATATAGCTCCGGGGAGAGCTAAGGGCCACATTCTGCTATCAGAAACTCTCTGAACTCTGGCCACTGGGAAGGTATATTGGAGAGCAAAATTGGGTCCTTTATCTTTCAACAGGTACACATTTGTACAATACCAAAGGCCCCTATATAAAGCACTCCCTGCCTCTGGAGACCAGTCACACAGAATCAGTCTTCTTTGAAGAGTAAGTGGAAAATTTGCCTCTTATTGCCTTGCTTTTCAGAGCTATTTTCTACTTTTTATCTGAAGCCTCTGAAATATCAGCATTAAGGCAGTTCCAAGAGCACCAGTGATTGGGATATTACATGAAGACAGACAGTAAGTGATTCAGAAGAATTAGTCTTGTGTGAAAGCCAGAAATTCAATTGAGAAAGGCACGAGAGCCCTTTGGAGAATTCTCTTTTGTACATTGCTGCTATTTATTATTATTTATTACTATATGTTTAATGTAGTATAAGTCTGTAGGTATGTCAGCCTGCTAGTCCTTTTCCCTACTACCTCTTCAGCCCAGCCCACCTATACTGCCTTGAGTTTTCACACCCGCCTTCTATTGGTATATTGCAAGATGCTCTGTATGAATATCTGTATAGAGAGCAAGTGATTGGGGCCTGTTCAGATAGAGCAGGAGGGCGGATATGGAATTCGTTCAGATAAATTCAGGGACAATGTAAATTGGACAAGGTGTGAGGAGGTAGTAGAGGAAATAATAGCACGGAGAGGCTGATGTATCTGATTTATTGTCTAAAAACAAACAATAGCAGCCATTTACTAAATATTTTTCCTTTTTTGAAAGCAGAATTCTTATGACTGAGCTGAGTTTCTGGCTTGCACGCAAGACTCATCCGAATTACTGTTTTTTTTTTTTTCTGGCTTTCTGTTCTAGCCCACCTCTAGCATTTACTGAACATCCTTAATGATAGCATGGCAGGGGACTTTGGATAAAAGATAGAAAATAACGGAGAAAAGCGAGGCAATAAAAAGTAACTCTCTTCCCTGAAAAGGCCGTGATTCTGCATGGTTGATCTTCAGAGGCAGAGAGTGCCCTGGGCTGGGCTGCATTGTACAAACCATTGGATGGCAGATATCTGAGGGCGGTGTTCTGCCATCAGATGCATGTGAGGCTTTCAGGGCAGAGGGAGGTTCTACTGGATAGCTGTATATTCCACATCTGTCTCTTTGGGGGCATGGACACAGCTGTGACAGTTGCAAGGAGGAACAGGGCCCGTTCCCATCTTAGTGACACCATTGGAGGGTCCAGCAAATCCCTGAGTAACCCAAATGTGTTACTCATTTTTCTATTAAGCACTGGAATAAATTGCCTAGGGCGGTTGTGGAATCTTCATCATTGGAGATTGAGCAGATTAGACAAACACCTGTCAGGAATGGGCTAGATAATACTTAGTCCAGCCTTGAGTGCAGGAGACTGGACTAGATGACCTCTCGAGGTCCCTTCCAGTTGTATGATTCTATTAGGAGACAAATGAATTTGTCTCAGCAGGACAGGACATACAGGACCAGCTAGGATAGTTTGCCAGTGCCTGTATCTTTGGCACCTCTATTAGGTAGGGATTTTTTGGGTTGTGGGGTGATTTTGAATGGAGGCCCTGAAACACAGTGTGATTGGAACACTGGCATCGCAGATCGTTAGGGCTGAATTAAAAAAAACCCACAATCTTCTTGAGAGAATGCATAGGAAACATTGACTATTGTGTAACCAAACTGCATCTCCAGGGTGCTTTTGGAGGATCGAACTCAGTGTATGCTGGGAAGCCGAAATTCCCAATCTGATATAAAGAACACGGTCATTGCTTATATGAATTAAAAGTACTTAAGTGCTTGATTAGTCTGAATACCAGTCTTTGAGGAAGAGTATTGAAATGGAACTATCCAACTTCACCTTCTGATTTAACCAGCGGTGCTGATACATGAGGCATGAAATGGGAGTTCCTTGGATGATGTGCTTGGCATTTGCTAATTTTTCTGCTTTTGATTTTGCTGGATACAGCTCCATACACAAGAAAGTACCAAATCCTTTGACTGCCACAATTCATCCCTTGAAAAGTAATATCTTTTGACTAGCTCTCATGTGTGTCAGGTTGGCTATGTGATGCTATTAGAGCATTAACATGCAGCCTAATTGCTATTAATATTCCTACTTCAAGTCATCATTATGTAATTTATATCAAATTAGTACCACCGGGTGCTACATGCATAGAGATTATCCTTTTCAACTGAACAATCTACTCGTCGGAGAAATGAAATCTTAATGCTGCTGCTGCAGCATGGCTTTCATTCCAAAGGACTTTCCTGGAACCAGGGGAATTGGAAAATTACCTCTAAGAGAAACATTTCAGTACTTTCCAGGGCACATTATAAAAACTATACATCACAGTTCCAGCCATCCTGTCCTGTGTGTGGCCCACGGCCCCAGGGAAAGGTAGAAATTACATGACCGGTACCTACAAATGGGATTGAATCGCACGAGTCTGCTTCCATGGCCCCAAGCCTGTATCGCCACCAAGGAGAAGGCTGTGCAGACTCTGGGGAAGCAGGCAGCTCCCCTTAGCAGTGCACAAGGAACTCTGGCAGAATTACAGCAGCTAGAGTTTGCAGTGCCGGAAGCCATCAGGCATGCTCCGTGACTGCACTTGCTCATGTTGCAAAGCCCCAGCTATTTTTTCCCAAGTGTTTGGAGCAGTTGAGTTGGGGGGTCTGAGATTTGACTGAAGGGCCTTGGCTGGGTTAGTGTGTGTTAGCAAGCTTTAAAAAATGGAGGGGAGTTTCTGATCTGATTGTTGATGTGTTTGGATGTACTTTAATTTATTATGATTCTAAATTTAAATGTAGAAAATGTGTGGGCCGCTTTCTGTCTCTCTCACACACATGCACTTTCACAGCATGTTCCATTCAGCTACCTGTCTGCCATCTATTGCTGTTCGCTTAACGAGTCCTGTGTTCCATCAGGTTTCCAAGAAACATGTCTCATAAAATAATATTCTCCCAAGCCAGGCACTCATTTTTATACATATCTAGGATGCTTGTTTTCACACCAGAGGATCAGCTGATATTTGGGCAGAAAACTGATTTCTTGCATTTTACTTCAGTGTGTCTCTTATTTAATTAGCAGCCACAATAATTACCTCTGCCCCATTCAAAATGTGAGTACGTTCAAGGTGTGAGTTCTCCTCCATTGTCTGCGGCTAGAATTCTTCCTGGATGCCTTCCTACCCTCATGGGACAGTTCTGTTTCCCCACTGCTCATGTCCAGAGCTGCTGAGTAATTCCTCGGAGTTTGTGCTGGATCTTTAAATGATGGTACTACGAAGCCAGCCATGTTCTTCCCTTTCCTTTGTCAGCCTGAATCAGTTTCTAAATGGTTTTATCTTTTTCCAGCCTAACCTCCCCTCCTTCACCTTGTCAGCTTGTATCACTTCTGGTTTTTTAATATGTATTGTTCAGGGAACTCTCTTTATAGTGTCCTCTGCACAGACCTCATCACTGTTAGATCAGTCACCCTCCACTTATTTACCTTTGCAGGTTCATTTCCTTTTTATTCGGCATACCCTCTGGATTAGCACCAGGAATAAGTGAGTGGTGCAGATGCAAACACTGTCACCTGGAGCTAGAACTGGGTAATGATGCAAGGTACAGAATTAACAGCACTGCAGTGAGCTAGAAGACAGAATCCAGCAAGGTGGTCTGGTGACCTCAGTTTTACCCGTAACCTCTTTCTTTATGATAGAGCACAGGATTGGGATTCTGGAGACTTGGATTCAGTTCCTGGCTCTGCCAGTCTTCCTGTGTGATCTTGAGTGAGTCTCTTATCTCCTCGTTGCCTCAGTTCCCCATCTGTAAAACAGGGACAGTGCTTCATTTCTGTGCCTCAGACTGTACGCATGTTGGGGTCTCTCTTACACTGTGTGTGTGTGTGTGTGTGTGTGTGTGTGTGTGTGTGTGTGTGTGTGTGTACTTGTACAGTGGGACTCTCCTTGCAGCTAGGCACAGCGCTAATGCAAACAGTATCAGGTGTGTCGGGAAGACATATCTGGGGGTTCCTTCTGGATGTAAAACCTATTAATCTGTTTATTTAAATCTGTGAATGGTGTGCTTGAGAGAGCAATGAAGGGAGGGGCTCTCAACCAAACACCCGTAACTGAGATTATTTTCATCTCCACACCAGCCTGAGCTACTTTTCTAAAGTGAAAAGGAAATTTTAGGGTCTCGTAAGGTGCTGCCTCTATATTTGCACTACCCACCAGACGTGACCTCAGCCAGGGGCAATGTGCACAGCTCCACAGCTGATACTTCTCCCGAAGTTTATGTTAGAACAACATCTAGAGGCCCCAACCAAGATCCCCAGGGTAAATTAGTTGGTGTTAGAAACATCCTGGGAACCAAGAACTAATAATAAAAGGATTCTAGAGAGGTTTGTAATGTGGGTCATAGTGCAGAATCTGCTTTTCAGCAGGAGACCCCCATTGACATCAATGAAATCTAAAATGTTCTGGCACCAGACGACTGATAGGCAGGAAAAATGAACATGATTCAGATTGGAGAAACTGCTGGAGGCAGAACTTTTGTAAAGCGGCAGGCAAGTAATTTGGGCCCCAGAATGGGGGGAGAGGGACATCAGCTGACCCCCCGAGACTCTACAGCACCAGGGTAACCTACATACACCCAGCCCTCAAATAGATCTGTTCTGGTACAATTAAGAGCTTGTCCGTGGCAGGCCATGTAGACAGGAATGAGGACGTTCAGTGCCAGACCCCAGGGTCTGTTAGATGTATTCCTGGCACCTGCATTTACTATTTAAATAATAATGTTTCATATGAACTATTCTGTGCAGTTACCATGTCCTAGGTACACACACAGTCTAGAAAATTGTGTGTGAAGATGAGAATAACATTTGCCCTCTTTTTAAAATAAGTTGTGCTTTTTCTTTCTTTTTTCTGGTTCCCTTCCTTCCTTCTATCGTGTATCTTGGTTGATCTTGTCCTACATTTTTCTTCCTTGCCTGCATTTTTCTGCATTGGCTTCAAGCAATATTATCATTCCAAGATATCTTTCCCTTGCCTTTCCCTTCAGTTCTGTCTTGTCCCCGTTTTGTTGTGATGCTGCCAGGCCAAGGCCCCGTTCTGCTAGATGCTGGACAGGAACATAGGGGAAGCAGTCCCTGCTCCAAGGAGCTTGCAGTCTTGCTTTTAGTTTTTTCTCTTTCTTCCCCCTCTCCCTCGTTTTTTTTCCATTCATGCCTTCCCCTTCCACCCTCGAAACCCTCTTAAATTTCATGCCTATCCCCACTGCTCTCTCCCCCTCCCGGCATAGCCAGCCAGCCCAGTTCTCTGCCCAGTTCCCAGACCCCAATACAGCTCTTCCAACAACCCCAGATCCTTACCTTCTTAGGACACCCCCAACCTGTACATGGGGTGTCTGTCCAACCTCCGCTTCCTTCAGGCTGCACGGCCATCTGCCCTCTCCCCTCCTCCCAACCCCCAGGCTCATCATCCCTCCTACCCCTGCACTGAAAGCACCCAGACCCTGCCCTCTCCAGCCTCTCCTCTCACCCCATCTCTTACCCACCACAGCCCCTTCCCCCAGCCTGTCCTCTCCCTTCGCTGCTCTTTCCCTGTCTCTGCCTCTCCATCCCTCTGTCCCCTCCCTCTCTCCTGTCTGCCCTCCTTCCCCAGCGGCTGTCCTTTCTGTCTCTCTTCCCTCCCCCAGACCCACTCCACTCTCGTCCGCCTCCATCCACTAGGCCCCCTCCCTCCACATTTCCCGAGCTATCGCCCCCTCCGCCCCCGAAGTGCTTCATTCTTCCTTCTCTCCAGACCCTTGCTCCCCCTTTCTTCCTGCATGCCTCCTGAATCTGCCCCTTCCCCTCCCTCTCAGCTCCGCCCCTTTTTCCTCACACCTGTTCCCTACCCCTCTGTGACCCATCTCTCCACAAACCCATGGCCTTTATTCTCCTCTCACGCCAGTGTAACACCCTTTGACTTCACTTGGTCAGCTCCTCCTTCCTGCCATGAAAGCGCCTCAGCCATTCGCTCCCCAGCCCCCTGTAACAGGTCTCTTTTTTGCTCTAAGGCCCCCTGACCTTCTCTGCTGCCCCCAGTTCCCCGCTGCCTCCCAGCTCACTGTGAAATGTTCAGTCCTAATACTGTGCCCCTCCCCTTCAGCCTGTCCCACCCACCTCATCTCTCCCCGCGCTTGCCTTTCCTACTCTAGACTTGGAGATGTATAATGTCGACAGAGTGTTTGATCTTTTGTTTAAGCATTTTTTCAGAATCGTATCAATTTAAATGTTCACAGTTGTGTGAAGTGATGCGGGGTGGGTGTCAGGCAGTAATTACTTAATGATAGATTTGAGATTCAAAAAGTTTTTTATAACTGTTAAAACACATTGTCAACGTCACATGTCAAAATACACACAGTAAAGATCCTTAAATCAAACTCCAGTTGGTTCTCCAGCAGCATTGTTCTCCCTTTCCCTCTCTGTAACTTTCAGTTACAGTCTATGGAAAGAGTTGTTTGTCAGTTTGCCTGTGTGTGATGAAATCATCGTTTATCGACATTTACCGGTACAAAGCAAATCCTTCCTAGTCCCTCAGATCATCCCCCCACCCTCATCTTCCCAGCTCCACCCCCCGCATCTGCCCAGTCTCTGCTCCCCACATCTCTCCTCCCCAGGCTTTGCCTCCTCTCCCTTCTCTCAGCCTCTCCCAGTTTCTGGGTCCGACTTCAGGCCGTGTTTACCGCACAGGGACTGTAGGAGAATAGCCCGGCACCGCAGCTATGGCAGCGTATCCCTGTAGTGCCAGGGCAGCCTATGGTGGCGGAAGGGGTTTTTTGTCGCTGTAGGATCTCCATCTCTCCAAGCGATGGTAGCTAGGTCGATGGAAGCATTCTAGCTGCGTCTACACCGGGGGCTGGGTAGGCATAGCTACCACGCTACTGGTGTGGATTTTTTTACACCTCTGAGCACTGCAGCTGTGTCACCTTAAATTTAAGGTAGACCATCCTCAGTCTCTGCTTCCCTTCTCCCATCTCTCCTCTTCAATTGCTCTCTCTTTCCACTTGGTCTCTTTCCCTCCCCTCCAGTCAGCTGAAAGTTGGCAGGGGAGGGAGAATATAGCCACTGGTGGTTTCCCCCCACCCCACTCCTGGCTGGAAGTTGCTTGAGATTACATTTGCTCTGTACTTTGCCTCTGTAACACAGTAATGCTAAACAGATTTAGGGGGGTGCCAGTGGGCAGCCAGGGAACTATGAACTTGCTGTTCTGCTCCGTGCTAGGTGTGCAAAGAGCCCGTCACATGCTAAGGACAGGACTGTTTGTTTCTTTCTGGTGAGGTGTTGCCACCAATGCTGCCTGCTGCTTGGGGTGCCCTCCCAGAATGATGATGGCTAATTGGATGGAATACAGAGAACAGCTGGAAGGATTCACTTCTGAGAGGATATTACAAAAATTAAACGTATGTGTTTGTTAAATAGCCATGAATGGAGAAAACAGCTATTGTCTAAGAGGGTTTACATACCAAGGGAGAAGGACTACTTAGGGTGATCTGAGCAGGTATAACTAGGAACAGTGCCATGAAATGGAGGAAATGAGAATCGGGAACAGTAAAGTCTGAGGCTGGGTAACAGATTCTCCAGGGAAGTGGTGGGAACGCCATCACTGGCATAATGTCAAAGCAGACTGCACAAAGCCCTAGGGATAAATACTGTTGGCTCGGGCGGGGACAGACAAGATGATATAATAGGTTTTCCCTCTGTATTGATATGATTCACTAGTAATCAATCTTTGGAGAACTGATCGTATTACTCACTAATTACAGATACGTAAACAGCAGAGCGTGCGCACTGGGGAACTGACACGCTAACAACCAGGCATCACTCTGGGGTAGCATTACTACTGTAGCTAAACATCCAGGTTTACATGGAGACATGCTCTGTCACTGTACC